>NC_134853.1:173038381-173349631 GCF_049852395.1 Peromyscus maniculatus bairdii
GAAAGGAAGGAAGGAAGGAAGGAAAGGAAAGGAAGGAAGGAAGGAAGGAAGGGAGAGAGAGAGAGAGAGAGAGAGAGAGAGAGAGAGAGAGAGAGAGAGAAAGAAAGAAAGAAAGAAAGAAAGAAAGAAAGAAAGAAAGAAAGAAAGAAAGAAAGAAAGAAAGAAAGAAAGCAGGTTGAGTAAGCCATGGCAGCCATGGGAAGCAAGCCAGTAAGCAGCTTATTCAGCCCGGCTTCTATCTGTGTCCACTCTACATTCCTGCCTTGCTTGATTTCTTGTCCTGATTTCCTGTGATGAGGAACTGTGATGTGGAAATGTAAGCCAAATAACCTGACTGTGGAAGGAGTTTGGAACCTTGGGCTAGAAAAGCCATTGAGTGTTGAGAGCTCAGTGAGCTATTCTGTAGGAGCTTGGGAGATAAGAATGTTACGAGCAAGGTGGATGATGGAAGCCTGGCTTGTGAATTTTCATAGAGAAGTTTAAAAACTCTGTCAGGGCCATTTGTTATTTTGAATTAAGATTCTGTGGTGGTGGCGCACACCTTTAATCCCAGCACTCAGGAGGCAGAGCAGGCAAATCTCTGTGAGTTCGAGGCCAGCCTGGTCACAGAGCAAGATCCAGAGCAGGTACCAAAACTACACAGAGAAACTCTGTCTCAACTCCCCCCCCCCCCCCCCACACACACGCACACACACAAAGAACGACCACCATAGGCTCATATATTTGAATGTTTAGTCATTAGGGAATGGCACTATTTGAGAAGGTATGTTTTTTTGGAGTAGGTGTGGCCTTGTTGGAGGATGTGTATCACTGGGGGTGGGGGTGGGCACTGAGGTGAGCCAGGCAGGACCAGTAGCTCTCTCTTCTTGCTGTCCCAGATGTAGAATCCTCAGCACCACATCTGCCTCCATGCTGCCATGCTTCTCACCATGATGATGATGAATTAAACCTCTGAACTGTAAGCCAGCCCCAATTAAATATTTTCCTTTATAAGAGTTGCTGTGGCCGGGCGGTGGTGGCGCACGCCTTTAATCCCAGCACTCGGGAGGCAGAGCCAGGCGGATCTCTGTGAGTTCGAGGCCAGCCTGGGCTACCAAGTGAGTCCCAGGAAAGGCGCAAAGCTACACAGAGAAACCCTGTCTCGAAAAACCAAAAAAAAAAAAAAAAAAAAAAAAAAAAAAAAAAAAAAAAAAAGAGTTGCTGTGGTCATGGTGTCTCTTCACAGCAATAGAATCCCTAACAATGACACCAAGCTACCTTGGAACTTGGGATGTAGACCAGGCAAACCTTTGAGCTCCTAGAGATCTACTTGCCTTTCCCTCCTAGGAGCTGGGATTAAAGGTGTGTACCACCATATCTGGCCAATAAAGTGTAATTTAAAAGAATTTTTAAAACTGAGGCAGGGTCTCACTGTGTAGTCCAGGCTGGCCTCAAACTTAGAACACTGACTGCTTAGTCTCAAGATGGCTCAGCAGGTAAAGACTTGCCACCAAGTCTGAGAACGTGAGTTCATTCCCTGAACATTACATGGTGGAAGGAGGTAATCAATTCCCACAAGATGTTCTCTGGCTTCAACGCATGCACTGTGGCATGCACGAGCACACACACACAATATATGAAATTAAGAAAACATAAAAACAGACAAAACCCAAAAAACTTAAAAAAAAAAAAACATGTAATCAAAAGTTGAGAAAACTTGGGTGGCGGCGGTGGAGGCAGGAGCAGGCAGATCTCTGTGAGTTCAAGGCCAGCCTGGTCTACAAAGCAGATGCCAGGACAGGCAGGGCTATTACAGAGAAACCCTGTCTAGAAACACACACATACACACACACACACAAAAAAAAGTGAGAAAACTTTTTTTTTAAGATTTATTTATTTATTATGTATACAGTGCTGTTTGTATGTCTGTCTGTCTGCACACCAGAGGAGGGCACCAGATCTCATTTAGATGGTTGTGAGCCACTATGTGGTTGCTGGGACTTGAACTCAGAACCTCTGGAAGAGCAGTCAGTGCTCTTAACCTCTGAGCCATTTTCTCCAGCCCGAGAAAACATTTTTATTTTTTAAATTTATTTGTTTTTATTTTGTGTACATTGGTGTTTTTCCTGCATGTATGTCTGTGTGAGAGTATTGGATCCCTGGAGTTACAATTGTGAGCTGCTATGTGGGTACTGGGAATTGAACCCGGGTCCTCTGGAAGAACAGTAAGTGCTCTTAACTGCTGAGCCATCTCTCTAGCCCAAGAACTTTGAATGAAAGTATCTTCATGCTGGCATGTGTGCAGTGTTCATCATAAGTAATGTTCGTGTGCATTCAGAAGTTTTCCTGTGTCCTGCCCAGGTAATACATCCTTCTGGGGTATGGAGCTGAAGACTAGATAGTTATAATTATAGTTTTCCTTAGTCATGATAAAAGATAAATTAGATATAAAACTTTAAACTCATAAAAATAGGATTGATGGTAGACTATTTTCTAATTTTGCCAAATACAAATAGACTAGATACTGTAATTGTAATTTTTTTTTTGTTTTTTTTTTGTTTTTTTTTGTTGTTGTTGTTGTTTTTCGAGACAGGGTTTCTCTGTGTAGCTTTGCGCCTTTCCTGGAGCTCACTTGGTAGCCCAGGCTGGCCTCGAACTCACAGAGATCCTCCTGGCTCTGTCTCCCAAGTGATTAAAGGCATGCGCCACCACTGCCTGGCGTAATTGTAATTCTTGCTTGATAACTGCTTTGTTATATATAATTTTACTATGTTAAAGTTAAAACCTTCCTTTCTTCTTAGACAGAAAAAGGGAAGTGCTGTGGGATGTCTTTCTGTACACTGTGAATATATGCTGTTCCCATTGGTTAGTAAATAGAGCTGCATTGGCCTATGGCAGGGCAGGATGAAGCCAGACAGGAAAATCCAAGAGAGATAATGAGAGGACAAAGGAGAGCCGGGGAGACGCCAAACTGCAACATGTAATGGGACACAAGTAAAGCCACGGAACATGTGTTTATTTTATAAATTCTAGAGGACGGAGGGGCTGGGTGGGACTGGAGAAACTGCTCCATTCATGTGAAAGGATCAACAGGCTGTAGGAGCTAAAGAGAGCTGTCTTCCTTCCCTAGACACACTCTCCTCCAGTATCAAATCACTGATAATAGGAGACCTGGGAACAATGAAGTAACTTCCTCTGCTCCAAGGCAGCCAGTAGATATGGCCTTGTCCTTCTTTATTAGCTCCTTGTCCATTGCCTCTTGCCCAGAATCTAGTACTGGTGCTGAGTCTGCGTCCACAGTTCATAACTAGAGGCCCAAAGTGAGCTAGGATGGACCAGCTTCTTCTGTAGGGTCTGCAACTGAGAACACCGTGGAAACCCTCAGTCAGAATCCCCATGTTTCAGGGACTGTAAAACTTGGCTTTGCTATCTGTATTGACTGTCCAGCACATGGGCTTTCTTCATTTGGTGCTAGATCCAGACACTTAGAGGAAGCACAGATGCCGGCTTTCTTGCACTTGCTGTGTTTGGTTTCCTTTTTGATCAGCTATTCCCTTGAGATAACTTTAGAGCCACAGGAGCTGACAATGGGGTCATCAACTCCTTTCCATGAGCTTCATCGTAAGTGCAGGCCAAGCCCAAGTCACCTGCCAACCCCAGGGCAGGGAAAGGTCAGTCCCACCCAAGCTGGACTGAGAAAGAGGGTCCCCCAAGGGAAATGGAATTACTGCTACTAGAAATGGAAATAGAGCTGGGGTAGTCAGCCTGGACTCCATACCCCACAACAGCTTCAGTATCCTGAAGGACCTTGTGTTTTGGCCTCAGCTTGTACACATTGTGCTAATCCTCCTCCATCTGTCTACCCAACCCATGATGTACTTTCTGGGCACCCTGTCTGTGACAGTCCTTTACCTCTAGTTTCCAGCAGCACTACCTAGGAAGTTGGCTGTAGCCCAAGGTGGAACCACCTGTTCCAGGCCGCTTCCCCACTGCGCTCTGGGCAGAGTGGTGTTTGTGCTGATTGGTAGTCTTGTGAGCAGGGACCTGGAAAGATGTAACGGAAATCTTGTGTAAAGGTATGAACATAGCTCCTAATGGGGCCCAGGCTCCCACTATTCTTGCAGGTTCCAGTGGGGTGGGTGGGCATACAATGCTTCAGCAGAGCCAAGCCCTGAGACTGTGCTGCCACAGGACCAGGGGATACCCTACTTCAACTGGGGGCAAGCTGCAGAAATAGGAGTTGGTCAGCATGGAATGAGGTGGTAGCGGTGGGTTCCTTCTGGTCTCTAGGGACAGCATAGCTCTCCTTTCTTTGCTCTGTTGGCTTAGAAATATTGGATGGGAAGCAGGGCCCCCTGTTGTCAGCTTTCTCTGATCCTGCTGTGGCTTGCAGACATTGCATAGGAATCACCTTGTCCCTGCCTTTGTCTTCTCTTTGTTCCTAGCTGGAAAGATACTATAGATAGAATTATCCAGATAGGAGTGACAAAATCCTCATCCCCATGGCCAGCCCCAACCCGGAGGAGAGACAGCAGCTTTCTCTTGCACAATTGGAATCGAATCAAGTGCTGCCCTGACCAGGAAAAGGTCAGTATTGGTGAACCCCTGGCCCACTGGAAAGACCCTTGTCCTAGGACAAACTTGAGGCAGTGATGAAGTCAGACCTAGGCCAGGGCTCTGGGGATTGTGTTTTTCAACTCGGCTGACTGTGTATCAGGGTGGACAGCTTGTCTTGGTCAGTGTTCCATTGCTGTGAAGAGACACCATGACCACAGCAACTCTTATAAAAGAAAGCATTTAATCAGGGCTTGCTTACAGATTCAGAGATTTAGTTCATAATCAGCTTGGTGGGAAGCATGGCAGCATACAGGTAGACATGGTGCTGGAGACGTAGCTGAGAGTACTAATTGTGAATCCACATGCAGCAGAAGAGGAGACACTGGGACTGGCTTGGGCTTTTGAAACCTCAAAATACAACCCCAGTGACTCACCTCCTCCAATAAGGCCACACCTCCTGATAGTGCCATTTCCTGTTGACCAAGCATTCAAATCTATGAGCCTATAAGGGGTGGTGGTGATGGTGGGGCATTCCTATTCAAATCACCACACAGCTCTTTCTGCATCCATCTGGCTCTACTTCCTGATGTGGACTGAGACTGAGCATCCAGCTCTCTTCAGTCCAAAGATGCCACATTGTGTTGCTCTGCCCATTGTCTGTACCCTACACCTAGGTAAGGAGGGACTCTAGGTGTCCATGTTTCCAACTGATACCTAAAAGTCAACTGAATGAAGGGTCTGGGTAGTTTCGGATGTGACATGGCAGGTGTCTGGGGTAATCATTATTTTCTACTTCCCTGAGAAATTCCTGGGCACTCTTACAATGATGAGGCAAATGTCTGAAGTTTGCCCAGCCTAAGGGGAAGGTAGAAATGGGTGGTGGGGGGATATATATCTCAAAACCTCTGTTATCCATTGGGAGCAGAGATCTCAGCAGACCCTATTCAAGATTTCTACAAATCAGAGAGGCCTGGTGTGGTTGGGTCCCTCCAAGTTAGTGATGAGGTACACTGTGGCTGGGTGGGAGGTTTCTGATATTGAGCTGAGGCTCAGCTACTGCCCATAAGACTGGTACGAAACCAAGCTGGGAGGCAGTGGTGAACACCTTTAATCCCAGCACTCAGGAGGCAGAGACAGGCAGATCTCTGTGAGTTCAAGGTCACCCTGGTCTACAGAGCGAGTTCCAGGACAGGCTCCAAAGCTACACAGAGAACCCTGTCTCGAAGGAAAAAAAAAAAAAAAGCCTGGTGCTCTTCGGGTTTTTCTGGATAACTAGAATATAGGCTAAGAAAGGGCTCTATGGGTGTGTGGGAACATACCATCATCTACAGGCACAAGAGGTAGGACCCAGTGAACACTGCAGCCCACCGAGGTCCTCTTTTTCCTTTCCCAGCTAAGGTCACCTTGAAGGTGTCATGAGGGGGTCAGAATCTATAGGACAGTTGGCTGAGACCCTCCTCAGCTCCCTGTTCAATAGCAGAGCTTTCAGCACTAGGGGGTTCTGACTTCACCCCTAGTTAGGGCAGGCAGGACTAGCCATCATTCTCTGGCCCTGAAAGCTCTGAGTGTTGAGTGACGTGTGCAAGGGTAGGACCACAGTGGTCCTGGAGTGTGGCCTTTCTTCCCTCCTTCCTTTCTTCCCTCCTTCCCACCAGCAGCTTCTGTTTGGTGTTTTTGAGAGTGGTCTCAAGTTCCCTAAGTAGTCAAGGATGGCCTTGATCCTCCTGAACAATCCTCCCAAGAACTGGGATTGTAGATTCAGGCCACCATAACCTTTCTGGGGGTGCTTGTTTTACTTTTGTATCTTGTTTTCATTTTGAGGTTCTCACTAAATTACTCAGGTTGGCCTTGAACTCATTTGGTAGCCCACATAGGCTTTCTCTTAAGCAGCTTGAATTCTACCACCTGACTCAGGGTGGGTTTTTTGTGGGGGCGTTTTCTTCGTCAGGTCCTGGCCCTCCTCATGAGCCAAAGAAGGGAAGGAAAACCGATGGGACGGAGAAGGTGCGTCCGACCTGCAGCTTCTCTTCAAGTGTGCAGTTAATCAATTTTCAACAAGCCAAAGCCTTGTCTCAGACTTCCCTCCCTTGTAGATGCCATCCATTCCAAAGATGGAGGAGCTCAGGGTAAAGTTAGATTTCAGTCCTTGTGCCTATTCTCTTGGTCAGAGCTGGCAAGACCCTTTCGCTGGCCACAAGGGGTCAGCATCGGATAGAGGGACCGTCAGTCTGGGGTCCTCATCAATTGTGGCAAAGGCCTGTCCCAGGGCCTTTGCGCATCGCCTGCTCTGTAGGGCTACTCTCGCGTCTTGGGATGCGGCCCAGAGAGGGTTAAGGGGGCGGGACGTGGGACAGCCCCGCCTCTGCCGCTAGGTCCGAGGGCGCACTGGGCTTGGGCGTGGGGCGGGTTGGAGCGGGTGGCGGCTGGGGGCCTTGCGCTGGGCGAGCGCGGCAGCGGCTGGGGTGGCGCGGCCCGCGTGACCCTCCGCCGCGCCCCGTGCGCTCGGGAGCCCGCGCCCCGTTGCGCTGGGCCAGCCACAGGATGCGCGCTCCGCCGCTGCTGCTGCTGCTGGCCGCCTGCTCGCCGCCCTCAGGCGCCTCTGTGGTCCCGACGCCGCCGGGCTGGGAACCGGCCTCCGATGCGCCCTGGTGCCCCTACAAGGTGCTGTCCGAGGGCCCCGAGGGCAGTGGGCGCCTATGCTTTCGCAGCCCCGCTCGGGGTTTCCGCTGCCAGGCGCCGGGCTGCGTGACGCTGGTCTCGGCGGGTGGTTCGCTGCGCGCCCACGTCCTGCGCAACGGCAGCGTCCTGCTGCAGTGGCGCCTGGCTCCGGCTGAGGCGCGCCGCGTGCGAGTCTTCGCGCTGAATTGCTCGTGGCGTGGCACCTACACACGCTTCCCGTGCGATCGCGTGCTGTTGGGCGCCTCCTGCCGCGACTACCTGCTGCCCGATGTGCACGATAGCGTGCGTTATCGCTTGTGCCTGCAGCCGCTGCCGCTGCGCGCGGAGCTCGCCGACGCCCAGCCAGAGCTCGCTGAGTGCGTGGAGTTCACCGCCGAACCGGCAGCTATGCAGGAGATCGTGGTGGCCATGACTGCTGTGGGCGGCTCCATCTGTGTCATGCTGGTGGTCATCTGCCTGCTGGTGGCCTACATCACCGAGAACCTCATGCACCCGACTTTCCGGCGACCCAGTCTGCGCAGGCAATCCTGAAGCGCAAGGCGACCTGCCCACCTGGGTTCCACCTGCCCAAATGTGCTGAGACCGTAGGCCCTTTCCCTGCTTCCCTCTCGTCCCTTCTCCCTCTTTACGATGCCCGTGGAGGGCCTAATGGAGACTAGCCCATGCAGGGACCTTGTCATCATCCCACGACCTTGCCAGCCCCAGCTGGGTGTCTTCCAGACTCAGGCCTCAGACTGGCCATAGGCGCCAGGCTGTCGTGTCAGCCGCATACAGGGGTCTTCCCCATCTCTAGAGGCCTTTTAGGGCCGGCCAGAATATACAGTCCCTCTGTCAAGAGCCACTGGCACCCAGGATCATCAACCTGAACTTTCCTCCTGTGCCAGGTTGTCAGAGCTTGGCCATGATCATTGCTTGGTCACTTTGTGCTTTGCAGATGGGGAAGAGTGACCTCTGGATCCTGTACCCACCGCACCTTACCCAGTGGGCTTAGGTTAGCTTTTGTGCCTTAGTTTCTCTGGCCCACTGCAGGAGCCACTCATCATCCCTCAGCTGTCCATGGGGATTTGTGGCCCTGTGACTGGCTGGCTTATGCATGCTTCTGGCCAGAGTCCTATTGAGGACACACCATCCTCGAGATTTCAGGAGCCTGGGGCAGGTGTTCACAGGCCCTGTTTTGTCTTCCTATGTGGGTGTCCAGGAAGCCAAGAGCCATGATGTAGCTCAGCAGGCTGGGCCCAACGTCCAGCTGCTGCATCTAGGGGTGAGTGCCCTCCCTTAGGAGGCTGGGGATTCACCCTCTCCTTTTACTGTACTGCCTTGATTAGGACTTTCCCAGTGTGTGTGTGTGTGTGTGTGTGTGTGTGTGTGTGTGTGTGTGTGTGTGTAGGGGTTGGGGGTGGGAGGACAGCTGAAGGGATCATGAGGGCTGAAGGAAAGCTGCCAGCCCTGTCCAGCCAGATCCCAAGCTTCAACCAAGTTGAGACCACAGTGGTCACAGAGCTACTTCATTACCCCCTGTCCTTCTTATACTAGAGGATGGAGAGCCTGAGATCTGACCCCAGGGATATTGCCCCTCCATCTGCATGGGCAGAGGTTGGCTTTGCCTACCTCCTGGCAGACACAGGCACCTGGCTGAGGTTACCTAGACATCTGGTGATATTGGGCACAGGGAACAATAAGGCATTGCCCATCTCTGAGCCTGGGCTCTGACCACTGGACTTGACCCTGGCTCTTTTCCCTCCCACCCTCACCCCAGCAACCATGATGACCTGAGCCCTGGCTGGCAGCACTTGTGCCCAACCTCTCTGTCTTTGCTCTGCCCGCTCCCTCTGAGGCACTGGTCAGTTGCCAACATCTAAATGTCCATCACTCAGACCAAAAACACTGTCTTGTGTGTTTATTTGGGATGTTGGAGGGAAGGTTATGGGTGAGGGAAGGGAAGGTGGATTTACTTTCTCCAAGGGCCTCAAGCATTAGTCCAGTGGCTGGCCTTGAACCTTTTCCCAGTGGGGATGGGATGGGGATCAGCCCCAGGCAGTGTACACTGGAATGCTGACTTTACAGTTCTGGCAGAACAGGCAGGACATCCAATAGCTTGCTTGTCCACCCTCAGACACTGGGAAAGCATCCCGAGGCCAGCTGTGTTGGGCGGGGGTGGGGTGGTACTGGCAGTGGTTAGAAATAGCTTCAGCATACAATGATGACTCCTTTGAACTGTGACAAGCAACAGTTAGGCAGCTTTAGGAGGGGGTACCTCTCCAGCATGGGGCTTCCCTCTGCAGTGTTAGAGTTGGGAATATAATTTGGTAGAAAATAAACCTGGGGCTACTGTGTGAGCCACTCACTCTCCCCACCTGGAATGTCCTTGGGACTCTTTTGCGACTGTGACCCTGAAGAAAGCAAAAGCACAAGACAGGGATGAGCTAGCCCTGATGAATGACTCATCCGGAGTGGGTGGGAGAAAGGTTGTGCCTAGATTCATCTGAGGAGTGGAGGACATAGCAGGTTGTCTAGACAGCTAGGGCAGAAATGGGAGAGCTTTGCAGTCCAGCTGCCTCTCACTGCTGTTCTTGGGGGACCTAGGCTGTATATGATGTGTATTCTGGTGTCTTCAACCAGCATGGGCAGGAGTTGGCACTCCGGAAGTGCCCTATCTGAAGTACCTTAGTGTCCAACTTTTAGCTCCTTAGGGACAGTCTGATTCCAGAGCTAGGACCATGTGTCCTCTTCTGATGCTGAAGTTCTATGAGACCTCCTCAGGGCCTCAACAGGATTCAGCTGTAGCTCGGTTGTTAGAATGCTTTCCTAGTATTTAAAAGGTGCTGGGCTCAATCTCCAGCACCATATAAACTCAAAGTTGTGGGAACTATCTGTAACCTCAGCACTCAGGATATGGAGAATGTAGGATAAGTCACATTGGCAGCGGTGGCACATGCCTCTGATCCCAGAACTCAGGAGGCAGAGGCATTCGGATCTCTGAGTTTGTGACCATCCTGGTCTGCAAAATGAGTTCCAGGACAGCCAGGGCTGTTACACAGAGAAACCCAGTCTCCGGGGGAAAAAAAGTTCAAAGTAATTCTCAGCTATATGTTGAGTTAAAGGCCAAGAAACACACACACACACACACACACACACACACCAACAACAACAACAATAACAAAAAACCCCAACTTACCAGCCATATGGAAAGAAATAAATTCCATTTAATTAGTAGGTCCCCCACAACTATGCCCCAGACAGAGCTGTCTCATCCCAACCCTGTTCAAGTGTGTGGCACTTCTTGAAATGTCCAGTATGATCCTCCAGCGACATTTTACGATTTTAACCAAAACAAAACCCTCTGCTCTGCCTACCTTCAAAAACCTAGTCACAGCATATGACTACCTTAGCCTACCAGAATGATCCATAACCATTTTCTTTGAATGAACTGAACCTCCGTAAAGGAAGTACCAGTGTTTCAGGGGGGTGACCACCTTCCTCTAGAAGGTCAATGTGATGAGTTACATGGGAGTTACCAAAAGAGTTCACTGTTACCAGGGCTTAGGACATGTGAACCCTATTAGTCACTGTGGGTCTTGAGCACTTAAAAGTGGCTAGTGTGACTAAGGAAAATTCTGCTTTTAAAATAGGGTTTCAGTGTGTAACCCTGACTGCCCTGAAGCTTGCTATGTAGACTAGGCTGGCCTTGAACTCCCAGATATCTGCTGCCTGTGCCTCCCTTCTGACTGCTGAGATTAAAGGTGTGAGACTCAGCCTCCTGAGAGCTGGTGTGACAGGTACGCACCACCACTCCAGCCTCCTTTTCAGTCTTCCTCCTCTTCCCTTTCTCTCCCTCTTTCCCTGACCCTCCCTTTTTATTTTTTGAGACAGTTTCTTGTAGAATGAGCTTGAACTTTGACCTTCCCTCCTTGACCTCTCAGGTGCTGAAGTGATTGCCGCAGACTCTATACAGTGTTGGGTGTCAGATCTGATGTTTTGTGTGTGCTAGGCAAGCATTCTACAACTGAGCTTCATTCCCATCCCTATTGTGAAGTTTCTAGTTATACCTTCAGCTTCTCTGATCTCTTCTACAATGTACATTTACCATTAATCCCAGCCAATGCCAGGCGGTGGTGGCACAAGCCTTTAATTCCTGTACTTGAGAGGCAGAGGCAGGAGATTTCTGTGAGTTTGAGGCTAGCTTGGTCTACAAAGCAAGTTCTAGGACAGAGAAACCCAGTCTCAAAACAAAACAAGCTGGATGGTGGTGCATACCTTCAATCCCAGTACTCCAGAGGCAGAGCCAGGCAGATCTCTGTGAGTTCAAGGCCAGCCTGGTCTACAGAGTGAGTTCCAGGACAGGCACCAAAACTACACAGAGAAACCTTGTCTCAAAAAACCAAAAAAAAAAAAAAGAAAAAAAAAATTTAATCTAGGTATGGTGGTTCAAACCCATAATTCCAGCAGCTAGAAGATGGAGGCAGGAGGATTAGAAATCCAAGCCCAAACTCCAAGACTTGAGACTATCTCAAAAATCAAAACACAAGTTGGTGTGATGTCTCACTAGGCAAAGGGCCTGTCAAGCCTGATGACCTGGATTTGATTCCTAGGACTCACAGTGGAGGAGTGCACTAACTTGTGGAGGTTGTTGTCAGACCTCTATATGTACACAGTCCATGTGGGCACACACACAATAAAGGAATGTAAAAAAAACATTATTTTAAATTTCTGCCTATTGCCAAACATGGTGGCATATACACATAATTTCATTACTTCGCTGGCTGAAACAAAAGGATTGCTTTGACCAGCTGGCATTGTAGAGTAAGACAGTCTTACTAAGTAATGCTAAGGATTGAACTCAGGTCCTTGTAGATGTTGGCCAAGTACTCCCAGCACTGAGCTATGCTCCCACCTCTCAGCAGTTTTCCTTCCTTCCCATTTTTTTTTTTTTTTTTGAGCTGACAGATTTCCCCTGCTTCTGACTCCAGAATGCCGGGACATTGTGTGCCACAATGCCTGGCCCCTTGATGTTTTCTCAACTCAAATGTGAAGAATTTGCACATGCGCACACACACACACACACACACACACACACACACACACACACACACACACGCAGGCTGGGCATGATGGCACATGCTTGTAATTCTAGTACTCAGGAGGCTGAGGCAGGAGAATTACAAATTTGAAGCTAGCGCTGGGCATTGGTGGCGCACGCCTTTAATCCCAGCACTCGGGAGGCAGAGCCAGGCGGATCTCTGTGAGTTCCAGGCCAGCCTGGGCTACCAAGTGAGTGCCAGGAAAGGTGCAAAGCTACACAGAGAAACCCTGTCTCAAAAAAACCAAAAAAATAAAAAAAAAAATTTGAAGCTAGCTAGGGCTGCACAGTGATACCCTGCCATAAAAATTCAAAAATCAAGAAGAAAAAAGAAAAACCCCTTCTCTATTCCACCTTTAGGTACACACAAATGAGGTATCTGTAATAGTCTGGAACTAGAAACAGCCCAAATACCCATATGTAGATGACTGAACAAAAACATGATATGTCCAAACAATGGAAAGCAACATGGCAATAAAACTGGCAATAAGGAAGCTGGGCATGGTGGCACATGCCTTTAATCCCAACGCTTAGGAAGCAGAGGCAGTTGGATCACTTGAGTTTGAGGCCAGCCTGGTCAACAGAGCAAGTTCCAAGACTTCCAGGGCTACATAGACAAACCCTGTCTCAAAAAAAAAAAAAAAAAAAAAAGGGATTGGCACTCAGGAGTCAAAGGTAATTATCAGGGATATATCTAGTTTGATGCTAGCCTGGACTGCACAAGACCTTGTAATTTTAAACTATGCCGATTATAGTAACAGGAAGTACTGCTATTGTTGTCTGGGGAGTAGTGGGTTGTCTAGGAAGATGACTGAGGCCTGGAGAAGAAGGGAAGGCAGGAAGGATTGCAAAGTGGTATGAAGAAAAGAGATTGTGTGTTTTGTTGATTTCACAGGTATAGAAATATAGGATATAGATATGATAGGACAAAAGGGTAGATTATTAAATCTACATTTAAAGAGCAACACCTTGTTTAAAATGTTTTACATTGCTATGGATTTTAGTTTCTTGATACTAATTTAATTTTGTTATATTGTATGTATATTTCTACTGTTTAGGGTACTATATTTGTGCAGCTTATTTGAAATTGTAACGTATAATTAAGAAATACAGATTAATAATTAGTCATCTATGATAATCAAGCTTATAGTCATGTTATTTTAGTTTTCTAGGTATACATAGATATATTTCAGATAGATAGGTAATCTTCAAACACTTCAAAGACCTACAGAATATGGCATTTAAAGTGTTTTAAAAACTTAGATGTTCTGGACAGTGAGACACATCTGCCCCTGCCAGCACCAATTTACTTCAAAGAGAAAGATGGGTGTCAAAGACACTCCATATGGAGTTTATCTTCTTGGCAAAAATAGCCATTTGGGCAAGAAACTGTTCTTGCCTGGACTGCTTGACAAAATGTTGCATTGACTGGACATGCAGGACATAGGACATAGGAAGGTTACCACTGAAATTTGCAAGGCAAAATGGTCCTTTAGGTTTTCCTGCTTCACAGGAGAAACTGCCAGATATTCTACAGGACACAGAGAGAAGCAACTGAGAGACTCTAGGCCTGTAGGCTGAAGACAGATGTCCCAACTTTACAAAGGAACATTAGGTGGCGGTCCAGGCTGCCAGCTGTCTCTGTCATTCTAGATTTTTGGAAGTTTTGCTTACAATGTACTTTTTGTTTACTTAGGTAATATATCCTTCTGAGGTCTTTGATGTAGTTGAAGACCAGATAGTTATAATTTTTCTTAGTTATGATGAAAGATAAATTAGATATAAAACTTTAGACTCACAAATATAGGATAGAATATTTTCTTTATTTATACAAAGTACAAATAGACTAAATATTGTAACTAATTCTTGCTTGATAACTGTTTGTGATATGTAATTTTACTATGTTAAAGTTAAACCCTTCCTTTTTGATTAGACCTAAAAGGGGAGGTGTTGTGGGATGTTCTGTATGCTGTGAATGTGTTGCTCTGATTAGTTGATAAATAAAACACTGATTGGCCAGTAGCCAGGCAGGAAGTATAGGGAGAATAAGCAGACAAGGAGAATTCAGGGAAGGAAAAACAGAACTGAGGAGGAGACACCAGCCCGCCATCTATGGAGCAGCATGTAATGGCACACAGGTAAACCCACGGAAAATGTGGCAACATATAGATTAACAGAATGGGCTGAGTTTAAGTATAAGAGATAGTCAGAAGTTAGCCTGAGCTAATGGCCAAGCAGTTTTAATTAATATTAAACCTCTGTGTGTTTACTTGGGTCTGAGTGGCTGCGGCTGCAGGACTGTGGGACCTCAGGAGCCAGGAAGGACCAGGAAAATGTCAGCTACAATTCACATATCTAGAAAGACACCAAGTTTTATTACTTAAATACTATATTTTTGATTTATTAGGTTAGTTGTGTTATTCTATTAAAAAATTGTCCTGGCCAGGCATGGTGGCATTTTAATACCAGCTCTTGGGAGTTTGAGGCTCACCTGGTCTGCATAGTGAATTCCAGGCCACCCAGAGCTAGGTGGTGGCACAAACCTTTAATCCCAGCACTTGGGAGGCAGAGCCAGGAGGATCTCTGTGAGTTTGAGGCCAACCTGATCTACATAGGGAGTTCCAGGGCAGAGCTATATAGTGAGACTGTTTCAAAAATACTGAAAACAAAACAACAAATCAACCAGCCAAACAAAATATATGCACTACCACTCCTAACCACAGGATTTTAAAATAACAAATACTGTAAGAGTGGGGAGTCTTCATTCATCCCTCAAGCCCTCAAGTCCTAGAAACACAAACAATTGTATGCTTCTTACTTTTTAAATTGTTTTAGGGTTTCTCTGTGTAGCCCCTGGCTGTTCTGGAACTTGATCTGTAGTCCAGGCTGGCCTCGAAATCAGAGATCCACCTGGCTCTGTCTCCCGAGTGCTAGGATTAAAGGCATGCACGATCACCTGGATCACATGCTTTTTTATACTGTTCCCTTGACCCTGTCAGAGGGACCCTTAAGGATTTTTAGCACCTGGTTTTTAACAGGCCCTCAGATTTTAGCACTGACTGATGCCATGTTAGAGACAGCATTCTGCCCTTAAAATCCAGCAATAGTCCCCCAAACCTGACAAACTGGAAACAAAGACATAGTCCATAGTTCTGGGAAAGTCCCCAAGTAAAAGTCCCTAAATGTACTAACCTTGCTTTTTGGCTTCTGTAGTTCTGCTTCTTGCTAACTGAGATGTGCCAACCAAGATATGCTTTTTGTACATAAAAGACAAAGAACTGTAAGGCTCAAGGCTACATGATTTGGGAAAGTTCTCTGTGCAGCCACTGGGCAACAATAAAGACTTGCATTTTTGCTCTAAGAGTGTCTGTGTGATAGTCTCTGGTGGGCTTATCTCACAACAGATTCTCAAACTTTTTTTCCTCAGAAACACGAAGAACAATGATGGCAGACTTCACTACCAATGAGGATGGTGCCCGCAACAACTAGGCTTCTGAGTTTTTCAAGACAGGGTTTTGCTGTGTAACTTTGAGCCTTTCCTGGATCTTGCTCTGTAGACCCGGCTGGCCTTGAACTCACAAAGATCCGCCTGGCTCTGCCTCCCAAATGCTGGGATTAAAGGCATGCACCACCACCGCCCGGCTGGCTTCTGAGTTTCTTAATTTCCTCTCCAACAAAGGGTCTGTTTTTCACCCATGGCTACAGATCTATTGTCACAGACATTCAGATACAGGCAACATCCATGTCCTTGTTTCTATTTCATTCTGGAGACAAGTGGTGCATTCTAATGAAATCTACAATTTAGTGATGTGTAGTTCCCTGAAAAAAAAATTCACATCTAAATTGAAGATCCTGCAGACTGATTGGTTGATTACAACATTGTGATTATAAAGATGGAACACTGAAGATTGAGGATAAAATTTTTCTTATACTATCTTTGCCCCTTCCCCCTTTGAATCAGGTTTTTATTCAGTAGTAACCTGGGCTGGATGTGAACTCACTATGTAGCACAAACTCATAATCCTATTGCTGTAGTGTCCCAAGTGGTGGGATTACAGGCATAAGCACCACACCTGGGGTTGGCTTCTTTAATAGCCATTAGTTACTAACCTCTGATCTGACCTAACTCCTTCAACCATTAAGTAAAACCTTTGGTATAAAAAACCTAGCAGAAGTATATAAAACCTAGCAGAAAAATAACTTCCACTAATTCCAAAGCTATAAACGTAAGATTAGTACCTGAAACCTATAGATTTTCCTGCTTTGATGTAACCTGCCTAACTGATGTTTCTACTAATGTATGGATAAATGCACCAGTTTATGGCAGTGTAGCACGAATTGTTAGAAGGTTTTATCAACAAAAAACAAACCTGGAGCCAGGTATTGGGGTGAATGCTGGAAGATCAGAGAAGCAGAACAAGTCACAGCCACCTCACCTTGCCAATTCCTCAACTGACCCTGTTTCTTCAGACTGGAAGCATCTGAGTCCTCATCCAGAATGAATCTCACCTGAACTGCTGCTAAAAGCCTAAAAGCTTAACCACCTCTAGTTCCTGGTTTTCATGCCTTATATACCTTTCTGCTTCCTGCCATCACTTCCTGGGATAAAAGGCGTGAGTCACCATGCCTGGCTGTTTCCAGCGTGGCTTTGAACTCACAGAGATCCAGATGGATCTCTGCGTTCAGAATGCTAGGATTAAAGGTGTGTGTGGCGTCATTTTCTGGCCTCTGTATCTAGCGGCTGTTCTGTTCTCTGACCCCAAATAAGTTTATTAGGGTGCACAATATTTTGGGGAACACAATATCACCACAGGCTTGCTTTCTTTCTGTGGCCATATAAACTCATGAAACTTCTCCCATGGTGGAATATGCCTGTTAGGGCAACCTGAATCCATGTGCTCAGGCTGTGATCATTCATATCTGGCTCAGAACAAATTCTTAGTTCCTCTGGAGCAAGAGTTACGTTTTGTGTTCATATTTCTCACACCATTTCCCCCCCAGTGGCTGCCAGCTTTTACTGTTCTGATTCTGTGGCGGACAGTTGCCATTCCTAGCCTCTCTTTTGTCCCATTCTGACAGCACAGCAATTCACAGCCTTCTCCAAGCTGCATCCCTGCAGACCACTGTAAGAAGCAAGGACACTCACTTCACAGTAAGAGTTCTGGAGACTCAGAGTAGCAAAAGTGAAAATAGTGTATTTCACAACCAGGCAAAGTCAAGGTTCAACCTAGTGCTTTAAAAATATATATATACGCCGGGCGGTGGTGGCGCACGCCTTTAATCCCAGCACTTGGGAGGCAGAGGCAGGCGGATCTCTGGGAGTTCGAGGCCAGCCTGGGCTACCAAGTGAGTTCCAGGAAAGGCGCAAAGCTACACAGAGAAACCCTGTCTCGAAAAACCAAAAAAAAAAAAAATATATATATATATATGTATATATATATATATATATACATATATCCCTAATTTTATTTCTTCACACCCCCCCCTTTAGTTCCTTTTGACTGAGTTCTTTAAGGAGTTAGTCTTCCTGGTGTTCAATGTTGCTGCCTCATCTTGTTAGTTGAGGACATAAAGCCTTATCCATCCTGGGGATCCAGATTCTCTTCCCATAACAACTTTTCAATCTCAGGGTAAACTGAAGACTGCCAGCTAGGGAGATGGGAGATTAGTGCCTTGTGCTTAGCTGTGATTCCTTAATGAGCTTTAAATACATCTCATACTGAAAATGGACCGAAATGATTTCTTTCTTTCCTTCCTTTCTTTTTTATGGAGTGTGTGTGGGGGGGGGTAGTTTTGGTGCCTGTCCTGGTTTTTATTTTGGTTTTGGTTTTTCGAGATAGGGTTTCTCCGTGTAGTTTTGGTGCCTGTCCTGGATCTCGCCCTGGAGACCAGGCTGGCCTTGAACTCACAGAGATCTGCCTCTGGCGTGCTGGGATTAAAGGCATTCGCCACTGCCACCCGACTATGATTTATTTCTTTTAGCTCAAACCTCAAGAGAATTCTGAGAATCTCCAAATCACCCATCTAACCCCCCCCCTTTTTTTTTTTTGACCATTTTTTTTCGAGATAGAGAAGAAAAGCAACAGGGCAGGCAGGCTATAAATCTTGTTTACGGAGTTCTGGGATTAAAGGCGTGAGCCACCAAACCCAGCCCTATTTCATTATCACTTAAATATTAAAAGCCCTTTAAGGGCTCGCCAAGGGAAATCACGTGCTTCTAGAAGTTCGAGGAAGAGATACTCGCCCTCGGCAGAAACCGGATTGTGAGACGTCCCACCTAGACCAAAGGAACCCCAGACAAGGTCTCACGAGACTTCCGCCTGGCCGTTTCCAATATTGCGCAAGCTCTGCGCTCAGCGTGTCATCAAAGGCGACGACAATTTAAGACGTCTGGACGCAGGCGCGGCGCACACCACTCTGCCGGCGCAGATGCTGTGACGTCAGATGCCGGCATAGGTGGTCCTCGAGCACCGGCTTTAGCAGCTTTCGCCTCGAACTAATGCGGTGTTGGCCGGTCGCTCAGTCGCTCACCCGTGCGGATTGCAGTGCAGGCCCAGGAAAGCAGCGCTGACCCTCCCCACGCATTACGTCGCCCTCATTTCCGCGTTCTGATTTCCGGTTACCGCCATCTTCCCTGAGCGGAAGCCGACTTCTAGGTGGGATCTCCGTAGCAAGTGCAGTGGGTAGCGCGGTCGGTGCCATGCCGTCATCGCCGCTGCGGGTGGCGGTGGTGTGCTCGAGTAACCAGAATCGGAGCATGGAAGCACACAACATCCTCAGGTAGTGCAAGCTCCACCTGCTTTCTGTCCTCCCTCCTTTTCTTCCCGCAGATTCTTGCCCAGACCCCGGCTCTACATTGACGGGGCCCCGCAGGTGGGACCACGCCCGGCTTACAGGCTTTTCGACCCCTCAGCGAGATCGTGCTCGCGACGCCCTCGTGTAGGGTAAGCATTACAGCGAAGTCGGTTTCAGAACCGAAACGTTCGTGGTCACAGGAGCGTCAGGCCCATCCGAGAGATGGCGTGCTATTCGCGGCCTGTCTGCGTGCGTGCCTGTGTCTGACAGCTGGCAGCCTCTGGTTCGGGACAGAGAGGCAGAATCACGGGCGAGGCCAAGGTCTTCCGTGATGCGAATGGTGCCCGGCGGTTTTCTTTCCCGTGTATGTCGTCATGCCACATTCACTGGAAAGCTCTCAACACATCATATCAAGATGGATCGAGTCTGGAAGCAACAACAGTGACCCTGAGTTGTTAACGTCAGGAATTGAGTTTTTGTCTACGTTTGCAAGTCTCATGCACAAGCCGCCACCCCCACCCCATAACGCTAGCCACACAAATTGGTTTGGTCCAGTGGTACCACCTCATATTTACTGACGAATTCACCTGTGTCTAATAAGGCATTCCTCTTTGATAGTGTTTTATCTTCAAGATCTCTTGACAAAATAAGAAACTAATGCATTGCATTACAGGTAAAATATGGTATCAATGCCATTTTTGATAGTACAGTAAAAGCATCTTTTTCTTCCTGAATTAAGTATTTGTGAACTTTTGAGATTTTTTTTTTTGTAAATTTTATTCTTTGACAATTTCATATCTTCCCCCTCCCTCCCAAGGCACAGGATCTTTGTGTAGTCCTGGCTATCCTTGAACTGGATCGATCTGTAGACCAGGCTGGCCTGAAATTCAGAGACTCACCTGTTTCTGTCTCCCAAGTTCCCAAGAGCTGGTATTAAAGGCATACCGGCTGGCTTAGAGCTCACTTTTCACCTGCTTACCTAGTGTTGGGATTACTAATAGGAGTTCCCACCATACCAAACTATGTTTTCCTAGAGACCAAGAGTGCTAGTTGCCTATAACCTGCAAATTCTAAAATTCCATTCTTCCCAATGTTTAGATCAGCCAGTGGTTCTCATCCTTCCTAAAGCTTTGACCCTTTAATACAGTTTTTTGTTTTGTTTTGTTTTTTCGAGACAGGGTTTCTCTGTAGCTTTGCACCTTTCCTGGAAATCGCTTTGGAGACCAGGCTGGCCTCGAACTCACAGAGATCCACCTGCCTTTGCCTCCCGAGTGCTGGGATTGCACCACCACTGCCTGGCTAGTTTCTTACGTTGTGGTGATCCCCCAACCAAAATTTATATTCGTTGCTACTTTTTTTTTTTTTAATTTTAAATTTATTTATTTTTATTTTATATGCATTGGTGTTTTGCCTGGATGTATGTCTCTATGAGGGTGTCAGATTCCCTGAAACTGGAGTTACAGACAATTATGAACTGCCATGTGGGTGCTGGGAATTGAACCTAGGTCCCCCCCCCCCCCCTTGCTACTTCATAACTGTAATTTTGCCACTGTTCTGAATCATAATGTAAATATCTGTTTTTGATGGTCTTAGGTGACCCCTGTGAAAGGATCATCTGACTTCCAAAGGGTTCAGGAGCCACAGGTTGATAACCACTGACATAGACCATAATATTTACTTGGTAGCTTTGTTTTGAAGATGATAACATGCTTTGAATTTAACCAGCCTGGGTTACAAAGTATAAAGCTAGCTTGGGCTATAAGACCCCGTCTCAAACAAACAAACAAACAAAAGGGTGTGAGGTGTCCTATTTCATTGTATTTTTCTGGATAGGTTTCTTACCCTTTTTCTCCTTTTGTCTTGGCCAAGGTGGCCTTGAAATAAAATTTATCTTGCCTCAGTGTGCTCAGGGTACAAGGATATGGTACTGCCCCTAACCTTCTGAGTTATCGTTTGTTTACACACACAAACTTACATAAACTCAACAGAGATTTAAAAACCCACTCTAGCCAAGTGGTGGTGGCACACACCTTTGGAGGCAGAGGCAGGCAGATCTCTTTGAGTTCCAGGACAGCCTGGTCTACAGCATGAGTTTCAGGAAGTAAAACAAAACAAAGAAACCTCACTCTAACATGGTCCTCTTTTTTTTTTTTTTTTTTTTTTTTTTTTTAATTTATTTATTATGTGTATAGTGTTCTGTCTACATATATGCCTGCTCGCCAGAAGAGGGCGCCACAGATCTCATTGTAGATGGTTGGGAGCCACCATGTGTTGCTGGGAATTGAACTCAGGACCTCTGGAAGAGCAGCCAGTGCTCTTTTAACCTCTGAGCCATCTCTCCAGCCCCTAACCTGTTCTTCTTAAGATACTGTGGACATTATTAAATATTTTTACACTTAAACCTGTGCCTGGAGGTAGAGGCTGGAGGACAGCTTTGGTTGTTTTCATCTTTAGTGACTTGACCAATCATCCAGTACCTCCACATTTTTTTAAAATTATCTCTCTTTTTTTCTGTCTCATCTCATACTGTACCCCAGGTTGGACTTGAAGTTTTGACGCTCCTGCCTCAGCTCCCTCAAATGCTAGGACTGCAGATGTAATCCCTGTGTTCTGTGCTTTCTCTCTCTCTCTTGCATTTTTCTGTACTGAATTTAAATACGAGGGTGGTTACAAAGCTATCAGTAATCAGAGAGATTCTAGGCAGCCATTGATTTTTATTATCATTCTATTAGTAGACATCAAGTGATTTTAACTTCAGGGACAATTTCCTTGTGCTATGTAAATCTTTGCACAGGTTTTTGTTACTTATTTTAGTATAAATTGCTAGAAATGACATTATTGAGCCAAATGGTTGGCATGTTTCACATTCTTACAGTTTTCAAGGGTGCTTTCCAGAATAGTGCATATTTACAGTTCCCATTGCCTCTAAATTTCAGTATTCTTTCTTAAGACCAAAATAGAAAAAAAAATTTTTGTTTTTGTTTTTTTCAAGAAAAGATTTTTCTGTGTAACAGCTCTCTTTGTCCTGGAACTTGCTTTGTAGACCAGGTCATCAGGCTTGACAGGTCCCTTTACCTAGTGAGCCATTCCACCAACCTGTGTTTTGGTTTTTGAGATATTCTCGTGTAGCCTTGGCTGTCTTAGAACTAGCTCTGTAGCTCGAGAATTCACAGAAATCCTGCCTCGACCTCCTAAATCCTGGGATTAAAGGTGTGAGCCACCACAGCCATACTTAGCTTTGAATCCCCCCAGACAGGGTTTCTCTGTGTAGTTTTGGAGCCTATCCTGGATCTCACTCTGTAGACGAGGTTGGCCTGGAACTCACAGAGATCTGCCTGGCTCTGCCTCCTGAGTGCTGGGATTAAAGGCGTGCGCCACCACTGCCTGGCTAGCTTTGAATTTCTAATCCTGCCTCCACCTCAAAGTGCTAGGATTATGAGTTTGAACCCATAGTTTAAAGTTTATTATTTTGTTCTTTTAGGTTTGTTTATTTATTTATTTTTTAAGAGACAGGGTTTCTCTGTATAACAACTCTGACTGTCCTGGAACTCAATTTGTAGAACAGTCTGGCTTTGAACTCACAGAGATCCCCTGCCTCTGCCTCTCAAGTGTTGGAACCAAAGGTGTGCGTCACCACCGCCTGGCTTAAAAAAAGATTATGTATACTTCAATTATGTATACTTCAAGAGGACAACAGGCTGGGTCTCAACTTGAGTGTCATCCACTGCCATTTGTTTTTTTCATTTACAGGTTGCTAAGGCAGAAGGTCTAACCCTTTAATTTTATTATTAGCCAGGCTCTCACTTCACATATAGTCTCAGTCACCCTAGGCCACACTCCCAGACCTGAATTTTTTTTTTTTTTTTTTTTTTTTGCCTGCATGTATGTTTATGGGCCACTTTATATGCCTGCTGTCCTCACACACCGGAAGAAAGCTTTGGGTCCCCTTGGAACTGGAGTTACAGATGGTTGTGAACCACTGTATGGGTGATGGGATTAGAACCTGGGTCCCCTGAAAGAGGAACCAGTATTCTTAAACATTGAGGCATCTCTCCAGCCATTTTCTGTTTTTTAGACATGTGTTGGGATCAAAGGTGTGTGTGCCATGTGCCTGGCCAATGGAAGCTGCATTTTTAATTATAAAAAACTCAAAATAGGCTGGGAATACAACTGAGAGGTAGAATACTCGATGAGTGTCCAAGGTTATGTGTTCAATCCTAGCACTTCAAAAACAAAGGACGAAGAACCTAGATAGGGACAGCATAGCTCAGTAGCATGCATATCTGTTATGCACATTGCCCTGGATTTGGTTCTGTGATGATATATGCCTATAGTCTCAGTACTTAGAGGTATA
The DNA here is from genome assembly GCF_049852395.1 of Peromyscus maniculatus bairdii. Classification (NCBI taxonomy): domain Eukaryota; kingdom Metazoa; phylum Chordata; class Mammalia; order Rodentia; family Cricetidae; genus Peromyscus; species Peromyscus maniculatus. The sequence continues at coordinate 173,061,823 of NC_134853.1, forward strand.
AACAATAAAACTAGAAGTCTGTTGTAAATATCAACTACACAGAGAGTTGAGAGTTAAAGACCAGCCTGGACTACATGAGACCTTGTCCAAAAATGAGAGAGACTGAGACAATCTTGTGATAGCCAGGGAGTTTGAGGCCTAGCTGAATAAATTTAAGTCCCAGGGTGGGAGAAACAAGCTTACTTGGGAGAGTTGGTCTGGTGAGTGCCTCTGCCAGGGTAATTTCTCAAAGCCATTTAAGTTCATCTTGACAAGTGTGTGTGTGTACACGTACGTACATGTAATGTGGGGTCTGTAGAGGTTGATGTTGATAACCTGTTATTCTCTACCATATATTTTGAGACAGTGAATCTCAGCGATAGCAAATTCCAGGTTGCTACTATCTCCATATTTTCCATGCTGCTAAGATTACAACCAACCACCACCATGACTAGTTGTTTGTTGATTTGGTTTATTTAAAGATGTTTTTCTTTCTCTTGAAGTTTTTTATGTATTAGTGTTTTGTCTGCATTATGTGCATGTAGTGTCCATAGGAGAAAATAGGAGCCTGAGAAGAATCCAGGGAATTTGAAGAAAAGGAATTAACCAGGATCCCATAAGTCCTTGATTTGTGGGAGGCTTCAGAATGCCACTGTCACAGCATATGTCATGAGCCACCAGAGTTGTGCCATCCAGTAACTGGTAGTAACTGACACATGATTTAAACATAGGCCACTTTGAGGTACCATGAATTTCTCTGTTTTTAGGCCATGTTATCTATCCATAGTCTTTTACATGGAGGTGGCATAAGCTGTCCCTGCTGTATGGTTTTTGGTTCTCGGTATACTATAAGAAAGCGAAGTAGAATGCCGGGCGGTGGTGGCGCACGCCTTTAATCCCAGCACTTGGGAGGCAGAGGCAGGCGGATCTCTGTGAGTTCGAGGCCAGCCTGGGCTACCAAGTGAGTTCCAGGAAAGGCGCAAAGCTACACAAGAGAAACCCTGTCTCAAAAAACCAAAAAAAAAAAAAAAGAAAGCGAAGTAGAAATTGTTTAGGTACATGAAGAACATGGAACCAGTATACTTAGAATCCCAGCACTGGAGGGGCTAAAGCATAAGGATCACAAATTGCAAACCAGCTTGGACTCCTCCATAGTGAGAATTTGTCTTGAAAAAAAGGCTGGGGGCTGGAGAGATGGCTCAAAGGTTAAGAGCAATGACTCCAAAAGTCATGAGTTCAATTCCCAGCAACCACTTGGTGGCTCACAACCATCTATAATGAGATCTGGTGCCCTCTTCAGGGCTGTAGGCACGTATGCAGGCAGATCACTATATACATAATAAATAAATCTTAAAAAAACATTCTTTTTTTTCTTTTTGTTTCTCTCTTATTTTTTTTTCCTTTTTTTTAAAATTTTATTTTATTTTACAATACCATTCAGTTCTACATATCAGTCACGGGTTCCCCTATTCTCTCCCCTCCCACCACCTCCCCTTATTCCTAGCCCACCCCCCACCCCCACCTCCTCCAGAGCAAAGCCTCTCCCGAGGACTGCGATCAACCTGGTAGACTCAGTCCAGGCAGGTCCAGTCCCTTCCTCCCAGTCTGAGCCAAGCGTCCCTGCATAAGCTCCAGGTTTCAAACAGCCAACTCACGCAATGTGCACAGGACTTGGTCCCACTGCCTAGTTGCCTCCCAAACTGATCAAGCCAATCAACTGTCTTACCTATTCAGAGGACCTGATCCAGCTGGGGGCCATAGTTCATGTGTTTCCATTCATTTGGCTATTTTTTTCAATAATTGAGTAAAACCGAAATTTATTATAAGCCACAGTCGTCCTAGGGACCTCCATGCTATATATATAGCCTCTATGGTTCTATGGGTTGTGGTCTGATTGTTCTTTATTTTATATCTAGAATCCACTTATGAGTGAGTACATACTATGACTGTTTTTCTGGGTTTGGGTTACCTCACTCAGGATGATAAAAAAATAAATTCTTAAAAAGAAAAAAATACTGGGTGTGTTGATACATACTTACAATTGCTCCATACTGTAGGTAGGACAAAGTGGTTGAAATTTGAAGCCTACTTAGGCTATATAGAGCCTGTTTCTTTAACAAAGAAAAAAGGTCTTAAAAACATCCCTCCACGAGAACATGTGTACCTTCACAGGTTTTAAGGGACTATCACTAGTTTTCATTTTGTTCTTACAAAAAGTAGATTTAAGACCAAGGAATTGCTAAAGAGAATGGACTTCTCCTTAGCTGTGAATGTGAGACAAAATTGAGTATATCAAACTTAAAACAGCTTTAACCACCAAAAAGTTACTGCCTAAGCAGGCCCGATGGCTCAGGGGGTAAGGCACTTACTGTCAGCTTGACAACCTGAGTTTGATTTCTAGGACCCACATGGTAGAATGAGGGAACCAACTACCACAGATTGTCCTCTGACCTATTCACGGGCACATGCTAAATAAATAATAAATGTAGTAAGTGATTTAAAAATTTACAGCCAGGTGGTAGTGGCGCACACCTTTAATCCCAGCACTCAGGAGGCAGGATAGACACAGGCGGATCACTGGGAGTTCGAGGACAGCCAGAAACACTGTCTTGGAAAAAAAGAAAAAGAAAAAAAATACGTATGTGCTTGGCACAGTGGCACACAACTTTAATTCCAGCACTCAAGAGACACAGATAGGATCTTTGGGAGTTTGGTCTACATAGCTAGTCCTAGGCCACCCAGGGCTACACGGCAAAACAAAACCAGAAAAGTTATTGTCCATGTTTAGATTGTCTTCTCAACCTACCTTTGTAGTTGAGAAAACTGGTGGAGTCCATACTCTCAAACTTTTCTAGTGATAACGTAAATTTTGTCAAGATATTTTAAAAGAGTTTTACTTTCTTTGTTAGTTGATGTTTTGTTCCTGTGACAAGTGACTGAGAGAAATATCTCAAGGGAGAAAAGATTTGGGCTTAAAGTTTCAGTCTATGGTCATTTGGCTCTGCTGTTTATCACCCTGTGGAGAAGAAGGGCATTGTGGAGAGGACCTGATGGAATAGAGCTGCTCACTTCTTCACTCATGAGGATAAAATACATTATTCACGGTAATTTATTTTGTCCAGCTAGATCCTGCCTCTTGTTGCTCTCCTCCTTCCCAGTGTCATCAAATTGTGAATCCCTTATATTAACCCATTGATTAGGTTGGAATTTTTGAGCTTTTTTTGTTTTTGTAGATTGGCTGTCTTGGAAATTGCTCTATAGGCCAGGCTGACCTTGAACTCCTGCCAGTGCTGAGATCCACCTGCAGATACAGAGATCAAAGATCTACGCCATCACACTGGGCTCCATGAACCTTTTTGGTGAATGCTTCATAACCATACCATCTCATCAGCTTTGAAAACATTGGAAGACTAGTGGCCTGTGAACAGTTGATTTGGGTTCTACAGACATTATATCATCAGCCTTCTACAAATCAGGCTGATAGACTCTTGGCTAATCTTGAGTAAAGATGACAGGATTGTAGTACTTACTGTTTAGAGATGTTCTTGCTTTTAGAAGCAATGGCAGTCCTCCATTAAAATAATTTTAAAATCTCATTTATCACTGCAGAACATTAAGAGGCAAAAAAAAAAAAAATCAACCTATGCTGACAATTTGGACATTTTCTTTGATATACATGTTAACATTTTACTTTCAATCTTTGGTATAACAATGAAACAATTTTTTTCCTTAAAGTAACATTTTCTACAATGAATTCACTGATAGATTTTTGATAGGTGTAAAAGACATTTATTTTCTGAAAGATTAGACAGAATAGTTGTCCTTGAGACAAAGCTGTTGGTTGACAGGAGTATTTTTATAACATTCATTGCCTTTATGTAAGAAGCAGATTGTCACCATACAAGATGGGCTGTTATGCCAGTTTCAGAAGCTTCAGAGAAAACAGAGCTTCTGTTGCTAATTAGCCTTTTTGCCACCTGGGAACAGCTTTTTTGGGGGAAACAAACTGCATTGCAATTTATTTTTAAAAAGGATGCTTAAAAGTAATAGTTCAGAAAGGTGGAGGTGGGGAGGCGCTTCTAATGTGATGACTGACCTTGCAGGCCGCTCTTAGACTTGTAGCCACATCAAGACTAGGTTGGTTGTTTTGGGGATGATGTAATTATGGGAATGTAGATAGATTAAACTGGAGAATGTTCCCTGTGGAAAACCCTGCACCACCCTTAACAACCCTCTGGGGAGTTGTGGTCATGTCTATCCTGCCGACTCTCTAAGTCCCAAAGGGACTTGCTTGGTCTATATAATGATTGCGTTGTATGCCTCTGACTCCTACTTTGTTTTATTTCCTAGGCTGGTCTCAAATTTTTGATTCTCCTGCCTCTCAGCTTTCTGATTACCTGAAACTTCAGCCTTGTGCCAAAGGGCCTAGCTCCATACCTCACTTTTAGTGCTCCAAAGGAATGACCAAAAAGAAAGGAGCCTTATGTTTCCTGATTTTTGCTTTTCCCATTGTTAAGATGATTCTGGTGATCCCTTTAGAGTGGGTCTTAGGCAGTGGAGGGACCTTTTAGGAAAAGTGGTCTTAGCCCTTTCTTGGTTTGACTCAATTAAGATGACTTCTTGAAGCTGGGTGGTGGCGGTGGCGGCAGCGCATACCTTTAATCCCAGCACTGGGGAGGCAGAGCCAGATGGATCTCTGATCTCAAGGCCAGCCTGATCTATAGAGCAAGATCCAGGACAGGCGCCAAAACTACAGAGAAACCCTGTCTTGGGCTGGGGGAGTGGGGAAGAATGGATGACTTCTTGAATACCTGATTTATTCATATTTGGTTACAAGTGGCTTTGATTGTAAAACAGTGTCTTTGACCTTATTCATGCCTATGGAGAACATTCAAGGATTTGGAGCAGAACTGCTCCTGGTCCATATTAAAGAGCCTTATTCAGCTAATGGCATAATAGCTTCTAGTCACTTCAGACACAGAACTCATTATAGATATTATTTTCTAGTCTGTATAATTCTTAGTCCTGCTACAATGCTTTATCTTGCAGTTTTTATAACATGTAAGACCTTCTAAGGCTTGCCCTTTTCAGAGATGATCTTTCCTTGGGTACTGCTACCAGCCATTTTCGTAGTATGATCTTCCTTTTACAATTTGTGTATTTTTTATATATACATTTTGTTTTTGCTAGTTTTGTTTTTTGAGACAATGTTTCCCTATGTAGTCTTGGCAATCATGAAACTTGGTATGTAGATCAGGCTGGCTTCAAAATTACAGAGATCTGCCTGCCTCTGCCTCTGCCTCTGGAGTGCTGGGATCAGAGGCACATACCACCATGCCCTGCTGCTTGCTTGAGTTTGTGTTGCTTTTCTTTTCTTAGTGTAGATCTTATTTGTCTTTCATTACATGTTCTATTTTTAAAAACTTTAGATTTGTATTTTTATGTGTATTCATGTTTTGCTTTCATATATCTGTGTGCTACATGTGTGCCTAGTGCTCATGCAGTCAAAAGGAGGGCACATGGGTGCTGGAGAGTTGGCTCAGTTGTTGAGAGCATTTATTATTGCTGAAGATTCAGGTTTGATTCCCAGCATCTACATGGTTGTTCACAACTGTTCATAACTCCAGTTCCAGGATGCACAGAAGTAAAACACTCATGCATACAAAGTAAATTTTTAAAAAAAGAATAGGAGAGCCAGGTGGTGATGGTACACTCCTTTAATCCCAGCGCTTGGGAGGCAGAGGCGGCAGATCTCTGCAAGTTTGAGGCCAGCCTTGACAGCCAAGGCTTCACAGAGAAACCCTGTCTCGTAAAACCAAATAATTGTAGGTAGGTAGGTAGGTAGGTAGATAGGTAGATAGATAGGCATATAGATAAGAAGAGGAGGGCATCAGATCCCCTGAAAGTGGAGTTATCAATGGTTGTGAACCATTATATGGTGCTAGGAATTGAACCTGGGTCCTCTTCAAGAACAAGTTTTCTTTACTGCAAAGCTCTCTAGACCCCATACTTACTCTGTTTTAAAAACTCATCGCCTGAAGAGGCAAGTCTTTGTCTTATGAGTCTTAATCCATGCACTCATGTGGAAGATGCCAATGGTAGGTACTGGAGCACCATAATTTGGGTATGTGAACTATAAAATAAAGGGCTACAACATCAAAGGATGTGACAGTCAAATGATCTAACCTCATGGTGCTTCTCTGGACCCTAGGTACCTTTAAGGTGTGTGCCACTACACCTCATTTTTATTTCTGTTTTCCTGAAAAATACATCTTTTACTGCACATTATCCAAGTGTGTAAGGAAACTTTCAAATTTAGGTTAAGGGGACCCTCTGCTTTGACCCTTCTCAGGAAGGCATTATATTTCTGTTTCCTGTCACCTGTCATGTCTGGTTGTGTCACCTTTCCGGTTCTGACCAACACCTGGCATTTGTTGTTTCCTAGCTCACGTTTTGTTGGAACATTGGAATTTTTGTGTTTCCGAGACAGGGTTTCTCTGTGTACCTTTGGAGCCTATCCTGGAACTCACTCTGTAGCCCAGGCTGTCCTTGAACTCACAGAGATCTGCCTGTTTCTGACTTCTGAGTGCTGGAATTAAAAGCATGCACCACCATTGCCTGGCCTCCATTTTATTTTAATAGCTCAGGTATATGTGAACTTTGGGTTTTAATGATTCTCTGTTTTAGGTGGTGTTCATTATGTGTCATATTCTGGGGACCTGGTTGTATATAGCTCAGGACATTCTAGAAACACATGAACTAACTCACCTTTTTATCAACCCCAGTGGATTTAGCTCAGGTGTTCCAACTTAAATGTGAACTACTTTTTTCAGAATTTTTATTTATTTATTTGGTTTTTTGAGACAGGATTTCTCTGTGTTTTGGCTGTCCTGGAACTATCTCTGTAGACCAGGCTGGCCTAAAACTCAGGAATCTGCCTGTCTCTGCCTCCAGAGGCCTGGAATTAAAGGCATGCACCACAGCACCCAGCTAGAATTATTTTTTATATGCATGCCTTTGTGAATTCCTTGTAAATGACATGTGGTATAGGACTGTATTGCCTGGCACCAGCTCTCTTTTAGCTAGACCTCTCTGCTGCTGCTTCAAACAGTTCTTGAACTCTGCACAGACTTACAACCAAGTAGTTTGTTGGCTTTTGGCTTTGTGATCACAGGCAACACTCTATGAATGTCTTTTCTGTGGCTGTGTGTGTGTGTGTGTGTGTGTGTGTGTGTGTGTATCTGACTGTGTTTCTGGAAGTGAAGTTCTGGGTTGCAGGTTTAAGGTAGTTTTACTTAGGTGTGGACTCATTACCCACTTTAGATGCTGGCTAAGCAGCCTTTTGTCTAGCTGCAATAGAAATCTCTTTCCTAATTCATGTCATAGTATTTCTGTTTGTTTGAAGTCCACCAGTCATGTATTTACTTTACACTTGCTGCATGATACCTTGTGATACTCTTAGGATATAACGATGTACTAATATGATTGGTCCTTCCCTGTGACTTAGAAGCAGATGTGAGCTTTCTGCTTTCTTCCTTTTCACCCCTCACCCTCATCCTCTTCATCATCATTGTTATCCCCTCTCTCTGTCTCTCTCTCTGTCTCTCTCTCTGTCTCTCTCTCTGTCTCTCTCTCTGTCTCTCTCTCTGTCTCTCTCTCTCTCTCTCTCTCTCTCTCTCTCTCTCTCTCTCTCTCTCTCTCTCTCTCTCTCGTTCTTTGAGACAGGGAGGGTTTCTCTGTAACAGCCCTAGCTGTCCTGGAACTCGCTTCATAGACCAGGCTGGCCTTTAACTCACAGAAATCCACATGTTTCTGCCTCCTGAGTTCCAGGATTAAAGATATGTGCCTCCTCATCCAGCCCTATCATCATTATTTTTTTTTTTTTAGAGTCTCAATATATATTATAGTCAGATATAGCCTCAAATTTATGTTCTTCCTGCCTTAATTTCAAGTTTTTGTTTTTTTTATTTTTTATTTTATTATTTTTTTCAAGACAGGGTTTCTTCATGTAGTTGTTGTTGTTGATTTATTTATTTATTTACTATGTATACAGAAGAGGGTATTTATTTATTATGTATATAGAAGAGGGCACCAGATCTCATTACAGATGGTTGTGAGCCACCATGTGGTTGCTGGGAATTGAACTCAGGACCTCTGGAAGAACAACAGCCAGTGCTCTTAACCTCTGAGCCATCTCTCCAACCCAACTTCAAGTTTTTGTATGATGGGCTTTTATTACTACTTTTGTTTACCTGGAGCTCTCTTAAATCGAATAATTAAAAGTAGTACCTGAGGCCTGGTGTTGGTGGTGCACGCCTTTGATCCCAGAACTTGGGAGGCAGAGTCAGGAGGATCTCTGTGAGTTCAAGGCCATCTTGGTCTACATGAGTTTTAAGGCTACATAGTTTTATTCCAGATTAATTTCTGTGCATGTAGTGTGTTGTGACAAACTCAGAACCGTGGTTTTCAGTGATGATGGCAAGCCCTCTGATTGCACACATCAAGTTCTGTGTTTGAGGTACTTTTCTTCTCTAGGTACAAATATAGTTGGTGGGGCTGTTTAGGTCACATGGTTCTAATTAGATTATCTTGTAGCTTTTCTGCATTTTCTCTGTTTTATCAAAATCTGCAGCCTGCTGGGTTCCATAAAGTTACTACAGCTGTTGTGGCTATTTGTCCCTGCAGGACTCTGGTGTACTTAAGTGTGGATTGCCAAGAAGTTGGTCAGGTTGACTACAGTGTCCTACATTTAAGGCAATCAGCATTTTGAGTTCACAGTAATATCACTAAACAGTTATAGTTCTCACATTTAGCTCTGTAATACTAATTCTCCTCTGATTGAATTTATGTAACTTGTTATAGATTTTTTTAAAAGTGATTTTAACATTTTGTAAAAAATTTTTAAATGTAGTTTAGTTGTGGTGACACAAGACTCAATCTCAGGACTCTGGAGGCAGAAGCAGGCTTTTGAGTTTAAGGGAAGCCTGATCTACATGGAGAGACCAAGTCTTAAATAATAAAGATAAATAAATAAGAGCCATCTGTGGAGATGGCTCATTTGTTAAAGTGCCTGCTCTGAAGCATGAGCACCTGAGTTCAGAGTTCCAGCTTTCATGTAAACGTCAGACTTGTGTGTGTGTGTGTGTGTGTGTGTGTGTGTGTGTGTGTGTGTGTGTGTGTGTGTGTGTTTATGTGTGTGACTCCAGCACAAACTAGGGGCAGGAGTGTGGGATGAGAAGGGTGGGTCTCTGCAGCTCATTGGCCAGCCAGTCTAGAGGAGCTGACCTTCAGGTTCAGTGAGAGACACCCCCCACCCCCCAAAAAAGGTGGAGAGGAACTAAGGAGAACAGTGCTGTGGCTGTCACATACACACATGTGCACACACCCATGACAACCTATGTCCATGTGCACTAAAAAGCAAAAACCTAAAAACATTTTCTTTCTTTCTCTTTTTTTTTTTTTTTTTTTTTTTTTTTTGGTTTTTCGAGACAGGGTTTCTCTGTGTAGCTTTGCGCCTTTTCCTGGAACTCACTTGGTAGTCCAGGCTGGCCTCGAACTCACAGAGATCCGCCTGTCTTTGCCTCTCGAGTGCTGGGATTAAAGGTGTGCGCCACCACCGCCCGGCATATTCTTAAATACTTTAAATTTCACTTTTTATGTTTCAATATTTTAAAATTTTATTTTCTGTGTATGGTAGAATGCACAGCATACATGTGGAGCTCAGAGGAAAACTTACAGGAGTTGATTCTCTCCTTTTACCATGTTAATTCCAGGACTGAATTTAAGTCATCAGGGTTATATAGCAAGTGAATTTTCCCACTGAGCCATTTCGCTCAACTAAAATCGGGTTGATGAGATGGCGCAACTAGTAAGGTGCTTGTTTCCAAGCCCGGTGACCTGTGATCGGTCTCCAGAATCCACGTGGTAGAAGTAGAGAACCAGCTCTCACAAGTTTTTCTCTTGACCAGCACATGTATACCATGCTGTGTGGGTGCATGCACACATTCACAAGTAAATAATGTAATAATTTTTTTTAAAGAAAAATAGACTGTGTGCTTGCTTTGGCAGCCCATATACTAAACTTGGAATCATACAGAGAAGATTAACATGGCCGCTGCCCAAGGATGACACGTAAATTTATGAGACGTTCCATAGTTAAACAACAATAAAAAATGGATTGTTAACTTCTGTGTTGTGTCCCTTGGTATGAGAACTTTGTGTTTTAATCCAACTATGATGTTTTTTCTTCTTTGTGTCTTCCAGCAAGCGGGGTTTCAGTGTCCGGTCCTTTGGAACAGGAACTCATGTGAAGCTCCCAGGACCAGCACCTGACAAGCCCAATGTTTATGACTTCAAAACCACATATGACCAGATGTACAATGATCTCCTCAGGAAAGACAAAGAACTGTATCCCATGGCTGACCCTTAGAGAAGCAGGGTGGTCTTCTGGTGGGTGTGATTTGTGACTGGTAGTCACTCTGACCCCCACCCTGCAGGGTGTGTTTCAGGTGAAACAGGACCAGCAGATGTATTCTGGCATATGTGCCTGTGGTGCCTACGTCAGTCCTGTTTTATGAGAAGTCAGCTTTGTCTTTTCTTTTCTTTTCTTTCCCTTTCCTTTTCTTTTCTTTCTTCCTTCCTTTCTTTTTTTTTTCCCTGTAAATTTGAGACAGGGTCTCACTGTGTAACCCTGTCTAGCCTAGAACTCACTCTGTAGACTAGGCTAGCCTTGAATTCACAGAGCATCTCCTACCTCCTGAGTGCTGGGATTAAAGATGTGCAGTGCCAGCCCAGTGAAGAACTCAGTTTCCTTTTGCCTACTGGAGAGTCTAGAGTAGTGATTCTCAATCTGTGGTTTTTGATCCCCTCGAGTTTAAACAACTCTCTCACAGGGTTGCCTAAGATAATCAGAAAACACAGATGTTTACATTATTATTCGTAACAGTAGCAAAATTGCAGTTATGAAGTAGCAACAAAAGTAAATTTTGGTTGGTGTCACCACAGCATGAGGAACTGTATTAATGGGTCACAGCATCACAAAGGTTGAGAACCACTGGTCTGGAGGTATACCTGCAGACACAGATGTAAAACCTACCTTGATGTGATCAACCAGGAGGCTCTGATATGTCATTAGGCAGTGGAGCACAGATGAGGAAATAGAAGCTACAGAGTTCTGTTGTGCCGCACTGTAGGCTGCCCAGCTGCTTCTACAGAGGTGTGTCTGCACACTGACATGTTGGAGATACAGTAGCTGGGTTAGTGGCTCATGCCTATGATCTCAGCCTTTAGAGGCTAAGGCGGTAAATTGCTGCAAGTTTTGAGGCCAACCTGCGCTATATAGTTTGAGGCTGTCTTGGGCTGTAGAATAAGACCCTGTCTCAAAATGAAAACACAATAAAAATGCTGTGTTTACCAAACAAAGCATGGAAAAATAAAGTATTCTGAGAGAACTTTACTTCAGGAAGAGCCAAAACAGTTTGAATCTTGTACTGTAGAATCATTAGGAAAGAAAAAGGTTTTGTGGTTTTTTTTTTTTGTTGTTTTTTTTTTTTTTAGGTTTTTTTGTTTGTTTTTGTTTTTGCTTTTTTGAGACAGGGTTCTCTGTGTAACAGCCCTGGCTATCCTGTAACTTGCTCTGTACACCAGACTGACCTCAAACTTGCAAGGATCCACCTACCTCTGCCTTCTGAGGGCTGGAATTGAAATTATGCGCCACTACTGCCCAGTGCAAAAAAAAGGTTTTGTTTTTTTTTCTTACTTTGTTTTGAGACAGAGTTTTGTTATGTAGCTTTGGAGCCTGTCCTGGAACTCGCTGTGTAGACAAGGCTGGTCTTAAACTCACAGAGATCTGCCTGCCTCTGCCTCCCAACTGCTGCGATTAAAGGTGTGTGTCACCACCACCTGGCTAGAAAAAGGTATTTTAAAATAGGTTTTTCATATCATGTTCCATAATGGTTAAGCTAATCAGTGCTCCAGGTGTTTGAGTGGGTCATTTTATAACCTCCATACTCACTTGAAATTTCCCACGTTCATATACTTAGCATGCACATGAGGCCCTGAGATTGAACCTAAGCACGTCTAAATAAAAAATTCTAGATGTTCTTTACTTACAGTAGTGCTCAGAGTGGAATCCAAATATTCTAAGCAAGTGAATGTGAATGAAAGAACTTATTTTTTTCCCTTTGTGGTTTTGGAAATCAAACCTACAGCCTTGTACATGCTAGCCTAGGCTAGCACTCCTCCACTGAGTTATCTCCAGATCCAAAACTTTTTTTTTTTCAATAAGATATGTTTCCACTGTGTATCCCTGGCTTGTAATAATCTGTGTAGACCAGGTTGGCCTCAAACCTAGAGGTCTACCTGCCCTTGCCTCTCTCTGTCTCTACTGCCTGGGTCCTGGGATTAAAGGTGTGGGCAACTGCATCCTGCCTTTTTCTTTTTTCTTTTTTTCCTCCTCATCTATCTTTTCACTTTTAAAATTTCAGTCAAGGTTTCACTAAGTTTCCCAAGCTGGCTTTGAATAAATTCTAACCCAGGTAGGCCATAAATATGTTGCTACTCCTGCCTCACCTTCCCCAGAGACTGAGATGACAGAGCTGTTATCACTCCAGAAAGCATTTTTGTCTCCATTTTCTTTTTATATTCATACATTCTTGCAACTTTTTTGGTTTTTCAAGACAGGGTTTCTCTGTGTAGTTTTGGTGCCTGTCCTGGATCTCGCTCTGTTGCCCAGGCTGGCCTGGAACTCACAGAGATCCGCCTGGCTCTGCCTCCTGAGTGCTGGGATTAAAGGTGTGCTGCACCACCACCACCACCACCACCACCACCACCACCACCACCACCACCACCACCACCACCACCAGCACCACCACCCCCACCCCCCATCCCCGTGCACTCTTGCTACTTTTAATATAAACTAAAATTTAAGCAGTCCCAGCTGCTCTGAAAGCTGAAGCAAGATGATTGCTTGATCACAGAGTTCAAGGCCAACCTGGGTAATTGGGAGACTTAGTCTCAATAGAAAGAAAGAAAGCATGCTCTGGGTATCACGACACAAGGCTCACTCAGGAGGCTGAGATGGGACGGTTTAGAGACTTTCTCAAAAGAAAGAATATAATAAAATATTTTTGTAGGTACAGAGATGAGTTAGGTAGCTTGAAGGGTCCCAAATGCCTTCTAGAGAAATGTAAATCCTTGTAGTTCCTACATCTTTGCCACCCCCACCCTGCTTCCCAGTACTCCCTCAGCGACAGGCTGCAGTTGAAAGGTGGTCAGTCAGTGGGGACATTGGTTCAGAAACACAGGTATTTCCTGTTAGCTGTACACTTGCTTTGTGAATATAATGGGAGTGTTTGGAGCTGTGAAGTGCTTAGGGCCTATACCACAGTGATCCTGAGAGCCCACCCTGTGATTCGAGAGCACATCTGGTACTTCACCCTGCTGAGAAATCCAGGAACCTGAATTTGGAGGATTGAGTGTTGGATAGAGCAGGCTGTGTTCTGCTCACATCCTTGTCCAAAGAGCTACCAAGTAAGGGGGGGGGGGGAGGTCTCAGAAAAACATCTTCCTGAAGCTGCTCTGGTGATCGTGGTCTACTCCTTTCCTTTAGAGTCACAGCAAGTATTACATAAACTCTCAGAGAGGCTCATTTGGGGGCTGGGTGGTTTCCTTAGCTCTAGGGGAAAAGTTGAGGTTTTATTTCTTATTTTAAATGTCTGTGCACCGTTAAGCTTATTCTGAAACCTTAGCTGCTTTGAATTTTTTTGTTTGTTTGTTTTTTTTGTTTTTTTTTTTTTTTTTTTAAGACTTATTTATTTATTATGTACACAGAAGAAGGTGCCAGATCTCACTACAGATGGTTGTGAGCCACCATGTGGGTGCTGGGAATTGAACTCAGGACCTCTGGAAGAGCAGTCAGTGCTCTTAACCTCTAAGCCATCTCTCCAGCCCTTGTTTGTTTGTTTTTAAGATAGGGTCTGTATTATGTAGCTGTGCCTGTCCTGGAACTTACTATGTAGAACAGGCTGGCCTCTGTTGGGATTAAAGGCATGGGCTACCATGTCTAGTTCTTGTCTGCTTTTGAAATTTCTTCAGTTAGTACTATTTATTTTAGATACTCGTTTTGTTGTTGTTTTGTTTTGTTTTTGTTTTTCGAGACAGGGCTTCTTCCTGTAGTTTCAGTGCCTATCCTGGATCTCCCTCAGTAGACCAGGCTGGCCTAGAACTCACAGAGATCACCACCTAGCTCTGCCTCCCGAGTGCTGGGATTAAAGGTGTGTGCCACCGCTGCCTGGCTATTTTTGATGCTCTTATATTTTGTGAGAGAAATAAACATGCAGTACTGGACATGTTCATACTCCCTTTATTACAAATTCAATTTTAATATTGATTCCAATTGTCTTCCTGATTCTGGATGGGGTAGTTCTTAACATGTTTTATAAGAACGAAGTTTAGGCTACAGCTCTTTAGGTAGCTCTAAAAGGAGTGGAGACCAGCATCCAGGAGTGAGGATCTTTATAGAGTGCTGGTGTAGTGGTCAGTGGCTGCCTCTTAAAATGTACAAAGTACCCGGAAGGGGACTATATGGATGGGCTTTTAATGTGCTGGGGACAGGGGTGGCAGTAGCAGAGCTTGTGGCTACCTTGGTAGTTTGGTGGTAAGTCATCAGTATTTGCCTCAAAGTACCCTCTAGACAGGTTACTTACCTCTTGGTCAGTCTTCAGGAAGCTTGTTAGTTATTTACTTCATGTGAGTAGTAGTTTGTTCTAGGTGAGGCCAGAATGAGGCATAACAATGTACCTAGTGTTTTGTTATGGTGTTCTCAGTGCTGTCCTTGGCCAAAAGAATGTCTCTTCCAAGGAATTTACTATACATGGACATCAAGCTAGGTCAGATAAGGGCATTGTTGGGACTGTGAAGGGGAGGATAGAGGTAGGAAGGGTCACTGTATGGGGTACCCTTTTGTTCCGGGGCAAACCACTGCAGGAAATTGGGAAAGGAGTGGTACTATTCTTTGAAAAGTAACCCTGATAGCATTTCTTAGTCAGTAGTAAGGGCCCCTGCATGATCTTGTATAAAAAACATAGTTTTGTAGTAGAAAGCTAGAAAAATGCTTTAAGATGTAACACAAAGATAAGTACTCTCTGCTTGCATTTTCAAGGGGGAAAGGGT
Source organism: Peromyscus maniculatus bairdii (assembly GCF_049852395.1). NCBI lineage: Eukaryota > Metazoa > Chordata > Mammalia > Rodentia > Cricetidae > Peromyscus > Peromyscus maniculatus. Next base: position 173,076,973 of record NC_134853.1, read on the forward strand.
TTTGTGAGTTGGTAGGAAAAAGATACTTGATGAGAACTGGGGGCCTAGTGGCCTAGAGACCACCTCTGCCATATTTCTACTTTGTGTGGGTAGGGCCTCAGTTTCTCCACCTGTTCCCTCCTCATGAAATTCTAGTAAAACAAGCTGAGTATAATAGTGGCCACTTGAAAGTGGCCTGGCACTTAGGCAGTAGATGTAGAAGTTAAAGGTCACTCTCAGCTCCATAGTGAATTGAAGACTGGCTTGGGTTATATAAATCAAACCCTCTATCAATAAACAAAACAAATGAGGAAGCAGCATACATAGCATAGACCTTGTATTTTGTAAATCTCTGACAGATTTTAGGCACTTTTCATAATATTAATACTTTCATGTGTGAGGAAGGAGTGATTTTACTGTTCATGTAGCTTTGGCTGGCTTGGAAGTCATTTTGTAGACCAGGCTGGCCTTGAACTCAAGAGTCCACTTGCCTCTACCTCCAGAATGCTGGGATTAAAGACTTGTGTCACCACACCCAGCCTTAGACATACTTGTTGATTTAGGTTGGGTTAATAGCTGATGAGACCACTGAAGGGATAAAAATATGATAAATCAAAAGTGCATTTACCAAGCTGAGTGTTGGTGGCTCACACCTTTAATCCTAGAATTTAGGAGACAGAGGCAAACAGATTTCAAGGCCAGCTTGTTCTATAGAGTTCCAGGACAGCCAAGGCTACACAGAGAAACCCTGTCTCAAAAAGCAAAAACAAATGCACTAACCTAATCTACTACACTTGGTAACTTCATCAGTGTCTGTTTCCCATTGTGGCTGTGGAGATGACTGGAAGTTGAGCTGAGTTGGCATTGCTCCTGTGTTGAGAGCTTCAAACTGTCTCACCAGCCTAGGGGCAGACCCAAACTTGAAGTATAGTTTCTACTGAATGTATATCACTCTCATGCCATTGAAAAGCTGACTTGTCCTAAGTAAGGGATTGTATATTTACTTTCTTAAAGTACTTTGCTATAAATAGTTGCATTTTGTTTTTCACTAGTACAAGTGAGCCTGAAGGATTGAAATTTGCTTCGTACTGTTTCTGTGGACCCCATCCATGGAATTGTTGAGGGCAATGGAGATGAACTGAAACTTAACCAACATTTTGATTAAATGTTGATAAAGCTAGTGTAGGTTGCTTCATGGTTTTACCATTTTCCTTTTTGAGAATTACCTGTAGTTAAGAAACACACATGAACACACCAATGTCAGCGATAGGAATTCTAAGTTCACCTGACCACTAGAGAAATAAAAAATATCTTGAAAGTCAAATATGGTAGTTATGTAACACTATCTAAGTTTCTCTGTAGGCTGAGGCAGGAGGATTATCAGGAGGAGCGTGCCAGTGCAGGGTCTGCTTGGGTAACAGACTTCTTTATCTCAAAAATGAGCGAAAAGCTGGAATTGGTATCACAAACCTGTTTTCCCAGTACTTGGGACACTTTAGTTGAATTTAAAGGCCAAAAATAGCAAGACCCTGATTCAGTCTTCATTTAGGAGGGTGTTTGTTTTTTTAATGAAGATCCCATTAGTTCTGTTTTTATCAGGTGAACCTGTAACACCTTTAGTGGTGATATAAGTTGATTTTGTTTATGAAGAATTGTCGGTTTTACCAATGAACTATCAATAGGTTGAGGAAGTCGGTCAAAGCAGAAGATGGATGGTTAACATTCCCTGTTCCTGCCACCCACTCCCTAATGGGCTGCTCCAGAAGCCACACTGTATTCATAAGAAGGGTAATTTTTAACTTTTCTTTTTTTTTTTTTCCTCTTTCTCCATTTCTTTATTTGGTTTTTCGAGGCAGAGTTTTTTTGTGTATTCCTGGCTGTCTGTAGACCAGGCTGACCTCAAACCCACATAGACCACCTGCCTCTGCCTCCATAGTGCTGGGATTAAAGGTGTGTGTCACCACTGCCCAGTTTTTTTTTTTTAACTTTCCTAAGTCTTGCATCTATGTTGCAGAGTGGACCAATGAATCTGCTGCTTCTAGCCTGCTTCTTGGATTTATCTTTGGGATCTTGTGATTACCTTTTGAGTTCAGATTATATTTTAGCTGTCCATTTATTGAGTGTTCATCCTTAGTCTTTTTTTTTTTTTTTTGTTTTGGTTTTGTTTTGTTTTGTTTTTTGTTTTTCGAGACAGGGTTTCTCTGTGTAGCTTTGCACCTTTCCTGGAACTCACTTGGTAGCCCAGGCTGGCCTCGAACTCACAGAGATTCGCCTGGCTCTGCCTCCGAGTGCTGGGATTAAAGGCGTGCGCCACCACCGCCTGGCTTTTTTTGGCTTTTCAAGACAGGTTTGTCTAGCTTTGCGCCTTTCCTGGATCTCGCTCTGTAGACCAGGCTGGCCTCGAACTCACAAAGATGTGCCTGCCTCTGCCTCCCAGGTGGTGGGATTAAAGGCATGTGCCACTACCCCTGGCCATCCTTAGTCTTTTATTACTGTCCATATTTCTTTCTATTTTTGGTCTTGGGGGTAAAAGGAAAAAATGGTTTCTGAGATAGAAAATTATCAGGCTTGGCCATTTGATGATTAATCTTGTCAAATTGATTGGATGAGACACATCTAGGAGATTAGTAAAACATAGCTCTGGGTATGTCTGTGAGAGTGTTTCTTTTTAATTTATAATTTTATTATTGTGTTTGCTGTATAAGCAAGGGTACACATATGCAGTAGCATGCATGTAGAAGTTAGAGGACAACTTTGTTTAAATGATTCTCTCCTCACTTCTATGTGGGTCCCAGGGGTTGAACTTGGGGTGTTAGGCTTGTATATAAAGTACTTTACCCACTGAGCCATCTCAACAGCCAAAAGACAGATTGTAAGGGCTATGATGGATCCTTTGATGGTTTCATAATTATACTGGCAAAATTGGGAGGTGGTGGAGCTATCAGGAGTAGGTTACAGGGAGCATGTCCTGGGGTTATCCTTTTTTTTTTCTATGAAGTTAATATTTTTTATTTTATGTACATGAATGTTTTGCTGGATTGTATGTCCATGTACCACATACATGCCTGGTTCCTGAGGAGGTTAGAAGAGCGCATTAGATCTCCTGGAACTGGAGTTGATGGACTGTTGTGAGCCATCACGTGGGTGCTACGCGTCAAGTTCAGGTCCTGACAAGCAGCAAGTTCTGTTAACTGCTGAGCCATCTCTCCAGCCTGTTGGGATTATATCTTATACTAGTCTCTTCCTGCATGCCCCTTCCCCTGCTTTATAATGTGATATCCTATCCTGTAATACCCTGCTCCTCAGGATTGACTGACATCTCAAACTGAGCCACGTCTCTTTGCCAAGTTGCTTTTTCAGGTACTTTCTCATGATGTAAAAGTGACTATAATACAATCCCCATGTTGAAGACCATTGATAAATAGAGCATCCTTGGGAGGATCCTTCCTTTATCTGTAGCCCTGGAAATTCATTTATTGATGAGGTTTTACTAATCTCAAGTTTCAGGTGAAGCTCATGTTTCTCTTTTTTTTGTTGAGTTTAGAATGGGAATTTCTGCCTCCTGGGAGTGCACCCTGCTCTGCAGACACGGTGGTTCTGGTTTAATCGTGTTCTGTCACCACATGGCAAAGCAATGCGTAATAATGACTTTCACTTGTTTGCTGTTTATTTTCATGTGGTTGGTAGCTGTATTTTTTATTTTCATTTAATATTTTAAAGATTTATTTATTTATCTGAATGCCAGTAGAGGGCATTAGGTCCCCTTAATGGTTTTGAGCCACCATGGGGCTGCTGGGAATTGAACTCCGGACCTCTGCAAGAGCAGCCAGTGCTCTTAACCACTGAGCCATCTCTCCAGCTCCCGCTAGCTGTGCTTCTTAAAGAGATTTTTGTTTTGTTTTGTTTGTTTGCTTGCTTGCTTATTTTTTGGAGACAGGGTTTCTCTGTAGCTTTGGAACCTATCCTGGAACTCGCTCTTGTAGACCAGACCAGCCTTGAACTTACAGAGATCTGCCTATGTCTGCCTCCCAGGTGCTTGGATTAAAGACATGCACCACCAAGGCCTGGCTTTATTTTTATTTTTATTTATTTATTTTTTTTTAATTTATTTATTTAGGGAAAGAGGTTTTAAAAATGGTTATTTGCCTGCTACTTACTTATCAGAGGTTTATCAAAGCTGATTGGCCAGGGTAGTTGCTGTGGCCATTCAAATGTCTGGATGTAATAGTACCTGGGTTTTCTCCTTTGGTACCACAGTCTATTTCTGGGGGGGTTTGTTACCCCTTTCTGTTTATTTAGAATATCCTTTAGAGTTCTGTTTGATCTTTCTATAACTGCTTGACCTGTAGGATTATGTGGTATACCTGTAATATGCTTTATATTGTAATAAGCAAAAAACTGTTTCATTTTAACAGAGACATATGATGAATCATTGTCAGTTTTGATTTGTGCAGGTATACCCATGATGGCCATAACTTCTAGCAAATGAGTGGTTACAGAATCAGCTTTTTCAGAACTCAAAGCAGTTGCCCAGTGAAATGTTCCTGCTAGCCATTGAGTTCATCACCTTCCTGAGGTCAGCCTTTGAAATAAGAAACTTGCCTGAGCTTCTTAGGGCATATCTTGAAAGCCTAGAAAAGCACTGTTCTCAGGAAGGGCTCAGTTGTGAATTGAGCAGCCAGTATCCCATTCTAGAAATGCAAGTTGGTGCTGAACACTTGACCCCTAAAAATGAACAGTCTCTCCTGGTGCAATACTTAGGAATGGAGGTATGCACAGGATTGCAGGGAGACTCAGCAATCTAGGTGCAGGTAGCCATACCCTGTCCTGACTTTTTGTTATACTCTAGGCTTACCATTACCTAAAGAAAGAAAAATGTTGTCACACAAAAATAAAGTAAAATAAAAAGAAAAAAAAAAAAGAAGCTGTGTTTATGGTGGTCCTGTGGGTTCCAAGGGGCATCAGTAGGTACTTTATGGGCAGTATTACTGGGGATACAGGTTGCCCCATACTCTGTCCCTTGCAGTGCCTGAATTCAGCCTTGTCCACTAAAATAAACCTCAGTCCAACATTGCTTCTCTAATTGCATTTGTCTCTGCTCTTGTGGTCATCAGAGGTCTTCAGTGCCCAGTTCAGGCAAGCACTCTGGCCATCTCAGGCCTCTAGACTGGTGCCTCTTTTCCATTTGATGACCTAGTTGTGGTTTGGAGACCTTGCAATAAACAGTTCATCAGGCATTGATTATCTTAGGAGTTCAGTTCAGGAGGTAGGCTTTGGAAGACTGCATTTGTGAGAAGTGTTTTAATGTAATAGTGTATAAAATATATTCAAGCAATCCTGCTTTCTATTTGAGGTACTGGCTTTGCCATCACTTGGAATTTTGTGATAAGTTGTTTGGTCTGTGTTCTGCCGTCTTTGGTGCCTGTGAGACCTTCAACTCCCAAACCATGTCCTAGGATACCTGACAGCTTCTAAGACTAAGGACCATGTGCTTGGAATGAACATTCTTCCTAAAAGTTGATTTATCTAAGTGTTTTCCTTTTCTAACTAACCCTTTTGTCTAACAGTGATGCTGTTCATAGTTCCTTCAGCCATTAGTCCCTGTACCACTTAGAGGCATTGTTTATAGGATGCTCTGTATGGGACATTGAACTTGGTATCAGCCTTGCAATGAGCACACATGAATCTGGGGTCCATTGGGTGCTTTAGTCATTGTTGGAGATCTGGGCATTTAACTAGCCTGAAATTGTGTGCATAACAGCAAAATTACAGTTATTTTTTAAAGATTTATTTATTATGTGTACAGTGTTCTGCCTGCATGTGTGCCTGAACACCAGAAATGGACACCAGATCGCATTATCGATGGTTGTGAGTCACCATGTGGTTGCTGGGAATTGAACTCAGGACCTCTGGAGGAGCAGCCAGTGTTCTTAACCTTTGAGCCATCTCTCCAGCTCCTGTAAAATTACAGTTAGGAAGTAGCAGTGAAATAATTCCATGTTGAGGGTCACCACAACATGAGGAACTGTATTAAAGGGTTGTAGCCTTAAGAAGATTGAGAATCACTGGGCTAGAAGGTTTGTTAAAACTTAGTGAGAGGGGCCAGCCAGATAGCTTAATAGGAAAAGACAGTTGCTGCCAAGCCTGACAACTGTGTTCAATGCCCCAATCTGTATCCTGAAGGAAAGAACTGACTCATACAAGTTGTCCTCTGACCTTTACACGTATAATGTGACACATGCACCAGTGTGTGCAAGTAGGAACACACAATTTTTAGTGTGTTCATCGATAGTTAATAGCCATTTCTGAGTGACACCTTTGGGACTCTCTCTGAATTGAGACTTGAGTTTTCTCTTCAGAATTGTGCTTTAGCAGGGCAGTCATCGTGGTGGTGGTGGCAGCACATGCCTTTCTTTAACCCCAGCACTCAGGAGGCAAGAGGCAGGTGAGTCTCTGAGTTCGAGGCCATCCTGATCTGGTCTACTGCAGAGAAACCTCATCTCAAAAAAACAAACAAAACAAAAAATTGTGCTTTGTACGTTATTTTTAAATTAAATTTAACTTGAGGTTAGGAGTAAAATAATTCCAGGTGGTGGTAGAACTAGCCTTTAATTCCAGCACTCGGGAGGCAGTGGCAGGAAGATCTGAGTTCAAGGTCAGCCTGGTCTACAGAGAGAGTTCCAGGACAGCCAAGGCTACACAGAAAAACCTTGTCTTGACAAAAAACAAAAAGAAGTAAAATAATTCTGAGATGGTCAGGTACTTGCAGGGTTCTGGCCCTGCCTGTGAAAGCAGGTACATGAAGCAGGTAGCATGGCACAGACCTGCAGCCACAGACTGCATGACCCACCTTTAGGTAGCCACAGACTAAAATTTGGGTTTGTAGTTGAGTATGATGGTGTACACATGTAACTTAAGCACTTGGGAGACTTTGGCAAGATGTGACATTGGAAGTCATTGTGGGTTACACAACAAGGTGCTGTCTCAAAAGTTGAGCTGGAATGATAGCCATCAGTAAAATATGGGACCCACATAATAAAAGGTGAGTGAGGTATGCTTATGATACTTATGCTGGGGAGGAAGAGACAGGTGGATCATTAGGACTCACTGGCTAGCCAGCCTAGCCACTGGTGAGTTTCTGGCCAGTGATGAGATACTGTAAAGAAGCAAACAGGCAATAGCACATGAGGTGGTGTTCCAGCCTACATGCATGTATGCACACATAGACACATAGACACAAAAAAATTTGTAGCTTTTTTTAAAACTTGTAAAGGATGGTGGTTGGTAAACAGTGCACTGGCCAGTTAAAAGTCATGGGCTCTTTTCCTGTTGACACTAAACTCTTAAAGATTTGTTAATGTTTAGTAAGCACTCTGAGATGAGGTTTGATCTGTTCAAGCTTGTATAGCTGTTGATCAAACTGTGATTTCATTAATTCACTTGAAGTATATTGATGGTGACTCTTTTTGAGATAGGGTCTCTCTAGCCCTGGTAAGCCTGGAATTTGCCATGTAAACTAAGCTGGCTTTGAACTCATAGACATTTGCCTGCCTCTGCCTCCCAAGTGCTAGGATTAAAGGTATGTGCCACCATACCAGATTTGATGGTAGGCTGAAGGGGAATTTGGTGCCCCTCCTAATGCCTGCTTTCTGCTGCTTCTCCGAGGGGGTGGGAGTTCTGCTGCAGCCCCTCTGCCCAGCATCATTCCCTAACTGCATCCCTGTAACTGAAAAGAGGCTCTATCTGACCTGAGGGTATTAGGACAGTAGTGAAGGCAACAAGGTTGAGAGCCCCTCAGGATTCTTTCTGTTTCCACCCATGCCCTGTTTCAAGGAACATTACCTTAATGTTCTGAGTCAGGCCTGTCTTAAATGTGGTTGGTTATGTTTCTGGAGAAATGAGGCCTGACTTACGCTGGCCCCTTGGTTAGCTTCTGAACAGAAGGATGGGTGAAACCTGTGTTTGGGGGTCTATTGCAGATTTATCCATAGCAGGAGCATGGACCTGACATAGCAGGAGCATGGGCCTTCAGTCTGAAGGCAGCTTCCTGAGAGGCAGTTGAGAGGTGGTTGTGAGGCTGTGAGGTGCTGATAGTCTATATACTTCCTAACAGCAGAGACAGGCATTTCATGGAATCAGCCAAGTAGATGGTAGCAGAGCTGAGTGGCACCAGTGAGCCTTAAGACCAGTAAGTGACCAGTAAGTGACTGGCTGTTGTGCAGTTCCTGTCCTGTGCACACTTGCCCTTTCTCCAGAAAGCTGCCCACTCTGCCGTGGGTGACTGGGCACAGATAAGAACTCAAGCCTTGTCCTGTGTTGAATTTGATGCTGAGAGCCAGCCTGTGGGTCTCATTGGTCTGGTCTTTCCTTTTTTTTTTTTTTTTTTTTTTTGTTGTTGTTGTTGTTTGGTTTTTGTTTTAATTTATTTATTATGTATACAGTTTATTCTGCCTGCATGTTTGCCTGCAGGCCAAAAGAGGGCACCAAGATCTCATTACAGATGGTTGTGAGCCCCCATGTGGTTGCTGGGGATTGAACTCAGGACCTCTGGAAGAGCAGCCAGTGCTCTTAATCTCTGAGCCATCTCTCTGCCCTTGTTTTGTTTCTTTGAGACAAGGTTTCTCTATATAACAGCCCTGGCTGTCTTGGAACTTGCTCTATAAACCAGGCTGGTCTTGAACTCTCAGAAATCCGCCTGCCTCTGCCTCCTGAGTGCTGAGATTAAAGGCACGAACCACTACCGCATGGTGGTCTGGCCTTTCTTCATAGGGTGTTCTGTCAAAAGCCCTGTGCTCTGGGGAGGACAAAGACATCCATTCCTTTGTGAGTGGCTAAGGATGCCTGGTTCTGCTCCCACTTGATAGGAAAGGTATCAGATGCTACTATTATTTGAAGAGCCCATAGTTAGTGTCTATGAAGTCAGTTGTGGAAATAGCTTCTCTTTGGGGAATTGCTTAACTAGTAAAGACATGATTGGCACTACACCTGTAAAATCTTAAATTACAAGTGTATGAATGTGCATCCACTCCCAAGAGCAACTACTCAGGAATATGCTGTGTGATCCTGGAAGCAGGCCCCTAAGGTGCCAGCCCTCAGCTTCATGGCCCTGCAGTAGCCCAGGAGATGACAGTGTGCCCATGGGTTCTGTGCATGTGGAGACTAAAGGGTCTCTATGACTCTCATTTTCTTTTTTTGTAGACTAGGCTGGCCTCAAACTCACAAAGATCTGCCTGCCTCTGCCTCTGCCTCTCAGGTGCTGGGATTAAAGGCATGTGCCACCATGCCCAGCTTTCATTTTGTTTTTTGAGACTGGGTCTCATTCTATACCTACCTGGTTTAGAACTCACTGTGTAGCCAGACTGCCTTTGAACTTAATGGCAGTTCTGCCTTTGCTTTCTAAGTGCTAGGATAAAAGCATAATCCTCCATGCCTAGCTTATAGTTAAGATTTTATTTTTTTATGGATGTGGATGCCTGGAAAGACCAGGAAAAGGGCATTAGGCCAGGGGGTGGTGGCACACACCTTTAATCCCAGCACTCGGGGCAGGCAGATGAGTTTGAGGCCTGCCTGGTCCACAGAGCGAGTTCCAGGACAGACAAGGCTGCACAGAGAAACCCTGCCTGGAAAAAAAAAAAAGATGGGGGAGGCATCAGCTCCCTGAAGCTGGTGTTAAAGGAGATTGTGATGTAGGTGCTGGGAACTGAACTTGAGTCCTGGGAGGGCAGGAAGCACTCTTAATTGCTATGCCATCTCCCTAGCCTCTTCTTTTTTGAGACAAGGTCTCATGTAACCTAGGTATCCCTCAGACTTGTGTAGCTGGAGTTGACCTAATCCTCCTTCCTTTATCTCTTGAGTGCTAGGATTACAGATGTCCACCAGGGATCTCAGCTCCAGTGTTGCTCTTCTATATCCAGCCAGTCATATCACTTGGTATTAAGAAATTGTATATTCTACAAGGAGAACAGCTTGAATTGTTTATCTGATGGTAAACCTAGAAGTTTTTTTGTTTTGTTTTGTTTTTCTTTTTTCTTTTCTGGAGCTGAGGACCGAACCCAGGGCCTTGTGCTTGCTAGGCAAGCATTCTACCACTGAGCTAAATCCCCAACCCCTAGAAGTTTGGTTTTTTTTTTTTTTTTTTTTTTAATAATGATACTGAATTGTACTTCTGTTGTGAGACAGCATCCCAGGTCCTGGGGCCCTCAGTGTGAACCCTGTCCCCAGAAAGCCAGCAGGGACAGGTATGGGACTCGAGAGTCTGGTAGGAGTGGCCGTTCACTCAGAGGAAGCCAGCACCTGGTCACTGTTGGCTCACTGCAAGTAGATCAAATCCATCCACACTTGGCCATAGCACAGCCCTCAGTTTTCAGGAATCTCACTCCAGGGACTGGCTAATTAGAACCAGAGGGCATAATTAACTTGACACTCGTACCCCTGGCTCTTCTGAAGCTTTGCTGGCAGCCCCGGGCTTGGCCAAGTGAGCATCAGCCCAAGCCTTGCTTAAGCTTGGGGCTCTTGGAAGTTTTCCAGCTAACTGGCTGTTCAATGAGGTTGTCAAAAACAGCAACAAGGATAGGGCATTCTGGAAAAGTGGGCCCTGTCTACCGTGTCCACCCATATGTCCTAGCCTAGCCTCTGAGCTCATTTTTGGCTGGTTTTCAGAGTTTGTTGGAAGTATCAAGTTTGCTGTGTGATGGTGGCAGTGGTACACACCTTTAATCTCAGCAATCAGGAGGCAGAGGCAGGCACATCTCTGAGTTTGAGGCCAGCCTGGTCTACAGAACAAGTTCCAGGCCAGACAGAGCTACACAGAGAAACCCTGTTTCAGCACACACACACACACCGCCGCCCCCACCCCCACCCCTAATTGTCAAGTTCAGGTGAGGTTGTGGCATGATTCATGTTTCCCAGCCTTCATTAAATAGCTAGGTCTTCACTTAAAAGTAGTCTCTCCAAGTAAGACATGCATGTATGTGTTGGAGAAAATAACAAGACCTTTCCATGCAGGACCATCCTGTGACCACAGTTCTTGGAGTACTTTTGGGCCTGACTCTGGTAGTGGAGAATGCAAAGTGGTTTTTCCCACTACCCCTAGCACTCTCCATGTGACTTTCTCCAGCTCTTCCTTAGGGTCAGTGCTAAATTTAAGTACCTGGATCCTGACTGATTCCTGCCCAAAACGTCTACTCCTCCTTGTCCTCTGTCCCAGAAGTTGTACCGGCTACTGGGTACATTCTTCCCCCCAGGGCCTTTGAAGGACTCTTACAAGCCTGGATGCAGCTCTTCTTGTGGCCGGCAGGGAAACAGGAAGGGTACCAAACTTCAGGACCTAGCCCCAGAAGCCGCTAATGATGCAGGAAATGGAACTGCCTGGCATCTCTTGGCCAGGTGTCTTCAAGTTAAACTGTTTAGATGGCCACTTAAATGTGTTCTAAAAAGCTGCCTTTACTGTCCAGAATGTAGGAGGTATTTTTAAAGCACCATGAACTTATTTAAATAAGTTGACACGCTGGTAAGATGTCTCAGCAGTTAGGGGCACCTATGCTCAAACCTGAGGTCAGTCTCCAGGCTCCACATGATAATAGAGAACTGAATCTGAATAGCCTTTCTGTTTCCCTAAAACAGGTGCTTGTTTCTAAGTATCCAGAGCAGCTCAGAGGAAACCTTAGACTATGGGTGCTCCAGGAACTATCTGAGATAGGGTGGCACAATCTTGAAGGCCCCAAAGGCAGTGGTTCTGTCTTTTGTCAGGGCTTATGGGCCTGAACATGGAGGTATCCTCTGGATTATCCCTTTGGGCTCAGCTGGCAGTCTCCCTGCTTTTAGTTGAACCAGAGCTTGTCCCTTCTAGACCATCAGTGGGATGTTCCCAGTCCTTTCTGTTGCTGAGGTTTGAGAGATTTGGTGGAATCCAGGGTGTGGTGCATGCCTTTAATCCTAGCACTCAGGAGGATCTCCGACTGGTGGATCTCTGAGTTCGAGGCCAGCCTGGTCTAAAAGCAAAAAGTGCCAGGACTATACAGAGAAACCCTGTCTCTTGGGGGTGGGGTGGGTGGGTGGGAAGAGATTCAGTGGATTTTTCCAGATTTTCTTCCTGCTGTAGCTTAGCTGGATTGAGGCTTGGTTTCCTGGAAGCACTGTCTTTGTAGTAGGACTCCAATTTGAGAGGAAACTTGGATGAGACAGTAAAACAAACAGGCACAGATAAGAGATACCTTAACTAGTGTTGAAAGCACAGGTCAGAGCTGTGGTCAGTATGAGAGGAAAAGGCCACAGTCCTGAGAGGGAGGCCAGTGCTATGCTTCTGCTTTCTGTCTAGTCAGAATGGCCAAGATGCCGGGCGGTGGTGGCGCACGCCTTTAATTCCAGCATTCAGGAGGCAGAGGCAGGAGGATCTCTGTGAGTTTGAGGCCAGCCTGGTCTACAAGAGTGAGTTCCAGGAAAGGCGCAAAGCTACACAGATAAACCCTGTCTCAAAAAACAAAACAAAAACAGAATGGCCAAGGCTATCTGGAGCCACTTGGCAGGTTTGGGTATCATAGAAATCATGACACTCCCAAGAAGTCAGCACCTTCCTATTGTGGGGCAGTGGTGACCAAGCCTATGCTAAGGCCTAGAGCTGTGATGCCTCTGTTGACAAGGACCAACTTGGAACCCTGATAGGCAGGAAGACCATTTATTTACAGGCAGGACTAGGTTAGTGAACAATTACTTATTTATCCAAAGCTCCTTGACTCTGGTGTTCAGCTATACACAGAATGGAATTTTACATATGTTGGACAGAAATAAAAGGATCAAGCCCCGGCCAGAAAGGTTCCAGAACTGCAAGGACCTGTTTGACCTGATCCTCACTTGTGAAGAGCGAGTCTATGACCAGGTTATAGAAGGTGAGTTCACAGAGCCTGGTCTGCCATTCAACACGAGGCTGGAAGATTTATGGTGTCAGAGATAAGGGAAGGCAGGTTAGGCATCAGGCCCTGGGCAACAGTGATAGACACCCAGGGCACCCCCTCTCATCCTTTAACCTGTGTGGACATCTGGAGAATGGCCTGGAGAAGTAAGCCAAGGACTGATGTCCAGCAAAACTACCTGTATGTCTCTGTAAGCCTTGTGGCCTTCAGTGTTTGCTTTCATTTTATGGAAATGGCCAGCATTTTATAGAAAGTGCTGTGTTGACGACAGCACTGGCTGGCATAGTATGGCCTTGAGTTGAGTATACTGTTTACCTAGGTTTCTTCACTTAGCCTGTTGTGGGACTGTTCCTCATGTTAGTTCCTTGGACTTGGATGCTCAGTCCTTGAGTTACAGTCCACAGAGTTCAGGGGCAGGTGTGGTGAGAGCTGGACTTGCATTCTTACCCGGTGTCTAATAATACTTGTGCCTCTTTTTCCAATCAGATCTGAATTCCAGAGAACAGGAGACCTGCCAGCCAGTGCATGTGGTCAATGTGGACATTCAGGACAACCATGAAGAGGCCACCCTGGGGGCATTCCTTATCTGCGAGCTCTGCCAGTGTGTGAGTCTGAGCACCTGGGTCCAGGCAGTCCTTACCAGAGGAAATAGCTGCGATTCACTTCCTCTTGGGGCAAGAGGAGAGCTTTTTTTTTTTTTTTTTTTTTTTTTTTTGGTTTTTCGAGACAGGGTTTCTCTTTTCTCTGTGTAGCTTTGCGCCTTTCCTGGAGCTCACTTGGTAGCCCAGGCTGGCCTCGAACTCACAGAGATCCGCCTGGCTCTGCCTCCCAAGTGCTGGGATTAAAGGCGTGCGCCACCAACGCCCAGCAAGAGGAGAGCTTCTTATCACTAGCAACTTATTTTTACATCCCGGTTAAATACTAAATTTCAAATAAAGACCAAGAAGTGCACACTCTAGAAAGTTATCTAATGGCTTTGGCTTGAGAACCTACCCCAGTGCTTCTATTCATGGTAGACGTGATGTGTGACGTCTCCCAGATCATGGGCCTCTCTTCTGGAAGAACTGAATGACATTTCACTTTTTCCCCTGGTGGATAGCTAGAAGAGCTTACTTGGTATTGTCAAAGATAGGTCTGGGGACTACCAGAGGTAACATCCATAGTATAGGGATATTTTTGTGTCCCTTTGCCTGATATTTTTTATCTAGATATTTATCCTTCTCTAAAGGCCCCTGGGCAATCTTGCAGCTTCCTAAGGGCTTGTGTACCTGCTGTGTGGAGGTATCACACTGTTAAGATGCTATGGAGTACTTTGTAGGAAGAGCCATGTGCTTTGTTCTGCCTTTTGCCCTTGAGACTTTTGTTTAGGTTAGCTGGCTGTGACAGAATTGATGTTCTCTTGGCTTACTAGGTAGAGGCTGACGTGGAGGATCCATATTCCTGCTCAACTCAGCGCACTTTCTACTTTCAGGGTTACTGCTGAGCTTGTGGTTTGGCTGATGATCTGGAGACAGGGCTGTGTGGTCAGCAGCCAGCCCCCCTCATTTAAAATGTTCGAAGAACTGCTGGCAATGTCTTGCCACCTTATAGGTTTTCACAACCAGTAGAAGCTATTGGTGTCTGAGGGATAGAAGCTGGAAGTGCTGTTAACATGCTGCAGTGCACAGGCTGCCCCACCATGAAGCATGTCAGCCTCTTGCTGGACAGTTCTAGGAAAATGCCTGTATCTTTGTGTGCCTCGCTTTACTCATTGCAAGGTTCGGGTAGCACTGGTTGGTAAGGCTTCCGAGTACCTGTGATGCCTGAGAGCAGAGCCTGAGTTCCAGCCTTGAGGTCCAGTCCTTCCTTTGAAGCTAGCTCTGCCCCTCCAATATGGGGTGCTATGTGGTCATTGTGTAGGTCTGGAGCCCATCATCATCCATAGCAGGGACTGCCAGGAAGGGGCTGTTGGGACAACCCTGAGGAAACGCTCCTGAAGCTGGCCCACTGCAGGAAGATGCAGCACAGGGCAGGGGTGTGGAAGGCATGTCATAATGCCTGGGAATCACTCAAGGCTTTGCTTTTCCCAGATCCAGCACACTGAGGATATGGAGAATGAGATCGATGAGCTGCTGCAGGAGTTTGAGGAGAAGAGTGGCCGGGCCTTTCTGCACACTGTCTGCTTCTACTGAGCCATCCGTGGTCGGTGCATGACCTGTCCTGCACAGTCACCTTTGGAGCCACTTTTTCAATGTGCTTTCCCTTCTGATATTTGTTTATAATGCTAGGTGTGCATCACCAATGTACTGTACATATGGAATGGGAAGTATACAGAAATGCCAGATTGAAATCCATTGTTTTTAACCAAAAGAAATAAAGACGGTTTACTGTACAGCCTATAGCAAGTGTCTGTTGTTGGCCTGCCTACCTCTTTTCTCTTCCCCGCCGGATTGTACAAAAACCTAATAGGCCGCCTTATGGGGGCAGGAGGGACTTGGAATCACCACAAAATAGGTGCTGCTGAAGGTCTTTGATTTGGCCTGAATTTCTGGCCTGAACCCCTGCAGGGGAAGAGGCTACCCAGGGCCCTTAAGTCCAGCCCTGTGACATACCTGAGACCACCCTCTGAGAGATAGGACCAGAATCCTGTTGTCCTACAGCCCCCGGCCTATGTGATCTAACACAACTGATGGTTTCAGTTGGAACCTTTGGACACAGTGCACAGTGGGGTCTGGACTTGGGGCCGGAGGTCAGCCGTCCTCTCACTGCCCTTTTCACACAGGGCAGGGTTGGCTCTTACATTATCAGCCCCGTGGACAGGGCAAGCAAGGGCCTGGAACCCCACTTGGTTCCCAGTATCAGAGGCGGCCACAAGACCATAGACACTGAGTTGCTAGGTTCAGGCTACTGTCTAGCACCCCTTCCTTCCCAGAAGCCTGCTAGCCTTTCCCACCACTGCCACGATGCTCTGTGGCATCCTTGTTTGGCTCACTCTATCTCTTGCCCTCCTACCTCTGGTCATGTAGTCATAGTCCCTGGCTCTCTGACCTTGCAGGCCCCTCCCCCGATGGCATTTTCTTGCTGGAGGAGGCTGGGAGCTGACCTTCCTGCCCCTCTCTGGAACCAGGGGACTCAGGAGGAGGGGCCTTAATCGGAGAAGTAGAGCAGAAACGACCACCCGATCCAGGCTAGAAAGAGTCCAGCGTGGTAGTAGGCAAGGAGATCAGAGCCAAAACTGATGAGATGGGTCAGAATGTGGAGCCGAGACCGGAGGGGAGGGGTCTCGGTCTGCGTCCCAGGGATAGGAGTGGAGAACCTCGAACCTGGATGCTGGCGCGGGGCGGCGAAGTCCCTCCCCAAAGGCGGAGGCAGAAGGAGGAGGGAGGAGATAGTGAGGAAGAAAAGGAGGGAGGGAGAAGCCTGGAGGAGGGAAGCGGGAGGAGGGAGGGGGCCGCCGAGCCGACCGCAGGGAGCCGGGCACAGGGAGCACCGGAGGGCGGAGCGGAGCGCGGCCAGCGGCGGGCGGCGGGCGAGCGACCCCACAGCAGCCCCCACATCTCTGCTGTCTGTGACCGCGCCTGCCCCCGGGGCCCGCGGCGGCCCGGCGCACGAGCGCTGACCTCTGCGGAGGCGGCGCGGGCTCAGCATCGGGCCGGGGCCGGGAGGGGCACCGGGGCCGGGGGGAGGCGCTCCGGCCCGGCCCGGCCCCGCCCGATGTCCATGAGTGCGAACACCATGATCTTCATGATTCTGGGGGCGTCGATCGTGATGGTGAGCGGAGGGGCTTCCCGCGCGCGCCCCCTGCTTCTGCCGCCCGCGCGCGCGCCCACCCCACCTCGCTTCCTTGTTTACCCGCCCGAGCGGCCTGCGCTGCCCTCCGCGATTTGCCTTGCGCTACCCTCGCTGCTATCTTGCGCTGCCCTCGCCCCGGCTGCCCTGCGCTTCCCCACCCACCCACCCACCCACCCCGGCAGCCCAACGCTCCCAACTCGGCACCCCCTTCGGCCCGGCCCACTCCTCGCCCTGACCGGTCATGGGCTCTTCCAGGCCATCGCGTGCTTGATGGACATGAACGCGCTGCTGGACCGATTCCATAACTACATCCTCCCGCACCTGCGGGGCGAGGACCGCGTCTGCCACTGCAACTGTGGCCGGTGAGTGCGCCCCGGCTCTAGGCACTACACGCGCGATCACACTTGTGCAGCGGGCCCTACTCTGCCGGTGAGCCCGGAGCAGGCTGGGCCGCAGAGCCTAGCTGAATGGTGGGGCCCGCTTCTGCCTGCCAGGTGCTGGGGGAGGGGTTGCCAACGGGAACCCCAGATCAGCCAGCTGCCTCCCTGGGAAAGGAAGCATGACTGAGTCTGTTAGGAACCCCTTCCTCCAGTTCCCTTAGAGAAACGGCTGCCTGGTGGTGGCATTATGGGCCATGGAGCCTCCTGGTTCAGGGCCTGGAGGCCTGGAAGCAGCAGCTCTGAGTAAGTGCCCACAGTGGAAGCAAGGAAGCTGGTTAAGCCTGGGACAGTAGTCTTGCCTATGGCCCAAGTCTTCCTCCTGGGTCTACTGTGCCCATGGCAGGCAAGTGCAGGAGGACAAGATAGAAAGGGCCTACCTTGAGGAACACCTGCCACAACTGATCATTGTGCAGAGGAAGAGCTGAAGTAGGCTGAGGTTTGTTCAAGGTCACAATGAGACCCACCACACCCTCAGGGACCTCCCCTTCTGTGCATGTGTAGTGATGGAGTCTTCTGGCCTTGCATGTTTGTATGTCCATGTATGAAATAAACATCTTCTCATGAGCCGCGCATGTGTGTACTGTCTGTGCATATACATGTGCGTACACAGCGCACTCGCACATCCGCATGCACTCATTCCAGAGATGCCCTCATGCGATAACCGTTGTCCCTACTGGACAGACTAGGAAGAAGTGAATGGAGATTTTAGAGGGTAGACTTGCTCAAGGTTACACTAGGGAAGACTTGAGCTAGAACCACAGACCCTCGGTTCCCTGCCACACCCTACTCTTCTGCTCCAGAGGTCTGCAGACACACAGTAGGTCACGACAGCTGCATGTCTCCTAAGTGCACATATGGCTATGGGTACAGTCAAGTGTGCTGCAAATCATGGGCATTACAGCACGTAGAAAGGGGATGCGTGGGACATGGTAGGGAAAGTTGCTGTGTGGCCACACATTCCCAGAGAGCCCTGTGCTCCATCTTGGTGCACACCATCTGTACCTCTGATACATCAGAGGGGTCAGAAAAGACTTGAGATCAGCTCTGCTGTTCCCAGACCATGTCTGTATTGTGTTCTGAAGCCTTCCCAAGACAGAATCCACGTCCTGGGCCCAGTCATTGGGCCCGTGAACACTGGAAATGGATACTACATATGGGGGCTGTTAAAACGTGGTTGGTTCAGCGCTGTCCAAGACAGCACACTGAATGGTTTACCTGAGCACAGAAGGTGTGTTCTTAGAGTCCATTTATACAGGTTATATATGTGCATCTCATGTAGCATCCAGAGTACTTGTGGACTCATGTAAACAGACACCTGTAGAGTGGAGCCTGAAGAAAGGCCTGTGTGTGCAAAAATGTGGAGAGCCACATCCTTCTGTGGACAGTGTTTCTGCGTGTGTCTCTCTACATGTATGTGCTTTGTACACAACTCTACATACAGGGTATGTAAATTCGTTGTACAAAGTACTTTTGTATATTGATTACATATATGTGTATTCAAAGTACATGTATATAAAACAATATACAGTTCAGTGTGCTCAGGGAAAATGTCAGAACATCTCAGTGTGGGTGAAGTGACTGCAGATTAGTTTGCAAATGGGATATCTGTGCACATACCATGTACACATGTGGTGTTGACAGTTTGCCTATGTGTACATACTTTGCAGAATAACTGTACACATGTGTCTGCCTTATACATGGCTATTTGCAGAATTATGGACAGAGAACATGTATGTAAACTAATGTTCTGAACAAAGCACATCAGCAGGCAACATTTGTGTGTACACACAGATCCATGCACATGACACAGAGTGGGGTGGCTGGTTCAAAGCTGAGTGAATGTGCATCTATGTGTGACGCACCATGCTCATACCCAAAGTGTGCACAGTGCATGGGTGTGGGGCTTGTGGGACCCGTGTCCATAGTATACACGCCTGTCCTGTGCATGCGGACAACGTGTATACCGGACACACATTGACCTCAAGTGAACACAAGGCAGCATGTGTCATGGAGGTAGGACACATGTATGTACATAGCAGACATTCATTTGTACACAGCACATCCTGCTTTCTTGCAGAAGACCTAAGCCCCTGTCTTCAGGGGCTCGGTGTGGGGTTAGGAGTCAGGCCAGGGGAGGAATTGTAGATACCCAAGTTAACTGTAAGGACACAGGTCATAACCTCTAACTCCTGGATTCCTGAGGCCTCAGGTTGGCTGGGGCCTCACCTTGGCCAACTTGTAGGCTACCTAGGGTCCTTCTTGCTTCCCTGATAGGTTCTTTGTGTATCCTTTCCTGGAAGTATATGTTGGAGACAGTCTAGAGGAAGAATGTGGGGACCTAGGCTGACCCAATCCCAACAGAGCCTGTGACAATCCCTGGTGGTCTGGAAGCACTACTCCTCCATGGCCTGGAGCAGCCATACTTTCTCTGCCAGGATCAATAGCATCCATCCATCATGATGATGGACAGTGGCTGCGCATGAGCAGATGAGTGATAGGTGCTAGGTGTCTCAGTTATGGTAGCTCCAGTAACCAACTAAGGGCTAGCAGCCTAAGCTTTGCCTGCTGGGACTGGCCAAACTGTAGACCAGTTAGCCCTTGGGGTTCCTAGGAAGATCAGAAGAGGATCTGAGGAGTGTCCCTGCTGCCCCTCCCTGCTCACCAACCCCACTATGAGGAAGCATCCATGTGGCCCCTATTGGGGTCAGGGACATCAGCAAATGGGCACAAGGGAGGAAGAGTTTGTATCTGGGGAAAGGCTGAGGGTCTACTATAGGCAGACACAGGTTCCAGCCTCTCACTGAGAGGAGGAAGCAGTGCAGGTTTAGGAAGCGAGAAGCTATTTTCAGCATGCATTTGAGGTGTCTGTAGATCCCACGTGGAGACTCAAAGGCAGCTGGAGCTCCTTGCAGACATGGTGGGCAGTGGAAAGAAGGCCCACCCACTAGTGGCTCTGGAAGTGGGTGGGCCAGGAAAGGCAGCCTCATAGCAAAAGCCCAGGCCGCCCTTATACTGTCAGCAAGATGAAAGAGTGTGGTCCCAATGGAACTCTCGGGACCCCGACATCCAGACTGCTGGCTTTGTGGACCATCAGTTGACCCACTACCTAGAATGACAGGATAGAAGGACTTTCTGGAAGTGGTGTTGAGACATCTCTGAAAGGGGGATGAGCAGCCAGTGGGAACCACACTGGAACTCCAGGGCAAGCTGAGATGACCTAGGGCATGAAAGCAATGGACAGTTCCAAGAAGCCTAGGACAGGGAGGCAAACAGGCACAGTGTGGCTGAGGCACAAAGAGACTAGGGCCATAATGGGTGGTGCTTATACTCAGAAGGCTCTAAAACCTGTCCAGCATGGACCCGAATAGCTGAAAACGGCCCATTATAAGAACAGTAAGTGGATGATAGACATGTGGGTCTGTGGTGGACATGAGTGAGGAAAGACTCCCAAAACCTCCAGCAAAATGGGTAGGAGGTAGATTTTGAAAGCCATAGGCCCAAGGCAGGGATTGTGGAAGAAAAAGAGCAAATGCTATTCCTGTGGGTGGCCTCCCGAGAGCAGTATGTAAAGGGCAAGAGGCATATCTGGTGGGCCCGGGTCATTTGGCTGTGCTAGGACCTTGGCAGACCCTCAGGGCCAGTAGGTGAATGTGAACCCTGCTACAGGACTTTTGGAAGGATGGCATATTGGGTGGAGCATTCATCCCAGCCATTCCTGCTCTCCTTGAACTCACTCCTTATCTCCAGGGCTACAGTCTCCACCTGTCCCAGCAGTTTTGCCAGGTGACCTTATCTGTGCCTGGGGGTGCCCCTCCCAACCCAGCACACACAGGGATTGCTTCAGAGAACTTCCCAGGGTGGCCCATAGGAGTCAAGCCATTCATTTTGGGTCCCCTAACCAGCCCAGCACGGACCTGGGGAAGGCTGGGCCAGGGTTGGCAGGAGAGGTGCCAGCCCACCCTGCCGCCCCCAGGCACCACATCCACTACGTGATCCCATACGACGGGGACCAGTCGGTGGTGGACGCATCTGAGAACTACTTTGTGACAGACAATGTGACCAAGCAGGAGATCGACCTTATGCTGGGGCTGCTTCTGGGCTTCTGCATCAGCTGGTTCCTGGTGTGGATGGATGGTGTCCTGCACTGTGCTGTGCGCGCCTGGAGGGCTGGTCGGCGCTATGGTGAGTGCCACGCGCTGCTGCGGGCACCACTTCTGGCCCAGCCCGGCCACCTGACTGCCCTGTCCCCCTGCAGATGGCTCGTGGACCTGGCTGCCCAAGCTGTGCAGCCTGCGGGAGCTGGGCCGGCGGCCGCACAGGCCCTTCGAGGAGCCCACAGGGAACATGGTGCACGTGAAGCAGAAGCTCTACCACAACGGCCACCCCAGCCCACGGCACCTGTGAGTGCACAGGACTCGGGGCTGCTGTGCACATGTAAAGGGACCTCGTGGACGCTCAGCTGGCAAGACGGGACTGCGGCCTCAGGCCCAGGGTATGCTGGGCTGTGGCCAGCTGGGCTGTGGCCAGCAGGCAAATCCAGTGGAAGGTGCTGTCTCTTCTTTTTATAAAGGGGGTCGGGTGGGGGCTGGGGTCGGGATGGCCACTGGGCTTCAGGGACAGCAACCTGGTTTCCACAGTGAGCAGGACACAAAGGCAGGCTTTTAGAGGTGCTGGGGCCAAGGGTGGTGGGTTCACAATGGGGACAGACATGGCCTGGGTCATGCTAGCCTAAGGCCACATCTCATTGAAAGCCACTGTTTCCTGTGCACCTGTTGTCCATCCGTCCGTCGTCTGGAGGGGAGGGATGTGTCAGGGCCTGCGCCCATCTGCACACGGGAGCATGTGCATGGGGCGTGTGCGACTGGAGGACTGGAGGGTGGGGACTGGAAGGGCGGGCCCCCAGCAGCAATAAAGATGTGGTGGCCCCAGGTGTCCCAGCCCTCACTGTGAAGCCCACCCTGCCTGGCCAGTAAATTCTCCAGAAAGCTCCAGCCTCTGCTTCTTCCATCATCTCTGATCCCAGGGGCTATTTTGAGGGCTCCATCTAGATCCCCACCTCAGCCAAGAGACAAAAACAGCAAATCAGTCACAGTTTTATTAGATTCTGGATTTAAAAGATCCAGTCAAGGGCAAGGTGGCAGCTCTGAATCCTGCATGCCACCAGCCAGGGGCTGTCTAGCACCAGATCCACTCTTATCAAGTAAGGACTGGGCCAATTCTTGGCACAGATGTATACAGGGCAGGTGCAATGTCCAGGAAGGAGAGGCCGTTCCTGCCTTTAGTCTGGTCCCTGCAGGTCCCAGTCCTGCTGGCACAGCCATAGCTACTGGCCTGTGATACAGCACTCTGCTTCCTCTCTTCTCTGATCTGGGCTTGTAGACAAGTCTCACCAGTGTACTTGGGCGCAGGAAGGCAGTATGCCTTCCTCTGCCAGCACTCACGCAGAGAGAAACAGACTAGGAGGTGTGGGAGCCAGAGAAGCTGACACCACCAGCATCCCACAGCTGGGCAAAGGCGTTCCGGACAGTGTTGGCCTCTTACAGAGGCCAAAGACGACAGGAAAAACGGGAGGAATAGTGTGGTCACAGAGACTGTCTGTCCCCGGTCAGGTGTACAAGGTATCCAGGTCCAGCTCAGCAGTCGAGGAGTCAAGGACACGGTGGCTTGCTCGCCTCAAGATTGGGTCTCTCTACTTTAAGCCACTGCATCTTCTGCTGGTGCTGCTGAACAGCATCCTGGACACGGGCATCCATCATGGCCTCTGTGAGGACCCCATCTTCAGAGGCATATGCCATGGCCTGGTAGGAAAGAGGGCACAGAAGGAGAGGCTGGCTGCTTGCACAGGGAAGCCCAAGGCTTGGTGGGCATCCCTGAGCTTATTAGTGAACTCAGAGCCCCAATCAATGACGTTCTAAACCAGAAAGCCTCAACAGAGCTGTTCCTCCTCCATACACACACACAGGTAACTCCCTCTTAGAAGGACACAAATGTAGAACCTTCATGAGCCCCTAAGTGATTCTGGCTCCATTTCCCAGCTCAGGGAGATACCAGGACACACAGCAACTACTCAGGCTAGCTGTATACTTTATAGCTGTACACTTTACAGGCCTCCAGAACAGGCCTCCTGCTGCTACCAGGCCCCTACCCTCAGGGCATATGATGTTAGTGTAAGGTTTCTCTAATTAGAGCTAAGTGGTACTTTCTGACTAGGCTGCTCCTCTTCATGTCTATTCACACTGGTGAGCACCCCCCTCCCACTTCCTTATCCTTTGTGAGGATGGCATTCCAGAACCAGCCAGTAGGAGTTTGAGCTGGTCAAGTTGTATCCTTTAGACACCATCTCATTGACAATGCACAGGAGGGAACTAGGAGCTAGGATGCCTGAATGCAATGAAGAGAACACTAAAGGCAGAGAATTCCCTCCTTAGGCACTGGGACATATTCTAAAGGAATAGGAGTGCAGAGTCATATATAAGAATTCTGCCAAGACACTGTCACCTGTGAGGAGATGACCATAATATAATGGTACTCAGTCCCCCCTGGATAAGCGGGACCACCTGGAACAGATGTACATAGGGTCCACTGGCCTGTTATGATTCACTGGGGAGGAAGACTTGGCCTTAGAGTCAGACCACCAACTTTGAGAAGTATTTGGAAGCCATGGATACTCTTTCCCAGCTTAAGCTCACCCAAGGCTAAAATTAAAGCAATGTAAGAGCTGCACTGGAGCCCTGGTTGGATGGACAGGGTGGCAGCCCTCTCTAAGTGGCCCAGCAGAGGAGAGGTAGAGCCACTTGGGCTCATCCACCAGCCAGCCTAGTAACTGAGGTCAGATGAAGCACAGTGAAATAGACATTAGGGGCTCATGATGTGGGTATCCTGGGCTTGACCCTGAGCTACAACCAAGCCAAGGTAAGGTAAACGATGCTGTGAAACAGAGCCAACACTCACAAACTAGTAGTGACAAGGGCATGTGTGCCTCTGCTCTATCTTGCAACTTTTCTGTAAATTCAAAACTATTCATGTTTTAAATTTAATTAGGTGTTGTGATGCAACTATAGTCCCAGCTACTCAGAAAGCTAAGGCAGGGTTGCTTGACTGTGAAGTTCAAGGCCAGGCTGAGCAATGTAGCAAGATCCCAGCTCAAAAATTAGTAAATAGGGGCTCAGCAATTAAGAGTACTTACTGCTCTTGCAGAAGACCTAGTTCACTCCCCAGCACCAACACTGGGTGGCTCACAACCACTTCTACCTCCAGCTCTGGGGGAATCAATATATTCTCTTTTGTTTTGAGACAGGGTCTCTATATACCTCTGGCTGGCTTGGAACTTGCTATGTAGACTAGGCTGGTTGCATACTAGCTGCCTACTTCTGCCTATGCTAGAATTAAAGGTGTATGCCACCACTCCCAGCCTCATGTCCTTTTCTAGCCTTTGTAGGCACCAGGCATGCATGTAGTGCACATAAATATATGCAGGATGGGGTAGGAGATTTAGCTCAATGGTAGAGCACTTGCCTAGCAAGTGCAAGTTCCTCTGGCTCACACATACAGGAAAAATAAAAATAAATCTGAAAACATTTCAAGAATTAGTCTTGATCCTCCTTAAACCCCCTCAACATATTGAAGGGGAAGCCTCCATACATCACCACTACACTGACATCAAAGCCAGATGCAGGCAGCATTGGAACTTAGTGATCAGCAGTCCTGATGAGCAGGGCTGCAAAGTTCTAGAACCTGAGGCAGAGGTAATGAGAGCTGTAGGCCAGCCCAGTCAAATAGTGAAGCCTATCTCAAACAGAACAAAAAAGCCTAAGCCCAGCCTGATGGGTCACACTGTAATTTCAATACTTGGGAGGCTGAGGCAGGAGAATTGTAAGAGCATTCAAGGCTAGCCTGGGCTACAGAGTGAGACCATGTCTCAACAAACAAAAGGACTCCCTCAACTGCATAACGATAAACTACCTTAACCTTCTCACTTTTTATGACACCAGGGATTAAGACCAGGACTGAAGATATGAGGCAGACACTACCACTGAGCTACATCCCCAGCTTTCATTTCATTTTTAAATTTTAAGATAGGGTCTCACTGTGTTGTCCAGACTGATCTTGAACTTGCAATTCTCCTGGCTTAGCTTCCAAAGTGCTGGGATTACAGGTGTGTGCTGCCATATATTCTACTTGGCAATGGTTTCTTTCTTTCTTTCTTTCTTTCTTTCTTTCTTTCTTTCTTTCTTTCTTTCTTTCTTTCTTTCTTTCTTTCTCTCTCTCTCTCTCTCTCTCTCTCTCTCTCTCTCTCTCTCTCTCTTTCTTTCTTTCTCTCTCTCTCTCTCTCTCTCCTTTCTTTCTTTCTCTTTCTTTCTCTCTCTCTCTTTCTCTCTTTCCTTTCTCTCTCTCTCTCTCTCTCTCTCTCTCTCTCTCTCTCTCTCTCTCTTTCTTTTTTTTGGTTTTTTGAGACAGGGTTTCTCTGTGTAGTTTTGGTGCCTGTCCTGGATCTCACTCTGTAGACCAGGCTGGCCTCAAACTCACAAGAGATCTGCCTGGCTCTGCCTCCCAAGTGCTGGGATTAAAGGCGTGCATGAGCCACCGCTGCCGCTGCCTGGAGGCAATGGTTTCTTAAACATGACATTATAGCCAACAAAATGAAGAAAAGAGATAATCAGACTCCACCAAAATTTAAAAATTTTGTACACTAAGACAGAGGCAGATGCTTCTCTGTGAATTTGTGGCCAATCTGGTTGGTCTACATAGCAAGTTCCAGGCCAACAATCAAAAAAGAATATTATCAACACATTAAAAAAAAAAAAAAAAAAAACCACCACAATGCCCAATGGAAGCAATCACATGTCTGGTAAGAGGTTAATATCTACATTAGGTAAGGAGAGGAGCTCCTACAATTCAAGAAGAAAAACTCCACAACTCCAAGACTGAAGGAGAAGGCAGGGTTAAAAGCACTGGATACTCTTCCAAAGGACCCAGGGTTAAGTCCCAGCAACCACATGGTGACCCACAACCTCATCTGTAACTGCAAATCCCTTTCCTGATTTCTGTAGGCACTAGACTCTCACATGGTATGCAGATGTATATTCAAGCAAACACACACACACACACACACACACACACACACACACACACACACACACACAAATAAAACAAAGAAACCAGGCATGGTACAAGGGCAGGGACTTGTGTTATCCTGACATGCATGGAGGATAGAGGCTGCAGAGCAAGGAAGGATCTTTGTAATGTGCAATTACCCAGAAGCCCCATGGGGGTTAGGGTAGAAACAACAATAGCATCCAGGTCTGTGTGCTGTACCACAGTGGGCAGGACCTAGGTAGCACCTTGGGTAGTCCTCCTGTATCTCCTGTTCCTCACCTGAGAACAGGCTAGATGGACTTGCCTTAGCCTCTCTGACCAACTACCCAGATAGGACCCTCAGGGAGCATCTCCAGCTCTCTCCATTAAGGTCTTTATTTGAACTGTTGCTATTCTCTCTGACAATACATTAAGCGAGAGAGGTGAGCTGTCCTGGTGGAAGCTTTGTGAGCCTGCTGGGATGAGCTCAGTGTATCACCCTATAATACTTCATATGCTAAAGGTCTGACATCCTCATAGGAAATATATTAGAGATCATCCTTTAGAGGACGTAATTTCATTGAAATGAGGGCACAGAAAGGGTCCCTGGTTCCTTGAAATTCATGCATGAAACACAAAAAAGCTCACTCATGCTGTCTGCTACATGAAGACCCAGCAAGACCTTGACCTCCATTAACCAGAAAAGAACCCTCTTCAAGATCTGACTGTGCTGACACTAACCTTTGTACTTCAGCCTCTGGAACTAGGGAAGACAATTTCTTGTTTTTTAAGTAATCCACCTGTACTGTGCTAACCTCCCTGTTCTCCATCACCAGTGTGGAAACAGACCCTAAGCAAGGACAGACCAGAGTCAATAACTGGCCACGGAAGGCTGCAGTCTTCAATGTGAGATGGATGTTGTAGCAAATACGCTAGCTTGTTTAGACTAACACTATTGCTAGTAGACCTAGGCTACAAAATCCAAACCTAAGTAGGACTGTCCCATGCACACCCAGAAAAGCACTGCCAAGTCTAAATAGTTAGATTGTCACTTGGTTATAGACAGTTGGCTAAACGGAGATGGTGAAGTTGGCACAAAGTTTGAGGTGGCTGTAGCACCCTCCATTCCATCAACACAGCTTTTCTTGACAACACCAGGAGCTGAAATTCCTAAATTGCTCATGGCCCTGCTGTGGGAGTTCCCTGCTACAGGACCATGCAGCTGTTGCTAGGCAGGTTCAAGGGAATAAATAAGGTTTTAGGGAATGACAACAGGCCACCGTGGCCTATGTGTCTTCACCAACAACATCCTTGCCTAGTCTCAGAATATTCTTGCTCCCTTACTCAACTTCATCATGAACTTGTCCTTAAAAGTCATATACCCATGCCAGGCAGTGGTGGTGCTCGCCTTTAATCCCAGCACTTGGGAGGCAGAGGCAGGTGAATGTGAGTTCGAAAGCAAGTTCTGGTCTACAGAGCAAGTTCCAGGACAGCCAAAGCCACATAGAGAAACCCTATTTTCAAAACAAAACAACAGACAAAACAAAAAAACAACTCAAAACAAAACAAAAAAGCCACATACTCAAGAGTACCCATACATGAAGCACATATCTGCTGATCTGGAGCAAGAACTCAGGACTTGTCTGCAACTGCCTTAACAGACAACCCAAAAAAGCAGCCCTCTAGACTTGCCTAGAGACTCTTGCACATCTACTGTAGTACTCTGACATTCCCTAAGACTGTGACAGTGCCCCAGATTTGGGCCAGGACATGCAGAGCCAGTGACAGTATCACACCATCCTCCCTGAGTGACTTATCTGCCCTTAAGGTGGTCTTAGGAGAACCAAGGGCCACATGCCTATCCATTCTTGCAACATCCTTCAACATAAAACTTGCTTTCGGGAGATTAGGACAATGTTTCAGAGTGGGTTTAGTTTCAGGATCCTAACTTACCTGCCACGCCACAGCAAGCTGAGCAATCTCCCGGCCTGACATCCCCTCCGTCAGCTGGGCGACCTCTGAGCACTTCTTTCCATAGTCAAACTGGGCCACCTTCAGGCGTCTGGAGGAAAAGTTCCCAAGTGGGTCTGGGTTGCCATGGCTCTACACAGAGGGGGTCAGGGAGACAGGAGCAAGGCTGCCCAACATCACACTCCAGCAGATGCTTCCACCTGATCTGGGTAACATTGGTGAGCTTTTTTGCACAGCCCTAGTTGGATGAGGTGAACTCAGCCTTCCTTCCTGACCTACAGGAGAGGCTTAGGTTGGAGCCAGGCAGAGTTGGCAGCTGGAGCTATATTCTCCCAATCTGCCTTCACTCCTACTCACTAGACCCAGTCTACAACTACATATTCAGCACCCAAACAGCAGGAATAGTTAAATGCTCAGCCAATGATGAAATGCTAACAGAGCAGGTAGATCTCTAATTAAGAAAAGAATTAAGTAAAGGGTCCTGCCTGCAATCTGAGTTTCCAGCAATAACATCTGACCAAAAGCCACAGAAATCACATATTAAATATGAATATAGGTTGCATGTGAGAGCTGAGGCTGGGGTTATGAGGTTAGCAGGAAGCAGGGGACTGCCCAGTGTGGATGGGGGATGGGCCCGTAGGAAACAGCAGAGCCAAGGCCATGTTTTCTCCAGAACAGTGAAAGGTAACAGGCAGCAGGAAAGATTCAGGATTCAGGTCAGGACATGAAGCTTGAATGCCATGGAGCCTGGGGCCCAGGAGACAGCTGAAAGCAGAGCAGCCTCTGCTGAGGGGAGGCATGGCAAGTATACTAGACACAGCAGTGAGGGCTTGTGGAAGCACCAAGGCTTCCTCAGAGAAGCATCTAGTGGCTTCTCCCCATCCCTGTCCCCAACATGGCTGCAGAGCAGCTTCCAGGAGTGGCAGGGCAGGTATGCAGCTAGACAGAAGAAAGCCCTGCCACTCAAGTCAACAGCGGAGGGCAGTAACTGGCTACTTCAAAACCTGGTAAAAGAGACTCAGCAAACTTAGAGGATGCTACATTCTCTTGATACCCAGGGGTTACTGACAAAGGCACTTAAAATTAGCTCATGAGAGAGGACTGTTGGGACAGGCTTGCAGCTGTCCCCAGGTCAAGAGCAGTGGGAGGAACGGCTGAGGGTCCCATGGCAGAACTATCTTTGACAGGACACATACACAGAATGTGATCTCACACAGATGGCCCAAACCCCAGGAAAACAAAGTGCCCAGATAGGCTCTAGGTCAATAAGGGGAACCCCAATGGGGCTGTACACTTACTGCTTTCCTTCTGTGGCCGGCTTAAGGACATACTTGTCAAAATACATTCTCACCAGGCGCTCTCGCTCCTCCCGCTGAGGCAGGGCAAAGCAGACCATCTCGTCAATGCGGTCATTGATGGCCCAGTCAAACTGCTCAGGTTGGTTACTGGCCAGGACCAGCATGAACCTACAGCACAAAGTGCATGCTGAGGGCTTGTCCAATCACAGGTCAGGGTCTTTTAAGCCTCCTCAGGTAAACTTTATAGATGGATGTAACTTGGCAGCTCTCTTTCTTTTCCTTCTTCCCTTCCTGTCCAGTTTTTTTTTTTTTTCTTTTGTTGTTGTTTTTTGACATGGGGTTTGAATCCAGAGATTCAAGAATGCTAGGCAAGTGTTTGATCACTGAGATGTACTTCTGGCCCTTGGCAGTTTTTAACTCAGGAAACCCCAGGAAGACCCAGTGCTGTGGAATAATGCTTTTGTACATTGGTTTAATAAAACGCTGATTGGCCAGTAGCCAAGCAGGAAGTATAGGCAGGATAGGCAAACAACAAAAATTCTGGGAAGAGGAAGGCTGAGTCAGGAGACGCCAGCCTGCCATCCAGGGAGCAGCATGTAATGGCACACAGGTAAAGCCACGGAAAACCTGGCAACATAAATTAACAGAAATGGGCTGAGTTTAAGTGTAAAAGCTAGTCAGTAGTAAGCCTGAGCTAATGGCCCAAGCAGTTATTAATATTAAGCCTCTGAATGATTATTTTAATAAGCGGCTGCAGGACCGCGGGTGAGAGAGATTTGTCTGGACCATGCTGAGCGGGTGGGACACTGGGAAACTTTCAGCTACAACCCAGGCCCACAAGCCCATTTGTACAACCTATGGTCAAGGTTGCCTAGTATGCTAAGGTTTTGTTGTTGCCCTCAAATCACTTTTTCCTGATGACCCTAGGCTAGGCCACAGCCACAGCAAGTAAGGGGATATTTATGACTGACAAGATGGCCACATACTCACTAGAAGGCTAGGTCCTACACTGGTAATGTGCTAGCTAAGAACAGGATTAGGGGATTTGGAAGAGAGGAGCCTGTTTGACCATAGGCACCCACCCTGCTAGTGGCTTCTGGGAAACAGTTCAAACGGGGGTCTCTCTCAAGGCCTAAATGCTACTCTAGACCCAGTAGCCTGGATAAGGGCGAAGGCTCCATTCTTTCTACACAAGATACTTGGGATCTGCTCCCAGGAAAAGCAAACGTTCTAGGCTTATGCCCATGTCTCATGCCCAGGTGCCAGTGCCCTGAAAGCAGTCTTCAGGCATATCCACTTAACAGGAAAGTTCCAGCTGCATATGGACAGCTGAATGTCAAGAGGCATGAGATGATGTTCAAATTGGGATGGTCATATGGACAGGAACTGACCCAGCAGACTTTCTTCATGTTTCATATTGCCTTTCTAAAATGGGCCCTCAAGAGCCCTTCCCATGTAGGAACATGAAGACACCCCAGACAGTTGCACACATACTATGTCCTGGATCCTTGTGAGGATCAGGGATAACAATGCCCAGAAGGACTCTGCACAGGGAGCTGGGGGCAGGAGTGCACTTACTTACTACTGTGCTGTCCTGTCCTGTGTAGGAATGCATTCAGAGTGGCCCTGAGGTCTTCACTTATCTTTTCCTACAGAAAGAAAGTTTCATCATCAGTCTCCAGCCCAAGGAGCAATTTTGTACGTGGCCAAGGAAAAGTGTACATGGGACGCTGTTGGGAGGGTAAGGCAGGGGTTAGAAACACAAGCCTACTCTGACAACCAGAACTTGGATTCCTGCTGTTCAGCATCTCCAAGACTGTTGTTCAATGCTAAACTCCTCAAATTTAGAAGGAAAAACAACTGAGCAGCAACCTCAGCTAGCAGAGCATGAAGACTTAGACCTTCTGTGCTCTAGGGCACAGCAACCTCTAGGCTGGTCCCCTGCTAGACTGGCTTAGTGGCCCCAGCTCTGACCAACTTTCACCGATAGACAGGATTCCAGAACACTCACAGTTGCTCTCTTCCTGAGGAAGGCATCTGCTTCATCCACAAAGAGCAGGAGGCTGTGAATCAGAGGGTGGTCAGGTAAGGGGATGCTTGAATCCTACAAGCCAACATCTGGAAACTCCCAGAAGCAACAAGGGAGTACAGTGTCTATCCCTGGGAGAAGACGCCCCACAGACACATCCTGACCCAGGAAAAACAGAGCTCACAGCTTCAAGAACTCCAATACTAAGAACCCAACTGCAGCTCTGATGGTATGTGCTGGGCAGAAGAATGTTCCTCCAACCCACAGGCCTTGCTCCAGTCTAGGTCAGAATAAGGGCTGAGATGCATGTGTTCAGCATCAGGAAGAAGTGGTTATCCAGGGTAAAATGGCAAAGACCAAAGAAAAGGACGTAACAAGGCATAGTGGCAATGCCAGGGACAATTATAACTGGCTGTGCCATACTGCATGAGTTGATGTGATATCCTCAGCCAACTTTTGGAGGGTTCAACACAGTCAAGGAGGCCTGGATCCATTCTTCTCCCCATTTAAGCTAGCCATTCACTCCTGACAGTAATTATATCTGGCAGTGTCCTTATACAGGGAATCTTGTGACCAGATGTCCACCCTCGGCATGACATTTTTTCTAATGGATCCTTCAGAATAAACACCCACCTCTAGCTATCTTCAGAATCTAGAGGCTACCCATGGACTCCCACACAATATCAAGGACAGGACAGTGGGAAGACAGCAGGGCCCTTGCTAGGTACCTGGTGGGCCACTAGGAGTAGGAATTTGTGTATGTGGGAGTTGTATGCTCACCCTCGTCGGCTGGTGCTTGCCCAGTCGAAGACCTTGTGCATGGCGGTCACACCCTCCCGCCCCATGGGGGCCACGTCCCCGCCTGTCATGATGGCGTAGTCCATGCCTGAATGCAGTGCGAGTTTCTGGGCAAGGAGGGGTGGGGAAACAGAGCACATGTTCCCTCCCAGACTCCCAAGTCCACAGCTCTACTCGCCAACCCTGCCCAACATGGACAGTCCCCCACCATCAGAGCTGAGGTGGCCTCTGATGCACCGCAATGCTCCGAGGGACAGTGACAAAAACTGCCCCAGGGTGAGATGATGCCCAGTAGCACCCAGTCCCACCTTCACAGCCAGGTATTTTTACCTTGGCAAACAGTGTCTTGCCAGTCCCTGGTGGTCCATACATTAGAACATTTCTATACAGGCTTTTGTTCTTCTTGGTATTTCTTGTTGCGATGGCAATATCTCGTACCCGTGCCTCCAGGCTAGGCTGCCAGAGCAAGATGAAGTTTGGGGAACCTGGTCTCCCAGCCTACAGATAGACTTAGGGAGTGGAAGGACCATAGGTATTCTAGTGCAGCCTAGTTAGTGTGGATACTGGACTGGCCTATGGAGTATCTGAATACAGTACAGTAACGTGCATTTCAGGACCCCAAAGCCACAAACACAAGGATCACATAAACACAATAGTTAAGCTTTCCTGTCCCTTTCCTGGAGCCCACAGGGCTTTCCAAACCACAGTTGCCACAGTTACTTACACTGAGGATGACACCCTCCAGTGCGTCCTGGGGTCTGCTGACCAGTCGTCTGCTGACCTGTAGGGGAAACCATCACAGTTGGCAGGACACAAAGCCACCATGAAGTACTTGTCCCACAGAGCCCAAGACCAGTACCTCAGTGTCAAAGCTGGAGAAAGTGTCTGTTGTGGGGCATTCATCAGCTCTTTACTATAGATTTTTATCTTCCTAATCACTTGTACTGAGCATCCGAAGAGACCCAGGTGCAGCCATCAGAGAACAGGCTTGTCAGAGAGAGCAGAGTAGCTCAGCCCAAGGGAGGGAGCTAGATACCAATCTACTCTCATACTCTCTACGCCAAGACAGACCCTGAGCTCAAGTCATGAAGAGCTAAAGCGTGCCTAGGAGCAGTTATATAATCAGATAATACTGATTCAACAGGCCCCATTGGTATAGCAGTCATGAGAAAACACCCAGCATGAAAGAGAAAGCAGAAGCTGTTGTTTGGGCAAAAGGGGGAGGATAGAGAAAATGTGCACCATTTGTCTGTGATATGGGAAGAAACATGGTAGGGATGTGGAGCCCTGATCCCTTACTGTGGCCATACCTGGATGGGATGCCTCAGTGCCTCCAGCACTGAGATGCGGGAGGTCTCCCTCACCAGGGAGGGCTTTCCCAAGCGTGCCTCAATATACCGACCAGCAACAGCAGTAGCATTCTTAGCAGAATAGACTCCAACAGCCAGGAGTGTCAGTCCAGTCACCTGGGACAGAAAAACAGCAGTCTATGATGCACCTCTGCCCCACAGTTCATCTTGTACCCTAAGAACAGCTGAGGTCTCAGGGTAGCCTCTCCTGGACCCTGGTTGGATCCCTAACCCCATACTACAGTCAGCCAATGCTCACTGGCACTCTCCATCAGAGCATTTCTCTTTGTGTCTTATAACATGGATGCTCAAAAGCAGAGGTTGTAAGAATATGAAATATGGCTATACAGGGCTGCATATTCACTAAGAGTCTTTCTTGCCTTCCATTACTCTCTTACCATTGAAAAAGTTAAACTTCATTCTTGGAAAACAAGGCTAACTACAAACCATGATGGTAATGTATTAGCACACCAAGCAGCTCCACAAACAGGGGGCACTGTCCAGCCTGGCTTGTAGTTTACTGGTGAGTTCCTGCCCAGCATTCTAAGACCTTAGGTTCCATCCTCAGCACCCTGAATAATAAAAATAATGTGCCTTCAGCATTCCTCTTTAGCAGATCAACCTATGCACCTAGCATGAAGTCCTCAGTGACCCTGAAGCTTTAGGGTCACTGAGGACTACTCCTACATCACAGACCACCTCCTGCCTCATAGAGTTACAGAGTTGGCTGGGAATACACTACCAAAAATGCCAGGTAGCTGGGCACAGTGACAAACATCTTTAATTCCAGCATTCAAGAGGTAGAGGCTAGTGGATCTGTGAGTTTGAGGACTGCATGGTCTACAAAACATGTTCCAAGACAGCCAATCCTACATAATAGAGAGACCCTGTCTCTAGAAAAAAAAAAAAAAGTCAGATGAAAAACTTACTACTATCTTCTCCCAAGGACACTAGACATAGAAAGTAAGCTCTGGCCCCTTCCTACATCTGCGCCTGGATTAGAAGTCTTAAGCCTCAAGGTAGGCTGCCACTGCCATGACTAGATGTGATTTGTCCCTCAAAGATTTACATGTTGAGTACTTGGTCTCATGCAATGCTGCAGTTTGTAAAACATTCAAGAGTGGGACCTAAACTGTTGCCTTGCTTGCTGACTTTGACCTTGATATCCTCCCTATGCTAATTCCCTACCGGGTTCCACCCTCCTGAATGCTTAAGGAGGGTGGAACCCTTGTCTGTGTATCCTGCATAATGGGCGTTAACAGCTTAGAGCTTAGATGCAAGATTGTAAAAAATAGGTAGCAACTTCTGCCCTCCAGGGTTCTCCCATTGTGCTGTAAGCCTGTATTTAAGACCTCCTCCCTCCTTCAATAAACAGCATTTGGCATAAAAAAAAAAAAAAAAAAAAAAAAAGAATGGGACCTAGTAGAAGTCATTAGGTGGCCCTATTCAGACTTTCCAACACCAGATAAACCTTGTTTGTAATTTAGGCAGCCTTGGGTACCTTGCTAGAGCAACATAAAATGGATTAAGACTGAATTGTGTAAAACACCTTAAGCCCAAATACTCTATCATGCTTCACTATAGTTCTTAAAGACAGTTGTAGCAGCCCATGTGCCTGATTTGTGCTGGGTACCTATGCAAAATACCAGGTGTCCTCATAGCCAACAGATAACAGGGCTGAATCTTACAGGAAGTCCCCAGAGACTGTGCCCCAGAGCTGCCCACTGGGCTCACCCATAGGAACATATGGTAGTACATACCGTGGCTGTCACTTTGTCCCAGTCTGTCACAAAGGCACGGAATCCTTCACCAAACAAGGTGCCAGCTGTCCTGCATGGGGGAAAGAGACACATGGCTGGAGAAGGTCAAAGAAAAGAAACCAATGAAGCTCTTCGAGGCTCTCAGATCAGTCTTAAGAAAAGTCTACCACGGTGGGAGTGTTAAAGAGCTGACCCAGAGCTTCAGGATGAAGAGGCTGGAGGACCTTCGATGACCAGTAACTTACTAGCTTGAACTGGGAACCACAGACAGATGGGCAGCAGTCACTGGGCTCTAGATGCACCCTTACTTGATAGACTCCAAGATGGTCTGGCGGTGTTCAGCAGCCTTGAGGCGAATCTGTTCACGGATTATGTCTGCATTCTCTCGATCAGCCTTGGCCCGTGCTCGGGCCTCAGCTTCTACCCGCAACATCTCATTCTTATGCCGCAACTCCATCTCTCGCTCCACAGTGGCTGCCCCAGGAAAAGGCAAAAACAGTGGTCTTCAGCCCATAATGTGCCTGTCTCTGCCCACATTGCTGACATGCACACACAGACCTAGATATTGCATGGACCAGGAACAGCAGTATCACAGTAAACAACCCATATTGCAGAGTAAGCCCTTCTACCAGATGGAGGACCCTGAAATAGCCTGGACCACCCTCAGGATGATGTATTTTAAAAACAAACAAAAATGTGGATAATCAGAAGAAAAACCTACTTATATTGACATCTAACTATCAAAATACCAGAAAAAGTCATGAGCTGCTTAACGTGTGCCTGTTTACCAGCAATAAGAACCAAACACCAAGCAATATGCCCCTGTCACTGCATAATGCCACCAACAAATTGCCTCAAATCCTTCCTGACAGACTCCCGGAGACAGGATATGTTCTTCCTGCTGGGACACATACGCATAAACTAGCAAGTTGGCTCCAATGACAAATGAAGTTCTACTACAGGAGCGAAGACCAGGCAATTTTCCTATCCGAATCAACTAGTCCCAGAACTTTCTGCTCAGGGACCAGGCTACAGATGAAACTTCTGCTAAGAGTTGGCTCTTTTAAACCAAGGCAGCCAGCTGTGTCTGGTGTCAAAGCACATACTATAAATACAGTCCTAGGTTGAGGGCACAGCGAGCCACTGTGCAGGCATTTCTTTCTTTCTTTCTTTTTTTAACTTAAATAACATTTTTTAAAATTTATTTTACATACTGACTATAGTTTGGCCTCCCTCCTCTCCTCCCAGTACCACCCTCCACCCCCACTCCCGCTTTGCAGGCATTTCTTAAGGACTAAGATGCCCAACAAAGTCACCCATCCTTGGAGACCCCCTACCTCGACGCATGGCCTCCTGCTTCTGCACAGACTCCTCTTGTTTCCTTAAATTCTCTTCATTCAGAAGTTGCTGAGAGAGAAGTAACAGGAAAGGTAAAAGCTTTTGAAAATCAGAAAGACAACCAAAGCCAAGCCAACAGGTTGTAGCTGCTCTGAGTCAGGAATGCTTCTGCCCACCTGAGGAGTCCCAAATTTCCTGGGGCTCTAGCTGGTACACTCCAGTGCAGGCACATCTGATGCTGACCCAGGACATGCACACATTAAGGGACTGGCTTCAGAGCTGCCCCACCTGCTGGGGCAGAAGCAGCCTTTATAGCAGCTTCATTACTGTGGTTCTAAGACCCCCAGGGCTTGCATCTCTGCTCTATGGTTCTTACATAATTCTGATCTTGCCTACTGAGATTAATGGCTATAAGGCCCCAGCAAACAAAACACGAACATAAGCCTGAGGCTGATGAGCCCCTAGAACAGGGAGCCAGCATGGATCAATGGAGGCCTAATCAGGTCTTGGATTATCCAGGGACCCTGTCCTCCACCATTCACTGACCTTGCTAATTAGACAGGTCTCCATCTAGTAAGAGAACCCTTAAGAGTAACTGAAAAACCCACCTCTGTTGTGGAAGCATCGTAAGAAATTATGTGCATGGGCTTGTGTATGTGCTTGGACATGTCTGTATACATGTCTACATGTATAGTATGTCTACATTTAGGTGTGTGTCTGGGCATGTTCATTGTGCACACAGGCCCATAAGTATGTATACACATGCCAGGGCCTACCAATGCCTGAGAAAATTCACCCAGAACCAGCACAACACTTGCCTTCCTGCCCATGAACTCAGCTGTATAATCTCCTATGTTATTGCAAGGACAGCGCATCTCTCTCAGAGGTATGTCTTGTTTACCTGCTGTTTCAGCTGGTCCTCATAGCGTTGTCGAGCTAGCTTATCCTGGTATTGGGCCCTCTAGGGAAGAAGACAGAAATAAAGACACACCTTGGCTGAAGAAGCTACTAGAAGGATCAGAGAACATGATCTGGATCTACCCTGGAGTGGCTGTTGAGGTATGCTACAGATGACCTGCCACCTTCCACAAACATGCTGGTACAGAATGGCTCTGTACCCAGGAGTCTGTGTGTTCTGGGGTTACTGTTTTTGCTTATTTTTACAATAGTGGTCCAGGTCCTAGTACAATAACTACCACCCTAATCTGGTCAGTAACTAAAAGATTCAGCGTGGCATCTCATTGTCCCACCCCTACTCCTATTACCCCAGGCCTCCTGGCATAAGTGGCGGCTGCCTGTACACTTACAGCCTGGTGTTGCCGGGTCTCTTCACTCAGCGTTTTCCTTCTTTCCTCGGCTTGTACACGGATCTGTTCACTCTTCAGCTGCTCCACAGCAGCTTCATACTCCTGCGGAATACAGGAGTACCTGTATAAGACTCACACCCTCTACAGCCCATTCCATGGTGCTGTGGACTACAAAATGGCAGCATCAAAGACCATGCCTACTGGTCTATTCAACAGGCTGGAGTAAGGCAGAAGACACTTTTAAAAACAGTCTGGACAGATACCCGTACACTCCTAAGTGGACTCACGGCTCTAGGCATATGGACAAGACCAGTCCCAGAGATCAGGTTACTCACTCCTTTACCCTGACCTCATGTTACAACTGTATTGTATAACAGACAGGGACTAAGGATAGAGCCTGCTCCATGCTCACTGAAAACTGACATCAGGGTTCTTCTTTTAGGTTTTTCATGACAGGGTTTCTGTGTATCCCAGGCTGTCCTGGAACTCAGCTATCTACCTGCCTTTGTCTCCCAAGTGCTAGAATTAAAGGGTGTACCACACCTAGCTTCAAGGGTCCTTCTGAGTGCAGAAAAATAAAATAAAAATTAGGCGTGGTGGGACATACCTGTAATCTTAGCACTTAAGAGGCTAAGACAGAAGGATTGCTGAGAATTTGAGATTAGCTTGGTATACACAGAAAAATCCTGTCTTAGCCAGGTAGTGGTAGCGCATGCCTTTAATCCTAGCACTTGGGAGGCAGAGGCAGGAGGATCTCTAAGTTTGAGGCCAGCCTGGCCTACAGAATGAGACCAGGACAGCCAGGGCTACACATAGAAACCCTATCTTTAAAAACAAAAATAAAGCCAGGTGGTGGTGGCAGCACTTGGGAGGCAGAAGCAGGAAGATCTCTGAGTTCGAGGCCAGCCTGGTCTACAGAGTGAGTTCCAGGACAGCCGGGGCTGTTACACAGAGAAACCCTGTCTCGAAAATCCAAAAAACAAAACAAAACAAAAAAAAAAAAATCAAACAAACAACAAAAACATAAAACTCAAGAATTTCAAGTAAGATCCCCTACCTTCAAGTTCAAACATTCCTCACCTATACCTTCCCTCTCAGGTACCTCTACTACAGAATCATAGCCACATACTCAGCATCCTGTCCTTACGTCCCCCAATTCCTTCAAAGAATGGAGGACACATCCACAGGTCTTTCACACCCTCCTGGCACCAGCCCACAGTTCACCTTGAGTTTAGACTGCTGTTCCAGCTGCAGTGTCTGCTCCTGCATCTGCGCAAGACTCAGTGCCTCCTTGGCATGGCCTGTGGAGTACAGGAGAGTAGGAGAGAGGATATTAGGATACTAACAACAGACATGTCTATGTGGCCCAAAACAGAACCTCTCCCTCATGCCAAGGGGCTTTCTGAGAAACACTCAATCTTGAATCATTTGTGCTCCCTTCTCAGGCTACCTCACTTGCCTACCCATTCCAGACTCCTACAACGACCTCTCCTTTCAAAGCTGCTGCCCTATCTCCAACAGAGAGCCTGGTCAGTTTGGGTCTACAGCTTAGTTGTTACAGAGCTTGCCCAGCATGCAAAAGACCCTAGATTGGATCCCTAACACCACAAAATCAAGCATAGAGTGCGTGCCTGGCATCCTGACATTCTGAAGGTGGAAGCCAGAGGATCAGGAGCCCAAAATCATCCTCAGCTGCATTATGGGTTTGAGTCTAGCCTAGTATCCTTGAAACTTCGTTGGCAGGGGAGTGAAGGGGAGGAGACAGGTCATAAGAGCTTGGTAAGAGCTCCAGGTTTCATTCCCAGGGGATCATCATATTGCCAAGAACTCCATCAGAAAGACCACCACACAATCATCCAGGATGGGTCTGTGGAACCATGACATGTCAGGCATTTTTCCAATTAGGAAAGCAGAGCTCTGGCTGGTGTTTATATCTGTATCTGTTAATGATATTAAAAAATATACAGGCAGAAAAGGATGACTCAGGATCGAATGCCAGACA
Organism: Peromyscus maniculatus bairdii; assembly: GCF_049852395.1. Taxonomy (NCBI): domain Eukaryota; kingdom Metazoa; phylum Chordata; class Mammalia; order Rodentia; family Cricetidae; genus Peromyscus; species Peromyscus maniculatus. The sequence continues at coordinate 173,116,998 of NC_134853.1, forward strand.
ATGCACCTAGGTTATAAATAACTTGTGTGTTTTGTGTGTCAGACGGCACTGGTGTTTGTCAATACTTAGATACAGTGGGAAAACTTTACTTCTAGTACACTCTAAAGAGGTCTAAGCATCTGATCTCCAAATTTCCCATAATTTTTCCTTACCAATACCCTATTGTAAAACTTTTCTACCACAGGAACCATGAGAGTGAAGATCACTAGGTAACCCACACTTAACCCCTACATTCTAGCCCTATGACTTTTCTTACACTTTTGAAGACTTCTAGGTCAGCTGCAACCTCTCGATGTTAATTTTGAGTTCAGCAGGCATGTCATTAACTGAAGCTGAACATCTGTTAATAGTATGAGTATCTGGAGGGAAAATGGCCTACGACAGGAGGTACCATTGTGAGAACATTTCACAGGTTTAGATGGCCATAGCAAATGTCTTGGCATTTGGGGTCAATTTACACAGAGCACAGTTTGGCATGAACTCCACCAATGGGTAGCAGTGTCAGAGCTTGGGAAGGACCTTCCAAGACAATCTCCTCCTAGCCTCTCTGGTCTTCAGTGACTAGAGTGGAAGACAAAAGAACTCACACCTGAAGAGAGACAACAGCAAGGCACAGCCACACTTTGAGAGGCCATGGGACACCTGACACTCTTCTGACAGGAAAGGGCCTCATTTCAGCACAGTAGACAGGAATGGGGGTGTCACAGTTCAACAAACCCGGGACCAAACCCCAGCTGTTTATCCTTCATGTGACTCTGGCAAGCTCAGCTAACTCCTCTATTTTCTCGTGAATTGAGACGACAGATATACTTCAGTACAAGTTTAGCGCCCACCTGAGACTATCCTACAAGAAAAGGACACTGATGGGGCATGTAGAACCCACAGGAAGTGCTGCTGGCTCAGAAAACAGAGCTCTGTTAAAGCAAAGTAGAGGCCAAGACACTGGACCTAGAGGGAGAATGTTCTGGGCAGGAGTTTCAGGACTGCCGGTACAGACACCTAGAGAGCAGTTTATATGCAAGAGCAGTCGGGATGTAGCAAAGGGCTGGAACTGCTCCCCATAGTCTGTAACAGACTGTAGTACTGGGACTAATTAGCTAAGATTCATCTGAAATTCTAGGTGTGGCTAAAGAATTCCCCCCTCTCCCGCCAGGAGTCACCAAGAAAAGTGTCCCCTACATACCCTGTAACAAACAGGACATTGGGTCACCTGTCAGTCTGCTAACATTGGAAATGCCTTGAAAACCAGCCACTTTTTCTCATTTTAACCTAATCACTGAGACTGTCTAGCAAACATAATAGATTGTTTATAAAATTTTTAGCTCTGCTGGTCAAAAGAGACAGGTGATCCTGGCCCCAAATCTGAACGCTTTGAATGTCTCTATGGGGATTTGAGTTAGCAGCGCTCACAGACCATTGCCCAAGATTTAACAAGATCTCACTGTATGTCCTGGTTGGCCTGGAGTTCATTATGTAGACCAGACCAGCCTCAAACTCAGAATTCTGTCTGCCTCTGCCTCTCAAGTGTTGGAACTAAAGGCATGAGCCACCACTCCCAGCTGAAGACATCTTTGTGGCCCCACAAGAACAGAGAATTGACTCACCGAGTGCCAGACCCTTTCTGAGAGGCTCTGCATATTGTACCTATTTAAATTTGGGCTTCCCTATAGAACCTTTTGGAAAACAGAACCCACGCATAAACACAAAATTTTGAGAATGACAACATCATTCCTCCAATCAGCATTTATTCAACACCTCCTACACTTTTTTTTTTTAATGTGTTTAAGTGCTTTCCTGAGTGTATGTATGTACACCACATACATGCCTGGTACCCTCAGAAAAAAGAGGTCCTTGGAGCACCTGGAACCAGGGTTACAAAAGGTTGTGAGCAGCCATATGGGTGTTCAGAATTGAACACGGGTCCACTGCAACAAAGGCTCTTAGTCATTGAACCATCACTCCAGGCCCCTATTTCAGGCTCTTAAAAAGATTTCAGCTAGCTGGGTGGTGGTGGTGGGGAGGGTGCATACTTGGGAGGCAGAGAGGCAGGTGGATATATCTGAGTTCGAGGCCAGCTTGGTCTACAGAGCTCGAGTTCTAGGACAGCTAGAGCTGTTACACAGAAAAATCCTGTCTGGGGGAAAAAAATCAACTAGCTGGGCAGTGGTGGTGCACGCCTTTGATCCCAGCACTTGGGAGGCAGAGCCAGGTGGATCTCTGAGTTCCAGGCCAGCCCGGTCTATTGAGCGAGTTCCAGGACAGGCTCCAAAGCTACACAGAGAAACCCTGTCTCGAAGAAAACAAAACAAAACAAAACAAAAACAAAAACAACGACAACAAAACCCACCTATATTACATGTTGGCACAAACTGTCAACATCAAAGCAGACAGGACATGTGTGGGGAAGACTGGCTACGAGAGAGGATCAACTTTTACAGATACCCTCCCCGTCACATTCCACAGTGGAGTGCTGTTATCCAATAATAAATACAAATCTAATGTCTTTTTGCTAAAAACCAAACGCCTTTCAAAAATGCTCCCCTTATTTTAAGTGGGTGATTACAATCAACCACAACATGGATCACCTGATCTGGCCATGCCTTTTGGCCTGCACCACGTGGAGGCAGCAAGAGCGCCCAGGAGTAACTAAGGCCAGCATTGGCACACGCAACCCGCGCCTATAAAAGCCTCTCTAAAACGGTCTCTTCTGCCACGTTGACAGTTGCAAGTGCTAGAAGGTGGCAGCACCTGGGTCTCCCAAAAGCATATCCCATAGCAGGGCAGCTATGGCCAAATGACTACCGGTCCGTTCAGGTCACTGCAGACAGCCTGAAAAGGAGGGCTGCTGCTCAGACGCCAAGAGGACCAAACTTGCAAAGGAACTGGCGTCTCTGAGAGGAACCTCCCATTTCCCTGGGCCTCGGCCCGCAAAGCCCAGCCCGCGCACTCACGCGAGTGCTCCAACTCGCGCGCCGCTTTGGCCGCTCGCTCCAGGCCCGTCGGGTCAAAGTTGCTCCATTTGTCCTTGGGCGATTGCCGGTCTCCGGCAACACGGTCGCCGCCACCCTCCGCGCCAGGCTGCGCGGGCGGCAAGGGCAACGGAGGCCCTGTGCCTTCGCCCTTGGGGCCCTTGTTGATGCCAAAGAGCCACGACATGGTCCACAAGCGAAAGGCGCCCTGGATGGTCCGGACTCAAGTGTGACTATCGGGGCACGGCAGTCACCACGCGCCGCGGGCCGATTAACTGCGCCGGCGCGACACACACCTCTTCCTGCTAGACGACGGAAACTTGCAAGGGCCAAGGCGCTCTCAGCCATTGGATTGGCCACTGGGACAGGGACGCACTTGGCGTCAGTGGCGCGATTTGCCCAGATGTCTAAAGAGGCGGAACTGGACGGAGCTCCTGAACCAAGCAAATAGGAACAAAGTTTTCGGGGTGGGTGTGCCTTCCTCCTAGAAAACTCCCTCTTTTTTTTTTTTTTTTTAAGCAGTGGTGCTATTGTTAAGGGTCAAGGGTCGGGGGGTCATCCAGAGATTTATATCCGTTGTTATATGCATTTATGGAGACACTCCAGCCATAGTGGCTACAGAAGATCAAAGAGACACTGGACCCACACCACGCAGGGTCGTAACTCCTGCTGCTGTGAGTCCACACCCAGAGAGAAGAGGAAGGAACACCTGAAGGAGATGGAGATGCCGGAGTTCCCGGAGCTGACTTCTTCCGGACTTGAGATGCCTCAGGCTATGGTAACCACGGGGGAGGTAACCGGCATGAGATCACAGGCCTGAAGGTTGAGAGAAGAGGTGTCCTCCGCACTTCCGGCCCTCCTAGACCAACAGACCGCCCCTGCTGTGACCCTACACTTTATCGACGCCGGAGTCATGCAGGTCTGTGGCTGCTTTGAGCGTCTCCAAGCCGGTAACTCTACAGCCAAGCGTGAATAAGAATAAGAGATGGGTCAGAGACTGAAACGCCACAGTGGACAAGCAGTCCTGCCCCTTGGCAAGCCGTGCGGCCACTTCGAGTGCTGCTCTGCAGCACAAGTCAGAAAGCCAAGCAGATCCTCAGAGCCCGCAGAGGGTACTTTACACGGAGGAGCTACTTAGAGCAGAGAGGGCTGGCATTCAAGCCCTTGAGTGCTCCCTGGGAGCCTGCTAAGCCGAATGCCTGCTCTGGACCCAGGGGCTGGAGGAAGTTATCATGAACAGAGAGAGGGCAGCTGTCACTAGGGAACCCACATTCTCCAAGTTAGTGTCTTGCTCTCATGCTTCTTTGATAAAGTGTGTGGGCTGACTTTTCTACTTAGAAGACAATTTTAAGTGACTGAAAACAGTAAGGAAGTTTTAAATCATTTTTTTTTATTTTTGGTTTTTCGAAACAGGGTTTCTTTGTGTAGTTCTGGTTGTCCCAGAAATTGCTCTGAAAACCAGGCTGGCCTCGAACTTAGAATACTGCCTGCCTATGCCTCCTAAGTGCTGGGATTAAAGGCATAGGCCACTACACCCATTTGAAATTTAAAATTCTAAGATTATTCTGCCTGTAATCCTGGTCCCCCAACAAAATCAAATGAGTTTCCCAGCAATAGCCAGACATCACACAGTGGCATAAAGGGTTGGGTTTTTTTTGTTTTTGGTTTTTTTTTTTTGGTTATTTTTGTTGTTTTATGGACAAACCTCTCATAGCAGCCACACTTGAGCTTGAACAGATAAGGAACATGGGTCAAAGTTTGAGAGGCCACACACCTTTCAGTACATTGTTGCATTTGGTAAGCTCATATCTTTTATAAAATTCTGAATCTAACTTTTTTAATTTTTTAAAAAGTGTGGGGCTGGAGAGATGACTCGGTGGTTAAGAGTATGTACTGCTGTTCTAGAGGACTCCAGTTTTATTTCCAGCAACAACATCAGGCATCTCACAACTGCCTGTAACTCCAGCTCTAGAGGATCTGAAGCCTCTCAACTCACAGGTACGTGTACAAACCCACACAGGACATGGACACACATACTATTAAAATTAAATATAAATTTGAAGTGTTAGGCTGAGGCTGGTAGGAAGATCACTTGAACCCAGGAGTTAGGTTAGCCTGAGCAATATAGCAGGTTTTTTTATTGAACAGAAGAGAAGGAAGAGAAGAGAAGGAAGAAAAACAGTCGATTATTAGCTTAAGACTTTGATAATTGCTTCAGAGAAATTAAGCTGGGGTGGTAGCATATGCCTGTAATCTCCACACTCAGGAGACTGTGGCAGAGATCTAGAATTTGAGACAAGTCTGGGTTGCATAGCAAGACCCTATCTCAGACAGCAGGAAGATTTGGTTGGTTGACATTGAGAAAGCAGAATTATATCCTCTCCCTCTGAACAACTGAACAACACCTTATAATCTCATGGAGCATGATGAATGTGAAAGACCCTAACCCTTCAGGCTTACACCCACCCCAAGCCCCAGGAAATGAGAAACTAAAAAATCTAGTTCCAAGGGCAAGCTGACTCAGCCATTGTTCAACCACCCCTGCCAAAATGTAACAATGTAAAAAGATTTCTGTTAAGAGATGCGCTCAACTGTGACTGGGATAGTTGCAGGTGTTCCAGGAAGGACCACTGTGACCTTTGTGTAAACTCCACTCCCGCCCTGATACCCCCCTCTTGAGGTTTCAAGGAAGAATGTGCATGCGGACGTGACTGTACCCACTCTGTGATCACTCTGAAACCAGACCATGATCTTATGAAACGAAATTGTATGGGAATTGTAATCTTGTAGATTTTGTGGGTTTTTCCTTTATAAGCCCTTATGGGGGGGCTGGAGAGATGGCTCAGAGGTTAAGAGCACTGACTGCTCTTCCAGAGGTCCTGAGTTCAATTCCCAGCAACCACATGGTGGCTCACAACCATCTGTAATGAGATCTGGTGCCCTCTTCTGGTCATACATGCTGTGTACAAAATAAATAAATAAATCTTAAAAAAAAAAAAAAAAAAAAAAAAAAAAGCCCTTATGGGGCTGCAGTAAGATGCGGCTCTTGCTCTTAGGAGCAGAGTTTGCCCTTCTATATAGAAGCTTCAATAAATTCTCGTGCTTTTGCATCAACTGGACTGGAGTCTGGGTTCTTGGGGCGCCCACTTGTGACCCTAAAACCTTTGGGGTCCAACAAATGTTGGATGTCCTACCACTTACGTTTAATAAACTCTTACAACAGATACACCCTAAAGACTAAGTAAATGAAGGAGAATAGAATCATAACAGTGATTTCTATTTACCACTATCATTTTCATTGGCAAATGTGATATTCTCTGCTGCTGATACTGTTTGCCTATGAGGGCCCATCCCTTCATCCTTTCTTCTTACCCAGCTTCCAAATGGGCCCTCTAGTTCCTATCATGCTCGTATTCACCACAGCTCATTTACAGGCCTGCTTCTACCCCCACCAGCATATGTGCCCTGCTCCTGCCACCCCAGGGCAGACCCTAACCCAGTAGATAAAAAATCCTGCCCAGACTGGCCTTCCAGAATGGAACCTCAGCCTGCTAGATCCACCAAAGCAGGGCTTCCAGTCTTATAGATGCAGTGTTTCAGAGAGATGACAGATTTATGATGATAGCCTGGGACAGTAATGGCTTAGTACTGAACCCAAACTTTCTTATTAGCTGAAGTAGCTCACATTCCTACGTGAGAGTTGTTTTTAAGTAAATAGTTACTTGCTTATGGTGACCTCAAATCAGCCACTCTGGTCAGATGGACCTGCAGACTACCAAGCTGAGAGTTCCCACAGAGTCCCCGAAGTTGACTCCATTGATATACATCTTCCAGGATCATGTGGGGTCATTATGGGAGTGGCCTTGATCCCGGCTTTCAGATACTCTACTTTTTTAAAGTCCATGGCCACCAGTGTGTCTTTGTGTCCTTGGATGCGCCAGGAGGTGCTGTGGGTGGGCCCCTTAGGAACTGTCTATGAAGAGCTCAGAAGCCTTTGTGGCAGATGTGACTGATCAGAACTGAGAGTAGAGGTGAAGTTCCAGGCCTTGGAAGCACAGAGCAGCCCATGGCTCCAGCCTCCACTGAGCAGAGCTGCACACGTGCAGTTACATGGATTCTAGTTCCTTCTTGCAGCATCGCAGGCAGACTGCTGCCACCTGCTGGAATAAAGGCAGGAGAGGTGGGATTGGAAGGGGGGGTTCTTTTTATTTTAATTTGGATGAAGATCTCTTTTAAGTTTTATTTTTATCATTTTTAGTTGTATGTAGGGTTGTGTGCATGTGAGTACAGGTTCCCCATTGAGGTGTTGTATCTCCCAGGCTAGAGTCAGAGACAGTTGTAAACTGCCTGATGTAAGTGCTAGAACTGAATTCAGATCCTCTGCAAGAACAGCCAGTTCTCTTAACCCCTGATTCATCTCTCTAGCCCCTGAGGGCTACATCTTTAAAAAGCTTTAATTGCAATGAGCTAACTGGCTTTTGTGGTAGGAGCAGTTGGTGATTATTCTTGCCCTACTTCTGCCCAGAAACTTCACAACTCCCACAACACTGTCTCAAGTGGGTCCTGCTCCCACCTGAAAGCTGGGACAGCCATAGCTTGGGTTCTGTCTGGTACCCCTATCTCACCACACTCCCCTCCAAGGGAAAATACGACATTAATTGGCTGTTCTCTCTCTCTCTCTCTCTCTCTCTCTCTCTCTCTCTCTCTCTCTCTCTCTCTCTCTCTCCCTCTCTCGATAGAGTTTCTCTGTGTAGCCCTGGCTGTCCTAGAACTAGCTCTGTAGACCAGGCTTACTTCCAACTCCAAGATCTGCTTGCCTCTGCCCCTTTTTTTCTGTTTTAAAAATTGGCATGGTGGCACACACCTTTAATCCCAACTCTAGGGAGGCAGAAGCAGGCTGATGTCTGAGTTTGAGGCCAGCCTGGTCTACAGAGAGTTCCAGGACAGCCAAGACTATACAGAGAAACTTGTCTCAAAAAACAAAAACAAACAAACAAACAATGGTCTTAGCTAGTCTTGGTGGCACTGCCCTTTAACACTAGCACTGGGAGAGGCAAGTGGATCTCCAAGTCCCAGGCCAGGCTGGTCAACGTTTTGAGCTCCAGGACAGCCAGGACTACATAGAGAGACCCTGTCTCAAAAATAAATAAATTTTAAAAACAAAATATTTGTTTTATTTTTTATTTAATTTAATTAATTTATTTATTTATTTGGTTTTTCGAGACAGGGTCTCTCTGTATAGCTTTGCGCCTTTCCTAGAACTCACTTTGTAGCGAAAGGAGCACTTCCATCTCAGGAAAAAGCAGGAGAGACACAGTTATTGCATCTCAGCTTCAGGTTTCCTACAGTGTCCTATGTTCCCCAGCAGGAGGCTACATTTCTGGGGGCTTAACAGCCTTTTATTGCTGATACTATAGAGTTGGCCCAGCTCCAAGGTGTTAGTAGATATACTGAGTAGTCTTTAACTGCACAGCCACTCTTTTGAACAACTCACTTCCTGGGGACCTAGACTCCAGACTATCCCACCATCTGGCCTTCTCACAAACAGCTTTATTCAAAGAACTTTAAAAGCTAGAGAGCCAAGACCTCATCAAGAACAGCATGCAGGTTTTAGCACTACTATCCTCTGCAGTGTGAAGTGGCTACAAGTACATGGGTGCTAGCGCTTATAGCAGCCTCCCCTGAGGTCTCCTCATCATATCCAGGATATTCTCAGTTCTGCCCACCAGCTTCCTAGGTACTTCATTTCACATGGATCTCAACCAGGAGCAACCACAGAATAGCCCTTTCTGGTGTTCTGGTACATACTGAGAAACAGAATGGCCATTATGGTCTATATGTTAAGTTTTTGGTGGAATCTGCCACTGCTCATCATCCTAGACACTGAGAGAATAGAGTTGGAGTCAGAGGAAGTGTTTGTGTAGCAAACAGCTCATAGGAAAATCTCATCCCACTAAATTGTTTCCTGGGGCTAGCAAGATGGCTCATCAGATAAAGATGCTTATCACACAGCCTGGCAACTGGAATTTAAACTCTGGAATCCAAGTAAAAGTGGAATGAGAGAACCAACTCCATAAAGTTCTCTCTGATCTCCATATGTGGACTGTGGCAGGTATGCAACCCCCACATACACATACATCATATACACGCACGATAATAAATAAAATTTAAAACCTATTTCCTGTAGACTTCCTCAGGGCCTGCAGTATATACTAAATATATACTAAATTCTGTAATAGTGAAATGTATACTAAATTCAGAGACTTAAGACATGCCTAGGACAATGGAAGGGCAGATCCTCTGAGATGAGGACTGTGGTAGAGGTGTTCCATGGTATGTAGGTAGAGTGCAGGCTTTCACCTCTACCACCTGAAAATAGATGGTGCTGGCATTAGGTCCAGATGAGCTTATACCAAGCATTTGTGGAGAGTGGACTCTGGCTATCAGATATGTTACTCCTGCCCATTCTGCTTTCTCAGGATAGTGGGTATATTTTGAGTGAGCTCTGTCACTCAGATTCTCGTGAGTTTTAGCTGTCAGCAGAAGCTACCATAACCACTAAGAAATGACCCTCTGGGGCGGAGACAAGCAGACGCAGGTAGGCCTGTGGCAGCGGCCCGCGGAGGTGGACGGGTCCGGTGGCAGTGGCTGACGGGGACATTTAGGCCCAGCGGCAGCTGGCGGAGACATTCAGGCCTAGCGGCAGCCCACAGAGGTGTACAGGCCCTGTGGCAGAGATAAGCAGACGGAGGTGGCCAGGACTGGCAGCGGCGGCCGACAGAGACATTCAGGCCTGGCGGGCGGCCCACAGAGGTGGACAGGCCACACGGTAGAGACAGGCAGACGCAGGTCGGCGACTTGCGGAGGTGGAAGGGCCCGGTGGCAGCAACCGACAGGGACGTGCAGGCCCAGCAGCAACCGGCAGAGACATACAGGCCCCGAGGCAGTTCACAGAGGTGGATGGGCCCGGCAGCAGTGACAAGAAGAGGTAGGTAGGCCCGCGGTGGCAGCCGGCAGAGACATACAGGCCCATTGGCCGCCCGCAGAGGTAGACAGACCCAGCAGCAGCTGACAGGGACATACAGGCCCAGCGGTGGAGACAAGTGGACGCAGGTGGGCCTGTGGCGGTGGACCACAGGGGTGGACAGGCCCGGAGACGGAGAGGGGCGGACACAACTTGGAACGGGGACGCCCCTAGCCCCAACACTTGGGGAAGAGGCTATCTCCGTGGGTCGGAACTAGGGCGAGTCTGGACACTCCGTCTGGGGACAACCCAGGGCCCAACTGCTGATCCTGTGAAACCCAACAACTTGGAGGTGTTGGTGAGACTACCCTGCTCAGCTGAAACCCATCTGGGAGAGGATTCAGATGCCTACAGTTTGAAGTCTGAAGAAACAAGATCAGCTGAGGAGTTGACAAATGAACAAAACGTGACCTGGGAACACAGAAGAAGGTGCTACCCAGTCACCAAACCAGATCACAAGAATCATAAGTATATAATTCACCGACTGAAATAAGCTGTCCCTGAAGAAACAGCCCAATAGCACCAATTTAACTAAGAACCCCTACTAAACCAAGACTAAAAATTAGAACAAGAGAGGCACTCTCAGACACAGACACCACCTGCATCGCACAGAGGAAAAGATGAGTAGACGCCAGTGCAAAAATACAGGCAACAACATAAAGACCTATATGGCAACATCAGAACTTAGTGATTCTACACCTGCAAGACCTAAACATACCATGACAGAAGAAACAGAAGAGATCAACCCTAAAAATGACTTTAAGAAGATGATAGAGGCCCTTAAAGAAGAAATAAAATATTCCCTCAATGAGGAAATAAAAACTTTCCTTAAAGAGGAAATGAAAAACTACCTTAAAGAGGAAATAAAAACTTTCCTTAAAGAAGAAATGAAAAACTCTCTTAAAGAGGAAATAAAAACTTCCCTTAAAGAGGAAATGAAAAACTCCATTAGAGAGGAAATTAAAAACTCCCTTAAAGAAATGGAAGAAAAAACGAACAAAAAATGGGAAGAAATCAAATCAAGCCAAGAAAAAGCAATTAAACAGATGAAAGAAACATTCCAAGATCTGAAAAATGAATTTGAGACAATAAAGAAAACACATGCTGAGGGAATGCTGGAAATAGAAATCCTGACAAAACGAACAGGAACTACAGAAACAAGCATAACCAACCGATTGCAAGAGATGGAACAGAGAATCTCTGACACTGAAGACATGATAGAGAAAATAGATTCGTCAGTCAAAGAAAACACTAAAGACAAAAAAGTCATAACACAAAACGTCCAGGAAATTTGGGACACCATGAAAAGACCAAACCTAAGAATAATAGGGATAGAAGAAGGAGAAGAATACCAACTCAAAGAAATGACCCTCTGGTACTCTTCTGCCATCTATTTAGTGTTCTGTGAACCAGGCCTGGAGACTTAGTATGGAAGGGAAACTGCTTTCTTCAGTGGCCAATACACGCTGACCTACAATCATCTTAGAGAACAGAATGGGAAACACAAATGGCTTGGAGGAACTTTTGTGCTTTAGGGGGGTGTGGGGTAAACATGCCAAACCTGAATCTTTGTCCTGAATGCAGATAGATAGCCTCAGACCCTGGACTGGTAACTGAGGTCAGAGGAAATTGATCAATAGGTAAGGATGTGGGCATGAAGCCTGTAGGTGCATACACAGGCTTCCTGGGCCTAACAAGGGAGCATGGAGAGGTAATCGATCTCCACCACCACGAGAGGCTTCTTCTGTTCCACCAGCAGACTAGGGCCCTGTATCTAAAGCATCATCACAAAAGCAGCTACCTCCCACAAATGCACAACACATTCGGTGCATGGGCAGTGTTCCTTTGGATGTCAGGGTGAGCCCTACAATGCTCTCTCGGGTTATTGGGAAATGGTGGTAAGCAAATTCTCAAGAAAATCACCACTGCTTGGCTCAGACAGTGTAGGGCCCCAAAGCGCATCCCACATCTCTCAATACTTTTAACTCCTAGGATTCACTAGAGTAGCCAAAGTAGTGCAGGGAGGATATGTAAGTAGAGGGCTGGGCAGTGGACTGTGGACCACAGGTTGTGATGGGGACTACCCTGTAAAGTCAGGCCTCCTGTCCTCTGAGTTGTAACAGCAGCAACTTGAACTACTTCACACTCCTCCAAAAGTAGATCCTGGGCTGCAGAAGTGAGGCCCTGGTACACAGCGGAGCGGCAGGCCGAATGATGAGAGTACAGGTGCCGCAGACCTGCCCCCTTCCTCCCTAGACACAGCAAACACTGGACAGCCAAACTTTCATGCTGCCCACATGTGTACACAGTTGGGGAGAGTTTGGGGGAAAATAAACTTTTTATTTGTCCTTTTCAAGACAGGGTTTCTCTGTGAAGCCCTGGGTGTCCTGGAACTCACTCTGTAGACCAGGCTGGCCTCAAACTCACAGAGATCCACCTGTCTGCCTCCTGAGTGCTGAGACTAAAGGTGTGCACCACCACCCGGCTCGAAAAATAAAGCATTTTAATGAGACTGCAGGCACAGTTTATAACTGACTTGACTGTATTTTAGAGTCTGGGTCGTTAGTGGGGAAAAAGACAAAGTAAGCTTGGGTTGGGGCTGGTGATTCTGGGAGGAGAGGCTCTGTCTACATAGGGACTTGAGGGGAAGCCTGTTTCTGACTACCTTTAGCTGTCTGTCAGAAGCCCCAGGGTAGGAGGTCAGGACAGAAGGTAGCTCATCAGCATGACCCCTTGGGGTTAGATGTTGCAGAGTCCTTGGAGTGAGCCTTTCCTGGGGAGTGTTGTTTGTTCCTGTCCCTTATGAAGCTCCTACACTAGCCTCTCTTAGAGCCTGTCATAGCAGGGGGTCTCCTATGCCCAAAATCTTAAATGCCAAGGTCTTATCCCATTCCTGCGAAGAAAAGACTGCATCCCAGGCACTGATAGCAGGGCCTAGTGCCAGTCGCAGGCACGAAGGCAGGGCCAGTGTCCCTGACAGGTCCTGGCCTCCAGGCTGGTAGAGGATCCTGATAGAAATTACTTGGCAACATCTTTAGCCTCCCGATACTCCTCCCTGGCCTTCCTTTCCCTCAGGAAGCCTTTGGGAATCCTTCCTGGACCAGTCTCCCCTCCCTGTCTTCCACCACTGTCTATGCACAGACAGGACCTGAATGGTCCTGGGCACTTCCTCCAAGCCATGTGGAGTCCTCGCCACCAGAGGACCCGGTCTTTGGCACAGGTATAAGATCCCGTGGCCTCCTCTCCTGAATGCTTGTCCTGAATCTTATGTCCTTAACCTGTCCTCAGACACTGTCCATCTCCCCGCCAAATGCTACCCAGAGACCACTGTGTGCAATTCCACTGGCAACCGGAGAGGATTGCCATTGCGCGTGCCAGGCTTGCCACTGGGTTCCCGGGAGTCAAGCGAGGACGGTGCCCAGCATGACCAGTAGGAAAACGACTGGAGGAGTCACGCGGGTCAAAGGCAGGACCTGCACCCTATCTCCCCACCCCCTCCACCCCATCCCACCCCCGAGAAAAACCTCGGTTTTGGCAGCGGCGGCGCCTCCCTCACTGGGCTAGGGAAGAGGGACTCTCGGGTGGGTGGGGCAGGCAATTCACGGCTCTGGCGGTCTGGCCTCCGGCCGCACAGACTGCGGGACGCGGGTCCGCTCGCCAGAGGCCGTACAGGCCTTAGCCGATAGCGCCCTCTCGCGGCCAGAGCGGAAGGCGGCAGTCACAGTCACCAGGTAAGTAGTGCCGGGTGTCAGGCCCTGGATGGTGGTGCTGTTGTGGCCAGGGGGCACCTCCACGCGCTGCAGGGAGCCGCCCCGCAGAGGCCCGAGCTGTATATGGTAGCCGAGAGTGGAGTCCGGGCCAAGCGCGGGGGCCCAACTTATGCGGAGGCTGCGCGGCCTGGTATGCGAGATGATGATGCACTCCGGCCCGGCCTCCTCTGCGGAGGAAGAGGGTGGTTGATTGAAGGGGCACCCCTGCATGCCACCCTGCCCTCCCATGAGGTACGCCTGCTTCACCTTGCAGCGTGCGTACTCGCACGTGCTGGGGCCTCAGGAGGCGCACGTTGGATTCAGGCAGCAGCGCTACTTCATAATCGGTGTCTGGGTTGAGATCGGTCCAGATCCAGCTGGTGGCATTCCCTGGCAGCTGTTGGCGTCTTGTGGCTGCCAGTTTGTCACTGGGCACCAGCTCCAGCACGTAGTAACCAGAGTCTGCTGTCAGCAGGGGCGGCCAGGACAGGCGGAAGCCACTGGACATAACCTCCGAGGCACGAAGCTGCTGTGGCCGCATGGCATCTAAGAATGGGATAGTCCTGGGGTCAGGGAACAGAAGTGGCCTTCTCTGTGTCACCGAGTGGGGCTCTCACTGATCTGGAGAGGACCCAAGATTGGAGCCCTGGTAAGACCGGTGAGGCCTTCTGCTGAGAAGAGGCAGGAGCCAGGTGGTTATTCACTAGCAGCAGGTGCTAATGACTAAAGACTGGGTTAGTGGAGGAACAGAGTACAGTCCCCAACTCCAGGCCCATCATAATCTTTCCTGCCTATTTATTTCATCCTCAAATCCAAACCTGTAAGATATAGTGGCTACTCCTCACAGAAAAACAACCTGAATGAGAGTCTTTCCAAGGTTGCAAGGTCCACAGTATTATCTAAGAACAGAGGACCAGCTCCCCAAGACTGAGTGGTTGGCACAAAAATCTGTTGTGAGCCATGTTCTGAACAGTTGTGAAGGAGGAAAACAGACCAGAGGCTGCAGCCAGGAGATGTGAGACTACATGTTAGTGGCACCTGGAACAATGCAAATGTGGTAACCCCGGGAGCGGCTGGACCTAAGATTAGGGAGAGGGAGAGACCTTCCTATTCAAGAGAGTGGAAAGGGGGCTCCTGGGCTTATGGCAACAAACATATGGTCATCCATCTGATCAGTATTCACATAAGGCTGGGTAGCCCATCCATACCTTGGCTTTCTTCCTTGATGAGGCAGGGTGCTAAGTTTGGTCAGCTGGGCACTCACTTTCCTGCCCGGACTCCCATTCAGATTCTGACCTTAGCTACAGGTGTCCCACCCTAGTATTTATTTCTGATGACAGCCTTTTCTCCTGCCCCCTCCAGGTTCATCTGGGCCTCTTGGTCCAGGGGCTACCAGGTGATGTCCCTGAGGAATCTCTTGAGGCAGATCTTTCACCCTTTGCAACCAACAGACCAACCCCTTCCTGTTTAGTGTAGATGATTAACCCACAGTAAGAGACTTGGTAAGAAGGCTACCATGATATATAAGCCTTGCTGAGGAGAATAAAATTTGCAGCTTGATCAGAAAAAAAAAGAAGAAGAAGAAGGCTACCCTGGAGTAATAGCATTTTTCAGTGCCTACCAGAGGATAAGCCAACCAACGAGCCCTTAGTCTCTAGCCCCTTCTCTTTGGGAGATCAGCTTTGGAGATCCAGAAGAAAGGTGGTACCAAGCTCCTACAGTGTATTCCCTGTTCTGGCTTCCCCAGCAGTCCCCACAATGGACCAGAGTGAAAGAATACCAGCTCAAACCCATTCCTGACTATGGCTCCCTACCATGGTAGAGCCTGGACTCTGTAGGAGACAATCCCTGACCTACTTGGCTCTCCTTTCTCCAGGAATGGTGAGCCTGGCAAGCCATTTGGCCCCTGGACACATACAAAGGCACACGATGCCACAGAGACCCCTGGGGAGCCTTGGACCTCCTTTATCTGTACTAAGCCCTTCACACACACTCCACCCAAAGTAGCCCTCAGTTCATTGGCCTATACAGACCAGGGAGTCCCATCTTGAAGTGGTCACTCAGACCTGCCATAGTCCCTTTATAGCCCAGACGTCAGGGTTCATGAAGGCACCCAGAAGGAGTGTGTTCCTGGACAGTATGAAAAGAACATGTGGACCACCTCCCCACTGCTGTATCCACAAGGGCTTCAGGCTCATGAGTTTCCCCTGATGTCTTAACTCAGACCCTCCCTCTGCAGCTGGCTGTCAGCTAGGGATTCACAGGCCCTGGCTCTTCCCACCTACCAGTAATGGAGTCCTGGAGTTCTGGGGCAATGATGTGAAGGTCATCCACATCCACAAAGTGTAGGTGCTTCTCAGCGGGAGCTGAGGCAGCCGCCAACAGCTCCAACAGGTTGCCCCGGCCAGTGCTAACAATGAAGACGATGACACCCAGGTCCTTGAGCTCCTGCATAGGAGGACCCACGGGGTCACTGGAGCCGCCATCTGTCACCCACACCAGTACCTTAGGAACCCCTAGCCGGGCACCTGCTTCTTCAGCAAACAATTGCTCTTTGGCATAAGCCAGTGCCAAGCCTGTATTGGTGTCACCCATACGCTGGGATGCGACACGTATGGCATCCTGTACAGCCTGGCCTGAACTGTATTGGTCAAAAGTAAACTCTGTGTATGGCTGACTCCCTACGTGCACCAGGCTAGCACGCACGGCCTCAGGGCCAAAAGGCATTGCAGACACCAGCTGCCCCACAAATTCCCGAACTCTTGAGAATTCATAGTGTGACACACTGGCTGAGCTGTCCAGCAGGAACAACAGGTCCCCATGGGGGGCTGATGCTGTGGCACCTAGAGGAAAAGACAAGGGTTCAGTCCAGGTGGTAGCTCCCCAGACAGCCCCATGCCCAGGGCAGAACCACCCCCAAAGGCCTGGATTTCCCTGAAGTATATGCTTGCCTTTGCCCAAAGATACTGGTAGTAGAATCCCCAGAATGGGGTTATTAGCCAACAAAAGGCCCACACTCTCCAGTGGTTCCCGACTGTACAATGGCCATGTACCCAGGGCACCCTGGGCTGCCCTCATGTTCCTTATACAAGTGCGGACACTGTCCTCAATAGATACCTCATACAGGTGGAGCCAAGGGCTCAGGCCTAGGTCTGAAGGGACCTGAGTCACATGCATTGCTCTCCTTAGACTTAATTTTCAGAAGGGCCACCTCCAGGATGGAGTTAAGCTAGGTAGCTCAGTTTCCAGGTGAAGCCATGGGCTCCGACATGCACAGCAATGGAGACAACACAGGAGGATGGGAGAGCAAAAGTGAAGGGATGGGGAAGACAAAACTCTGTACAGCCCTTCCCACCCATCATATGGCCAGGCTGGAATCCTGACCCCAGTTACAGATGACATCACCCCTCTCCGCCTCTATCCTTCATTCTCTGCTTCATTTGTACCAAGAAAGCAGGATATATTCACCCGAAACGGCCTGAGGGCCCAACCATTATCCAGTGAGCCTTTCCTTTTATTGCGGTTTCTTCCAGCCGGTGATACTGATCAGTACTCAAGGTACCTACGGATGAGACCTTCCATCCCTAAGTCTCAAGTAGGCAGGGGCTCTCAGGGTGCTTGGATTCTAATCCCGGCTTTGAGGCTTCTCCCTCATTGTGGGACCATTCCAATCTTCTTACCTCCTTTCTACTGAGGGACCTTTCAAAGGTAAGGAAACTGAGGCAGGGAGGCCTCTTAAACATCTTCACTATCCAGGCCTGAGGGGCGGGGCGGGACGGGGCGGGGCAGACCGTGGCCTCCGCGCTCTATGTCCAGTGCTGGCTCAGTTGAGTCACCGAGTGCCTGGGAGCGCCCACCGCAGGTGGCTAAGGGTGCAGCCGTGTGCCCCACCCGCTCCCCCGGCCTTCCCGCCCACTCGTCCGGCGGCTGCACCTGGACAGTCATGACCCGCGTGGGCAGCAGCCGAAGGGCTGTCAGGAATTGGAATCCGGGTTTCACCACACTTACTGCGCTCTACGCTGCTCCGCGCCAGTGCCAACCGCAAACTCAAAGCCAGGCTGAGCGCAGTCCAGAACAGCATCGTGCATGGAGTGGCGGGCTCTTGACCGCAGCTGGCAGCTAACTTGCCCTCCTACCGTGAGGCAGGCCCACCCACCTCTGAGAAGCCACACCTACTTTTGTGGCCACGCCCCTGCTGGGGAGGTGCGTGCACTTTGTCGCTCGCTCAAAGGCCAATCTGCATGGACTGCACAGCGATGCGCGCCTCAGCGGTCCCAGACTTGCGATGACACGCAACAGCCACAAAAGCACATACATGTGGGCATGCGCTGACATTCTCATCTCTCTTTTGCAGGCTGTGATAATGTGTCCTCCATATTCTTCACCTCTCTCTTCTTCCCTTAGAGCTCCTCACAGTTCCTGATGTGCAAAACGCCTGAAGTCAGGGCAAAGACAGCCTTAGAAGTGGGGCTATACAAAGAAGCAACCTCCCTTCAACAAGGACCCAGCTTGACTACAAGCTGGAGGAGCAGCAGGTTTTCTCTGAAGACTGACCAGTAAGGACACTGTCTTAAGAGGAGACAAGATCATATAAGAAGCTTCCCTTTCCAGCACTCTCACCCGAATTCTTGGAGGAAAAGACATAAGGGGAAGCCAGGCAGTCAGAAGCTATTCTGTGTGACCATGGTAGCCTATTGCTTTCCTATACACTACCCAAATGGGGTCCTGGGGCTACGCCCAGGTCAGACCCCAGCAGGACCAGAGACCCACTGATGATCCAGAGCTGGCTCCTGCAGTCAAAGCCAAACCCAGACCAAAGGACACTGAGCCCTTCAAGAGGGCTGCAAGACTGATGCCCTCCTAAGACGCTTTCCTGTGGAGTAACTATAGTGTTCAGGGTGGAGGCACACATGGGGGGGGGGTTGTCTGGCAGGATGTCCCCTCCCTTCCCACTCTTGGCGGCAAGAGGATGCTCAGCAGGGAGGACGGATAGGACTCAATGGTTTTCCTTCCTCCATTTCTGGCAGGTGAGACACTGTGGGGCCTTGAGGACTGTGCCTGAGTTTGGCTTTGCCTAAAAAAGGAAGCAATGCGGCTGAGCCTGAGAAGCTTGCTGCAGGAACAAGTAAGAGCTATGTACTGCTGCCCGTCCCCCACCCCCTTGCCGGGAATCTTGGCAGTGGGTGTTGGCTTCACTCCACAGACCTCAGGCCTCTGAATGGACTAGAAAGTGCTTGATGCTTCTGCCTGAGTCTTGAGGATGGGAACAGTCTGTGTGAGTCCCTCAAAGAGTGTGCCTCCCAGGGGGCACCAACTAACCTCCAGCTCCCAATACACAGGTTGCTGTGGAGATGGCATTGTGAACAAGCAGAGGACAGGGGACAGGGGGCTGGAGGGGGGGGGCATCCAGAAGAACCATTTTATCTCAGGCTTGCTCTTCCAGGGAGCTAGGTCTTGTAGGAAGCAGAGGTTCGTAGCCCTCAGGCCTATAGTCACACCTCAGCCTGCCCTGTTTCCATCCCTTCTGGAAAAAGTGAGCAGATCTTCTTGGCTGTGACTCAGCCCTTGAGGAAGCAGCTGCCCTCCTTCCTCTGGCCTCATCATCAGACGGAGAGGGCACAGGAGACCCAGTCTCCACCCAGCCCTGTCCAAGTTGGGCTACCTGCCTGAACCGAACTCAGGCAGAACTGCTTCTGCTGCCAAATCCCTTGGGACACCCTTCCCATCATCCCTACCCCCTGATCAGCCACCAGAAAAATCTTATCCTTTTGTCTTGCAGTGCTTCCCACTTCCAAAAGACACACAGACATCCTAGGGGGGATGGACACCAAAAGAAGAACAAACAGAATAGTCCAGAAGCCTTTCCTCTAGTGGGAGATAGGTTTAGGGAAGGAGAAAGGGCAGAAATGTCGTCACAGGCAAAGATAGCCCAGGCCAGGGTGACCTTGACCCCTCAGTCTTCGGTCTCCAGGGACTGCCCCTGACTGTTCCTGTCAACCTAGGAACCCCAAAGGAAAGACAGCCCTTAATGCTAAGTCTATCCTGCCACAATGGCTTTGGCTCAGAACAGAGAGTCCCTGTGTCTTACTTCCTGGAGCAGCTGGCCTGCCCTGTCTGTCTGCAGGCAGGTGGAGGGGTTTCCTGAAACCCAGAGGCACTGCTCTTAGCAGAGTGCCCCTGCTTTCAACCAAGGACCCTAGGGAATGTTCCTTTCCTCCCACAGTCAGGGTTCTCCAGAGAAGAAGGGCCTTTTGTCCACAGATGGCTGTGGTCATGTTCAACCCCGGGGAAAGGGCAGCTCCTGGGGCCTCTGACCTGACCCTTGACCCCACACAAGGACAGAACTGAGCTGCTGCAGTTTGTCATGTTGTTGTTCACGGAGGAACACTGCTGGCTTGCTCAGTGACTCATGCTTAGCTGGCTGTCTTACAGCCTCTGATCACTTGCTCAGGTAATGGTACAGCCCATAGTGCTCTGGGTCCTCCTACAATTCACACACACACACACACACACACACACACACACACACACACACACACACACACAAATCCCCCACAGACCAATCTGATCTGAGGATCCCTCTATTGAAATGTCCTTTTCAGATGACTCTGGGCTGTATCAAGTTAGAGCTAACTGGGATGAGTGCCAAGGGGGAAACTTCTCCCACTTCCACCAGGCTGAAATGCTCTGAAATGTCATTTTTCTTCTTCTTCTTTTTTCTTTCTTTCTTTTTCTTTCTCTTTTTTTTTTTTTTTTTTTTTTTGTGGGATTTTTCAAGACAGGGTTTCTTTGTGTAGCCCTGGCTGTCCTGGAACTGGCTTTGTAGCCCAGGCTGGCCTTGAACTCAGAGACCCACCTGCCTCTGCCTCCTGAGTGCTGGGGTTAAAGGTGTGCACCACCATTGTCCCACTTGTCATGTAATTTGTATCTAACATGAAAACCCAAGCACACACCGGAACACAGAACTAGGACACGGTGGGAGCAGCTGTTGGAGGCCTGGGGCAGTGGAATGGGGTGAGCCTGGACCCTATGACCCCATCTCACAGCAGCAGTCAAGGAGCAGCCAAGAGCATCAGGGCTCTCAGCTCCTTCCTGCTATCTATTATACTTTCTTCTAGACCAGCTTTGGTAGGGCAAGTTCTAGAGCCTGAGGACTGGGTCTGAAGACCTAGGGTCCTGTTTCACCCTCAGGGACCAGAGCTGACCCCAATCGCTTTCCTTGCTAGAGTGGGAGGGAAGACAAATGGCTTGGTGAGTAGCCTGAGCATAGGGTGAATGCAACCACTCCCTTTATTTACCCAGTCTATAACCCCAATCTCTGCACTGAGGACGCAAGGCACTGTACCAAACCCTGTCTTCCCAGTACTGCCAAATGAGGACTGAGCAGGAAAGCTCCATGCTAGGTGTTATGATTCAATCTGAAATGATCCCCAGACTCATGTTTTCAACACTTGTTCCCTTTTAGTGGTATTTTGTTGGGAGTCCATGAAACTTTAGGAGTCTGTGAGCCTTTAGGAGGATGTGCCTAACTAAGGGCAGGTTTTTGAGAATTAAAGACCAGCTACTGGCTCATGTTGCTGTTCTCTGCTTCCTGGTCTGCTGTGATTTGAAGAACCTTCCATTCCATTGTTATGGTCTGAGCTGCTCTACCATTGCCTTCCCCACCAAGAAACATCTTGAGACCTTGAGCTAAAGCAAACCTTAAGTTGTTCCTATCAGTTGTACTGTTGTGGTCACAGCTACACAAAAGTAACTAATACACAAGGCTACTTGTTTTCCCTGAAAAAGGTGTAATTGTGTGAGATAAGGGAGTCAATGGGGACCCGGTGGCAGGAGCTACGAGAAGGATAAACTTAACAAGCAGAGGCAACAACAAGTGCCAAGACCTGGACAGCTGTGGGGAAGAGTACATGTCCGTGGCAGGATGCTCGGGCTGGGACAAAGGAAGCAGGTCAGGCTATGCGGCCTTCAGACCGTGGGGAGGATGATGGGATTCTGAGTATTAGGAGAAGTTTGGAGGGTGTAGAGGTGAGGCAAGGACAGCTGACTCCATGATTCTAGAAAAACAGCCATCAGCCGGGCGGTGGTGGCGCACGCCTTTAATCCCAGCACTTGGGAGGCAGAGGCAGGCGGATCTTTGTGAGTTTGAGGCCAGCCTGGGCTACCAAGTGAGTTCCAGGAAAGGCGCAAAGCTACACAGAGAAACCCTGTCTTGAAAAATAAAAAAAGAAAAAGAAAAAACAACAACAACAGCCATCAGAGATAGACTGTAAACCCCAAATATGCCATTAGCTGAACAGTAACACTCCATCTTGACATGGGACCCCCAGCTTTGGGTCCTGGCTGAAATGCTTCTGTAAGAAGTCACCCAAGGTTCCTGTCCCATCCCAAGGAAGGTCCAAGTAGTCTTGAAAGGGAGTCTTCCAGCGGTGGGGACCTAAGAGAAGCAGAGGAGTGGCCTCAGCTCTCAGGGCCAGCACCAGCTCTGCCTGTTCCACTCCCAGCTCAGCTCCTGCCTCTGCCAAAGCCAACCCACATGCCTGGGAGGGGAGCAAGGCTAGAGCTTAGGCACAGACCTGAAGCTGGATGGACAAAACTGGCTAAACCCAGGGCCCCCCTGGCTGGCACTGTCCGAGGGCATGTCTGCAAATACTTTGTGAATGAATACATAGTTTAGGTGAAGTGGGAATCTCACTGAACCCAGTCTTCACCTGTGGTGATGCCCCCACACAAAGCATAAGAGGAGTATGGACAGGACACAGCCATACATGTATGCATGCCCTAGCCAGGCTCCCTTTTATAAGGCAGGCCCTCAGTTACTGGGGAAGGAGCATCCCCTACATGGAGATCTTGGCTAGCTCACCTTGAAGTTTAACTCTGTAGCCCTGAGGAAGTGGAGGGGAGGTGGGAGATAGAGGCCCTTAGGAGAATGAGGCTTCTCTGGACTTTCAAGCTAGAGTCTAGACATGAGGATTCTAGTTCCTAAGTAATGTTTCTGTCTTGAGCTCACACTTGTGGGGCCCAGACAGATTACTGCCAAGGCAGGGGACAGTAGGCTAGGCAAATGCCAGTGATTACCTCAGGGAATGGAAAGCGGACGTTATGACTGAAGAACCAGGCTCACTCTTCCCTTTAGTCCAAAACCCCCTTTCAGGGACCTGTCCGTACGGTGGTGGAGACAGCAGGTGCCCTTAGGACCTCTGAAGAGGGTTAGGAAGGAGCAATGACCCCAGATCTGCACCTGGCTGTGTGGTGAGCTAGCTCATTTCCTCAGTACCCAGGCTCTGCTTCTCTACCAGATGACACAGCTGTGTTCTTCACAGCTAAATACAGACCCTAGACCTCTTCCACACTTCCACAGACCTCCTACAATCTCCACAGTCATTTTTATTTTTCTTTCTTCTTTCTTTCTTTCTTTTTCTTTTTTTTTTTTTTTTTTTTTTTTTTTTGTGATGCTGTGAATGGAATCTAGGTCATCTCTCTGCCTCACACAAACACTAGGCTATACCCTGCTACCCAGCTCCATTTCACAGCACAATGGTGTTTTGTTTTTTTTACAGAATCTTATTTTATAGCCCAGGCTGGCCTCAAACTCACAGCAATTCTTCTGCCTCAGCCTCCCTAGTGCTAAGATTGCAATCATAAACCAGCATGCCCTGCAACTGAGTTCCTTTGGAAACACGCCAGGAAAAATAAAATATAATAAATGAGAAGAAAATCTGAAAGATTGGGCTAAAGTAGGTCATCCCATTACCCCCCTTGGACTTTCCCAGGGCCACCTGGAGGACACCCAAGGCTTCAAGATGGGCTTGGGAAGCTGGGAAACACCTTTCAGAAACAGAATGTCTCAGACAGCTGCTATGACAGAGTTCCTCACCCAGCTAGCAGCCACTTAAGCTTAGGAGTTGATCTCTACAGTCACCTCCCAACCCCCACCAGGCCCAGCTGTTGTTTTGATGACTTTGGGGCCAGGCAGATCCAATCCTTAGCCAAGGGCTTCCCAGGAGAGTCTTCATTTTCAGCCTCTGGGGGTGGCCAGACTAGCTCCTGGCAGGAGAAGGAAGGCGTCTCATTCCAGAGGAAGCACTCCTGGGCAGCTTGGAAACCTTGGAAACTTGGAAACCAGCCGACTCCGTCACTCTGTCTCATCAGGAAAGAAATCAAAGCTGACACAGATGAAGGTTGGAAAACCCCAAGACACCCAATAGACCTGAGCTAGCCGCACACTGGACTATGCTTGAGGCCACAAAATTAGCTCAATCCTGGTCTTAGGCTGAGCTCTGACCCTGCTGGTTACAGGCTGAGCCACACTGGCAAAACAATGTGCTAGATCCTTTAAAGATCTGGACATGGTAGTATATTCCTGTAATTCCAGTACTTGGGAGACTAAGGCAGGATGATCATGAGTTCTAGACCAACCTGGATTACATAGATTCATAAAAGTTAAAATTTAAAAAAAAAAAGTCTGTTACAATGAGATTCCAGGTGAATTATAATGATCATGTTTTTAATATATTGCTGGGATTGTTTTTTGTTTTTTTTTGAGATAGGGTTTCTCTGTAGCTTTGGAGCCTCTCCTAGAACTCGCTCTGTAGACCAGGCTGGCCTTGAACTCACAGAGATTAGCCTGTGTCTGCCTCCCAAGTGCTGGGATTAAAGGCGTATGCCACCACCGCCTGACATATTTTTTTTAAAAAAGGATTTATTTGTTTTATGTATACAAGTGCTCTATCTTCATGTACACCTTAATGCCAGAAAGAGGGTGTTAGATCCCACTATAGATGGTTGTGAACCACCCTGTGGTTGCTGGGAATTGAACTTGTAACCTCTGGAGGAGCAGCCAGTGCTCTTAACCACTGAGCCATCTCTTCATCCCTGTTATATTGCTGGGCTTACAAGGACATATATAACTCAAAAGCTGCCTCCCAAAATTAAACATTACAAAAACCCAAACCAACATACCGGCAAGATGGCTTCAAGGGTTAAAGCACTTGCTACCAATTTTGACAACCTGAGCTTCCTTGGAACCCCCAAGTCCTAAGAGTTATCCTCTGATTTACACAGACACATTGTTGAATATGCACTCCCATACATGTACACACACACACACACACACACACACACACACACACACACACACACACGTAATAAGCTGGCCAGTGGTGGCACACACCTTTAATCCTAGTACTCAAGAGGCAGAGGCCGGCAGATCTCTGAGTTCAAGACCAGCCTGGTTTACAAAGTGAGTTCCAGGACTGCCAGGGCTACACAGAGAAACCCTGTCTTGGAAAACAAAACAAAACAAAACAAAACAAAATCAGTAACAAACAGTAAGAGCAACCAGGATATTGAAGGGAACAGATAGAAAAGTGAATTTTCGGGCTGGAGAGATGGCTCAGAGGTTAAGAGCACTGACTGCTCTTCCAAAGGTCCTGAGTTCCATTCCCAGCAACCACATGGTGGCTCACAGCCATCTGTAATGAGATCTGGTGCCCTCTTCTGGCCTACAGTCATACATGCTGGATACCTAGTAAATAAATAAATAAATAAATAAATAAATATAAAAAAAAAAAGTAAAAGAAAAGTGAAATTTCTGAACACAGAGACAAAGAGAAATCCTGAGGTCTAGGGGGAAAGGTGAGTGAGTACTCTATATCAAAGATTATGAAACTAGTACCCTACAAGGGGCCTAGGCTAACCGCTTTCTTTGTCTCTGGTAGAAACTATCCTAAGACAGTGTCTAGCTTAGGTTTCTATTGCTGTGATAAAACATCACAACCAAAAGCAACTTGGGGGAAAAAAGGGTTTATTTCATTTTATAATTCTCAGGTCACATTACATCAATGAATGAAATCAAGGCAGGACTTGGAGACAGGAACTGAAACAAAGGCCATAGAAGAGTACTGCTTATTGGATTATTCCTCATGGCTTGCTTAGATTGCTTCCTTCCTTCCTTCCTTCCTTCCTTCCTTCCTTCCTTCCTTCCTTCCTTCCTTCCTTCCTTCCTTCCTTTTTGATTTTTGAGGGTTTTCTGTGTAGCCTTGCCTGTCCTGGAACTTGACACTCTGTAGACCAGGCTGGCCTTGAACACACAGAGATCTGTCTGCCTCTGCTTCCCGAGTGTTGTGATTAAAGGCATGCACCATCACTGTCTGGCTCAGTCTGCTTTCTTATACTACTCAGAACCACATGCCTAGGGTGGCAGGCACCATTCTAGATGATCTTGACCCTCTTACATCAATTATTTTTATTTATTTGTTTGTTTGTTTGTTTTTGTTTTTTTGAGACAGGGTTTCTCCGTGTAGTTTTGGTGCCTGTCCTGGATCTCGCTCTGTAGACCAGGCTGGCCTCGAACTCACAGAGATCCGCCTGCTTCTGCCTCCCGAGTGCTGGGATTAAAGGCGTGCACTACCAACGCCTGGCCTACATGAATTATTAATCAAGAAAATGTCCCACAGTCTTGCCCACAGGCCATTCTGGTAGCATTTTCTCAGTTGAGATTCACTCTTCTCAAAAGACTCTGGCTTGTATCAAATTGATAAAAAACTAACCAGAGCAGTTCCTTACAATCATCACAGATATGGGTTGGCATTATAAATAACCAGGACTTTGGGGAAGGGGAGTTGGAGGGCTCATTCTGTGGTATAATAAATGATAGAATTTCTGTTTAAAATGCTCAAGGCAGCCAGGTGGTGGTGGCGCACGCCTTTAATCCCAGCACTTGGGAGGCAGAGGCAGGTGGATCTCATGAGTTCGATGCCAGCCTGGCCTACAGAGTGAGTTTCAGGAAAGGCGCAAAGCTACACAGAGAAACCCTGTCTTGAAAAAACAAAAAACAAAACAAAACAAAACAAACAAACAAACAAAACCCCAAAAAACAAAGCAAAACAAACAAACAAAAAACCCCAAAATGCTCAAGGCTTAGCCTGGTATGGTGGCACACATCTTTAATCCCAGCACTTGGGAGGCAGATCCCTGAACTCAAGGCCAGCCTGGTCCTCATGTAAAATTTAAAAAATAAATCTGTGGGTTGAAGTCAGCCATGCCATCTAGGCACTCTGGGAAGCACAAAGACAATACCACAGCCCTGAGCCCAGCTGGGAGCTATGGGAAGTGATAAGCAAGTGGTGGAGTGATGGGAGAGATAGAAGCAAGAAATATGTGGAGAAATGGAAGATAAGCAGTTTGTGCTTTATGAAGTGAGGCAAAACTGGAGAACAAGCAAAAAAAAAAAAAAAAAAAAAAGGTGCTTGTTCTTGCTCCTTGGGAGAGGTGAATTGCACTGCCCATCAATTCAGCCAGTAACAAACCCAGGTGCTAGTGGGTCTGTGCCTTCTTCCTTTGAGAAAACTGACCACTGTACAAGTTGCTGCGATTCCCAGAGCTGCACCTTAGCCCAGGAGAAGAGCAGCACCTGCAGTATGGAGACCCACAACTGACTGGATTCGTCCTGCTGAATTTACTTCTCATCATTGGCCTATTTGTTAATCTCTCTAGTTGGTTGTGGTGGTGGTTCAGCCACGAGATTGGACAACTCCATGTTGAACTACAGTTTACCGTGATGTATCTAACTGGCCAGAAATTTATTTCCTTTGGAAGCTTTGGGTTGGACAAACACTTGAAGACACCCAGAGGCCCTGCCTGCTGCCATGCAGTGGGCAAAAAGAAGACACCTAGAGACCCTGCCCAACACATGGCCCACCCACAGCACAAGCCACTATGATGTGCACGTATGGGGCAGAGAGATGGTAAAGAAAGAGAAGAACGGTTTGAACACTATGATGAGAAGTGGATCTGAAGAAGGTGGAGAGAAACAGCCTGATGTGAGTAGCCTGTGAAGCCACCTAAGACCATAGTGAAATCCCAGCTCATACTGCCGCTGAGGGCCATGTCTGGGTCCATGACCATACCGCAGCAGGTGTCTGTGTCGATGTCCATGGCCCATGTCACCACCAAAGGCCATGTGTATGTCCCTGGTCTGGACTGCCCCCTGGGATCATGTTAATATCCAAAAGCTGCACAGAGTTGCCCTTGCCCCTCACTGGCAGCAGCACTAAGGAGAGCTGTCCCTGCACCTCACCTTGGCAGCACAGTAGAGCTGACCCTGATGGCGGGCCCCAAGGGCAGCACAGTAAAGCTGAAACTGTTGTTGGGGGAGGGAGGGCAGGTGAGCCAGCCCTGAGGGCATGAGAGTGAGAGAGCTGGCCTCACTGACACCTCATCTGCCATGTGGTAGCATGAGAGAAGGAAAGATGCTCTTCCTCCAGCTCCCTACCCCTTGCCACCTGCGGCATGAGAGCAGGAGAGCTGACTGCCCCTCACCAGCTGCAGCACTCAGGAGGCTGGGCCCTGAAACTCACCTGGGCAACACAGTAGAGCTGGCCCCTGGTGGTGTGGGTGTGAGTAGGCCAGCCCTGAGGGCCTGAGAGCAAGAGAACTGCCCCTGCCCCTTGCTGCCTGCAGCATTGGGTGAGCTAGCTGGGGCAGTACTGAAGAGGGTGACCTGGTGGTGAGAATGAGGGAGAGCTGGCAGGCTGACCAATCCAGCTACCACCCAGATCCAGAACCAGGGCTATGAGTTGGCCCACCCCCACCCCCACCCCTTCTATGAACTGCTAGAGCATGTGAAGGAGCTAGTCCTGCAAATCCAAAGCTGCAGGATCTCCAGACACAGGGCAACAACAGGATATCCAAGAGGAGTCCCAGTGTGTTCCCACTATTAACAGTGTAGCAGAAGCCAGAGGCCTGGAACTAGACCAGTGACTCATTGCAATGAACACTTGCAAGCAAGGATGTATGGACTTAAAGGGCACACTGTGTGACTCACTGTGACACACTACAGCTTCCATGACGAGTTGGGTTTTTTCTTTTATATTTTATTTTATTGGGGGGGGCGGTTGCAAGGGTGGGGGTGGATACGAAGGGATGGGGAAATGAATGCAATTGGGGTTCATGATGTGAAATCCACAAAGAATCAATAAAAAGTTAAAAAATAAAATAATAGTAAATCTTTGCTGAGCAGTGGTGGCACACATCTTTAATCCCAGCACTTGGGAGTCAGAGGCAGGTGGATCTCTGAGTTTGAGGACAACCTGGTCTACAGATTTAGTTCCAGAACAGCCAGAAAGAAACCCTGTCTAGAAAACAAAATAAAATAAAACAAAAAAATTATTAGCCAGGAGTGGTGATGCACGCCTTTAATTGCAGCACTCAGGAGGCAGAGCCAGGCGGATCTCTGTTTGAGCCAGCCTGGTCTACAGAGTGAGTTCCAGGACAGCCAGGGCTACACAGAGAAACCCTGTCTCAGACAAACAAACAAAAATTTAAAAACATATCCAGAGCTGAGGATATAGCTCAGTGGTAGAGTGCTTGCCTAACATGTATAAGGCTTGGAATTCCATCCCAG
Organism: Peromyscus maniculatus bairdii; assembly: GCF_049852395.1. Taxonomy (NCBI): domain Eukaryota; kingdom Metazoa; phylum Chordata; class Mammalia; order Rodentia; family Cricetidae; genus Peromyscus; species Peromyscus maniculatus. The sequence goes on from NC_134853.1 coordinate 173,146,146, forward strand.
GACTACTAAAAAAAATTAAAATAAATAAGATATTCTAGTTCTAGCATGATGAGAACCTGGAAGGAGGAGGAAGAAGAAGAGAAAGAAGGAGAGCAGGAGGAGGAAGAGGAGATAGCAAACAGGGAGGAGGATGATAATTTAACCATACATAGGAAATTGTTAGTAAAGCTGTAGCTTGCCAAACGCAAAGACAAACCTTAAAATTACCCACACTGTTAAATTGAGCTTTTACCCTGCTGCCTGTCTCAAAAGAAAAGAACCTTGGTCAGAGGTTGAGCTCCAGTTCTGGATACACATTGGTACCTGACCCTGAAAACAAACTGAGTCTTGGGGGGCTAAGAGCCCTGTCTGTTCTTCCAGAGGACCCGTGCTCAATTTCCAGTACCCATACTGCAGCTCACACCTGTCTGTAACTTCAGTTCCAGGGCTCGGGGACAGACAACCTTACACAGATACACTTGCAGTCAAAACTCCAATCAACATAAAATAAAGTATATATTAAAAAACAAGCAGATTGCTGACCCTGGACTTCCGCTGAGCTACTAATCCTAGATCTCACCTGAAACCTGACCTGGTAATATTTTGACCATAGACCCAAATGAGCCTTGTCCTCAAGCTGAGTCTCAAGGTAAGTCATGAAATCCGGTTGTTACTGGTCATCCTGGAGCTTCTAGAACTAGCACTGTTTTGGGGGACACAGATATCCGCAAAGCTGGCTGCTGAGCACAGGAGGGAATGGAGGGCATTCGCTTTGTGAGGGAGCAGAGCCCAGGGCACCTTCTCAGAGGACCACCTCCCTCCTCTGAGAAGCGCCACCCTGGTCTAAGGGATCCGGTTGCCATCTCCTGGCGACTTCGAGCACTGCGCTCAGAGCCCAGAGGCAGCCGCTCCACCCGTCCACTTTATAGGGGTCAAGGCGGGGCTCTCGACACCGAGACGCCTCTGAGGCATCAGACCCAGGCACAGAGCTGTTTCTCTTCGTCAGGGCTGTCGCCCGCCAGACCCTCTTCGCTGCTGCATCTCGGCGGTGCAGGGGCCCTCGCGGGGGTAGGCGGCACAGGCCGTAGTCGCCGGGCCAGGAGGGAGCGGGCGGCGGAGGCGAGCACCAGGAGCGGCGGCAGGGAGAGGAATCCCAGCACGATGAGCGCTGCAGAGCCGCGGTCTGAGAGCAGCGCTCGGCACCGTGGCCCCGGGGCTGGATGAACCTGTGGACAGCAGAGGCGTGTGGCCGCGCCGAGAAGCACCAGAGTGGTGCTGTCGTGAGGAAGGACCCGGGCCTGAGGCCTGGAGAACCAAGCGGGGCCTAGAGACAGAAGGGGCGGGGCTGGAAGGCCTTGAGGTGGGGCCCTGTGGAACAGCAATTGTGAGAACACAACCAAGAGAGTTAGCTTGAGCTGTGGTTGTTCTGGGCCAAGCAGTGTTGAAGCTTGTTTGGGAGATCTGGTACACAGACTATAAATGGCCCAGGTAGGGCTTCCTGAAAGGAAAGGCTCAGAGAATTTCCCTGGCTCTCCCAACCCGGTTCTTTCCCATGGCCCTTCCCTGTGCTGACAGCTGGTAGTGAGCTCCAGCTGTAGTCACCAGCTAGCATCATTTCTCTCCCGCACCAGAAGCCACAGAAAGGAATAGAGGGACCATCCATGTATTATAGATCAAGCCATAGCCCCCTCCACAGGTGGGGAAGCCCAGCCCAGGTCAAGAGGGTTTGGGAAGGGCCGTATGTGTGTGGGTGTGAGGAGTGAGAGCACTGAGTACAGGTGAAGTTTATTTTTCCGTCTCCACTTCAACCTCACTGACCAGGCCCTGGTGCCTCCTGGTACAAAGCTGAAAGCCCTGGGGGAGGCCAGACAGCTGTTCCCTTAGTAACAAACAAGAGCTTTTCTTTGTCTGCAGCTGGTCGGGATGTTGGCAGAACAGGAGGTTACAGAAGAGGCCACGTATGTCTCTGCATACAAAGGGACAGGCCTGGAAGGGGGCAGATTCACCTTTAATCCCAGGGACTTGAACCTCCACAGGACTCCCTCTCCCCCAGGACTAACCAATGCTGCTCACCCTTGAGTGGCACAGGAATCCCAGGTAGACAATGGCAGCTGCTGGCAGCAGTACCAGCAGGAAGACTGTCCCAGGTAGCAGCAGATGGAACAGGAACCCAACCAGAGCTCGGCCAGGCAGCAACAGGGTCCTGAGGCCTTGGGTGGCCAGGACAGGCCACCCTGGGCATACCAGGACTGAGATATGGTAGTCAGTAGACCTTCTTCGGGGCAGCATGGGTGCTGTGTCTGAAGTACTTCCTTCATCCTCTTCTGTCTCCCTTTCCTGCTGCTCACTCATGTCCTAGCAGTGGACCTTGAAGAATGTTTTCCCTAAGATAGGTAGGTAGTAGGCAGTAGGTCTAGCCCCCACCCCCAGGCCCAGACTAGAGATCCTTTACCCTCCCCAGGTTCAGTTCATATCTAGATCCTAGTCACCAGATAGTAGACTGTTGTCCAGTTTAGTCTAACACTGAATATCAGTCTCCAGGGCTACACCCCTCCCACAGTTTCCCCCACTACCTCGTTGGACCTCTTTGCCAGGCAAATGCAGGCAGCTCCTGTGTGCTCTGGTTAGGTCTCACCCAGCTATCCCTATCTGAGCACTATGGCCCTCCTTCCTCCCAGCCCGCCCTTTCCCAGCTTCCAGTTCTCCCAAACAATGGCTTCATTTCACAGATCTTGGCTATGACAGATCCCCCATCAATAGCTGCCATCCAGGGACAAACCACCAACTCTGTCCCAGCACTGGCCCTTGCATTTCCCCTTATCTAATAACTAGGCCCCACTTTGGTGTCGGTATAAGATGAAGACACCAGGTGACTTCGTGTTGTGGAGTGGTTAAGAGAATGGCACAGAGCTGTACAGTTAGTGCTTACGGTAGTGCCTGGCAGATAGTAGATACCCAATAAACAGCAGCTGCAATTACTCCGTGCCGAATCTAATCCATCATGGAAGTATACGACAGGCTTTTCAGATGATGGGGAAATGCCAGCCATTTACCTCCAATATTGTTAAAATGCCTTCATACTGGAAGTATACAATGTACAGCATTTAAACCTTATTTACATAAGCTATGACAATGAGTAGATTATGAGCTAATGTTTTCCCTTCTGGGCTGTTTCCTCCATAGGATTTTGTCACTTCCAACTTTCCTTTTAATATCTTCCAATCCTGGACAGCTTTCCAGGTGGCATGTGATGTTCTCCATGACAGACAACTTGCTTTCACTGGCATGCCTGGCATAGCCAGATGTGATGCTGGGCAGTGGTGGCGCACACCTTTAATCCCAGCACTCAGGAGGCACTCAGAAGGCAGAGACAGGCAGATCTCTGTGAGTTCAAGGCCAGTCTGGTCTACAGAGTGAGATACAGGACAGCTAGGACTGTTACACAGTCCTGTCTCAAAAAACAAAAAACAAACAAACAAACAAAAAAGTCAGGTGCTGTTAGCTCAGCAGTTCAGAGAGTACATATTGTCCTTATAGAAAGACCTATCTTCTGTCCCAGCTCTCACTTCAGGCAGGTCACAATCACCTATAACTCCAGCTCTATGAGGATCTGATGCCTCTGATTTCCACAGGTACCTGCCCACATATTCATATGTCTACACACACACACACCTAAAATAATAAAAATAATTTTTTTAAGTGTTTCAGGGGCTGGAGAGTTGGCTCAGTGGTTAAGTGTACTTGCTGTTCTTGCAGATGACCCAGGTTCCATTCCCAGGGTTCACATTTTGACTCACAAACTTCTATTAACTGCAGTTCCAGAGGGTTTGGTGCCCTTTTCTGGCCTCCATAGGCACCAGGCATATAGTACGCATACATACATTCGGGCAAAATGTTCATACCCATAAAGTTTAAAATAAATACGTCCAAAAAATTTTAAATGTTGTAAATCATCTCCTTACTGAGCCCACACTCTTGTAATTAAAAAATATTTATTTTATTATATATTTTTGTTTATTTATTTCAGCCTTGGCCTTACTATATAGCCCTTGCTGGCTAGCCAAGAACTCAATATGTGGACCAGGGTGGTCTTGAACTCACATAGATACACCTGCCTCTGCCTCCTGAGTGCTGAGATTAAAAGTAGATGGGCATAGTGGTGCACATCTTTAATCCAAGCACTCAGGAGCCAGAGGCAGGAGGATGTCTGAGTTTGAGGCCAGCTTGGTCTACAAAGCAAGTTCTAGGACCAGGGATACACAGAGAAAGCCTGTATTGAAAACAACAACCACCAAAAAAGTATGCATCATCATGTCTGATTGATATTTTATTTTAAATGTTTCAATGACTTATTTATTTTATACAGGTGAGTATTTTGGCTCCATGGATGTATGTACATCATGTACATGCCTGGTGCTCACAGAAGAGGTCATCAGACCTCCTGGAACTGGAGTTACAAATGGGTTCTAAGCCACCATGTAGGTTCTGGGAATCTAACCCTGGTCCTCTATAAGAGCAACAAGTACTCTTAACTGCTGAGCCATCTCTCTGGCCCCTGATATTTTAATTTTTTGATTATGTGTATATGTGGGTATGTCCACATGAGTGCAGGTGTCCTCAGAGGCCAGGGAGTCAGATTTGGATCTGGTGGTGCACACCTTTAATCCCAGTGCTTGGGAGACAGAGGCAGGCGGGTCTTTACTGAATTCAATGTCAGCTTGGTTTACATAGTGTATTCTAGGCTAGCTAAGGCTATATAATAAGATACATACTGGGACCTTGCCCTCTCTGATCTCCAGGCTCAGAGTCAAGTATCCACATGAAGGCCTTGTTTCTGCAGGGCCCCCTTTCTACCTCTAAGCATAAATACTTAACATCTCCTGTTCCAGAAATATCCTTGCTTGCTTACATTCCTTCCCACCCAGATGTCTCTTCCCTCTCGAGGTCTGCATTAGCTTGGTCTCATCCTGCTCTCCAGGAGCTTCCAATCCCACTGTTCAGATATCCACGGTGAACCTTTTTCTCTTTCAAAGCATCTTATTAGAAAAAAGGATAGAACCTTACTGTGTCCACTCCCCAACCTGAAACTAGGAGAGGTGCTTCCAGCTCCAGGTTAGGGTGGGGCAGGTAGGTGTCAGGGTGCCTGGGGCAAGTCAGAACATATTGAAGTTTGTGTTACTTGGAGGAAGGTAGGAAGGAGTTGCTGTCATCCAGGGCATGTTCCTGCTTGCCCTTCCCAACCTGTCCTGGCCTTTGTTCCTGGGAGTGTGGCCAAGAGCTTTAGTGGCTTGCTAGGGGGCAAGGGCAGGCAGAGACTCTCTTCAAATTACTAGATAAACAGTGTCAGGTGGCCTCAACACAGCCCATAAGGAAGCAGCAGCCCTTTGCCCACCCTCAACTTCCAGTCTAGCTTCCCAGGAGTAGCACCCACCTCTCAAACTGCAGGAAAAAAATTTTTTGAGCAGGGTCACCAGATTGAGGCTAGCTTAGAAATAGAGAGAATCCTCAGCCTGAAGACGGAGCTCCTGTGCCAGTTTCCTCTGGAGGTAATTAGGAGCCAAGGCCCTTCAAAAGGCTAAGTGGTATCTGAGTTCCCCTGGTGGGGTGGTGGTGATATGGTGACATGGGGCAGGTAGGATGAACCAGCCTCAGGGTAGATGTTCTCCCCAGATGGATTCCAGCAGGCTGGAGCAGGAACTGCAGTGGATGGAGCTGGTTTGGGAGGAGGCTCCAGCAGACAAGGCAGAGGGACCTCTTACCTCCCAGGTCTGGAGTACTCTGTTCCAGGCAGTGTGGTGGGGTGCTCCCAGCCTGGTGATGCAGCTGCTGAGGCAAGGTGCCAGTGTGGAGGAGAGGTAAGTCTCATGACTAGCTCCAGACTCTTTCTCTGGCTGGGGCTGAACGTCTAGGCGCACTCTGACTTCTTTTGCACCCCAAAGGGATCACACAGGTCGGACTCCGCTCCATCTGGCTGTGATGCGAGGCCACACACCTCTTGTACGCCTACTGTTGCAGCGTGGGTCCCTGGCAGGCGCAGTTGACCATACAGGGCGCACACCGCTGCACCAGGCTGCCTGGCATGGGCACTCGAAAGTGGCGGAACTATTGCTGCGGCGTGGGGCCTCAGCAGTGGCATGCTCTCAAACGGGCCTCACACCCCTGCACTGGGCAGCTGCGCTGGGCCGCACACTACTGGTTACGTGCCTTATGGCTGCACCAGGTTCAGGTTCTGCTGTGAAAGACTTAAGAGGTTGGACAGCCGCACACTGGGCAGCGGCGTGCGGGCAACTGCCAGTACTAGAGTTGCTTACTGTTGGAGGCAACGTAGACCTGGACAGCGCCCTGCTGGTGTCAGCGGTAGCTGGAAGTGCATCAGCTTTGCAGCTTCTCCTGGCGCTGGGAGCAAAGGTGGATGCCCTGGACAGCACAGGAACCACTGCACTTGGCCTGGCGGCTGGCCTAGGCCATCACCAAGTAGGTCCAGCCTTCACCTGCAATGACTGTGCCAGAAGCCCAAGGGCTTTGTCCTCTACACTTACTTCCATAAGCTCTGTGGGAGGAGAGGAACAAGGTAGAAAGATGCTGAAGCACAGGCATGCAGGGTGGAGGGGTTGGAGTTCCCAGTTGGGCCCTCCTTATAAAACTTCCCTACTAAATGGTACCTGGGGAGGTCTCTCACACCTGGCAATCCCACTTTTTTTCTGGTGGCCCATAGCAATGGATTGGGTGAATAATTAGTTTTTCTGTGACAGCAACTCACTATGTAGCCTTGGCTGGCCTGAAGCTCTCTCTGTAGACCAACTTGGTCTTGGACTCACATAGATCCTCCAAGCCTCTGCTGGAGGTGCTAGGATTAAAGGTGTGGGCCACCATGCCTGGCCACAGGTATTTATTTAAGCATTTGGATGGAGTTCAAGATCAGTAGAGTCCAGGAGGCACCAGGGGCAACAGCCTTTGCACAGTGTTGAATTTGATCCAAGAATTTGGGGCTGCCTCAGATTCTATCCCATTCATTCCTAACAGAAAAGAGAGGCTTTAGGAATTTTGTTCAGGCAGATGCCAGGCCCAGCTCCTCACCCCTCTGGACCAGGATAACAGGCTCTTTCTCTTTTCTTTCCTTCCTTTTTCAGAATGTTGAGATGCTGCTGGACCATGGGGCAGACCCAAATATCAGGGACAGGAACAACCTCTCTGCACTCCACAGGGCTGCCACTGGTGGATACCTGCCTGTTATACAGCTGCTGGTGGCCAAGGGCATTGAGGTAGATTCTCGAGACTCACTGGGCCTCACACCCCTGCACTATGCTGCTCGGGGAGGCCATGTAGAAGCTGTCAGTTATCTCCTGGACAGGGGTGCACAGGTCAATGCTGCTGGCTGGCTTCACAAGACCCCTCTGCACCTTGCTGTAGAGTGTGGCCACAGTACCACCATAGAGCTTTTACTGAGCCAAGGAGCCAACTCTACCTTGAGGACACAGTGGGGTGAAATAGCCCAGACCCTATAGGGTGTCTTCCCCAGGCATTGCCCGATTTCCTTAACTAACCAAACTTCATAGAAACTGCAGAAAGAAAAGTAGAGTTGTACTTCTAACAAAATTAAGAGTTTAGAGTTATGGAGGATATCTTTTTGCTAAGATTTGTTCACAGGGCCAGGCGGTGGTGGAGCACACCTCTAATCCAAGCACTCAGGAGGCAGAGGCAGGTGGATCTCTGTGAGTTCAAGGCCAGCCTGGTTTACAGACCAAGTTCTAAGATGGCCAGGGCTGTTACACAGAGAAACCCTGTCTCAATCAAAATGAAACAAAATCACAACAACAACAAAAAGATTTGTTCACCAAGACTGCTACCCATTAGGTTATATTCACATATCAAACGGACTGTAATTCTGCCAGGCAGGTAAGACATTCCTGGTTAACAACTACATAAAATAGAACAACACTGGCTTATTTCAAAATAACTGTGATAACAGTTTTGCTATGTAAATCTCCCATTTGTTCAAAATGGCCACACTTACAGTTTCTGGTTCTGTAAAACAAGTTTAAAGCTCAAAGTATATCTTAATGCTGTAACCTAAATGAGACTTACAGATGACAGTGTATGTGAAATGTTATAGCTCAAAATCTGCATAAGCTGCAAAGAATTTCTTCTCTTCAAGGGTGGTTTCTCTTTGGGTGTTAGCCAGGAATAATTATTAAAGGATTGGTTTGTTTTTTCTTATTATTCTCTGAATGTCTGGAATAAACTCATGTTTGTTGGTGGTGGTGTAGTTAACCTGCTGCTTCACTAGGAGCCACAGCCTCACTGCCCTGTGCTTCCTTCTGTGAGGATGAGCCTTTTTAGCACAATAAGACAAGAAGACTCCTGAATCCTCCTTCTAGGCAGAGACCATCTGTCTAGTCAGAGAGAAATCACCTGAGAATTCTTGGAGAAAGAAGATGCTGAGGTGATGGCCTGATCTCTGTCCTCAGGAGTATAACTTCTCAGCTCTAGCTTCCTTCACATGCTGGTGAGGGTCGAGTCTTGGCAACAGTTTTGATTAAACCCTCATGGTTTCTCTTTTGTTCATCATGGGGACTCCCCTATCAGTGAGTATGGGAGTCCAGCCCCTCGATAGTCCCCTCCCCGGGTCCGGGAAGAATCTACAACCAGCTGACAATTATTCTTTGATGAAAAGAAATGAATCTATGTACACAAAACTCCTTAGTCCATATACTTTATTTTTCTGAGTCAGTTCTCTCTCTACACAACTTCTATTCTGCTCTCATGTCTAGCTCCTTTCTTGCTTGATTTCTCCCTACATTAATCTGCTGTCCCCTCTAAGTCCCCCCCCCCCCCCCCCAGCCCGAGACAGGGTTTCTCGTGAGTTTTGTAGCTTTGTGAGTTTCCTGGAACTCACTCTGTAGCCCAGGCTGCTAACTCACAGAGATCTGCCTGGCTCTGCCTTTCAAGTGCTGGGATTAAAGGCAGGTGCCACCACCGCCTGGCTCCCTTCTAAGTTCTATCTTAATTCTCTCGTCTTAATTCTGCCTCATCTAGGTCCTTTTCATCTCGTTCTTACCCAGCTTGTACTTCCCCATCTGACTCTTCCTCATCTTCCATCTTGTCCACACGTTCTCTCTGGTCAAAATCCTCCTTATCCCTCTCCGTTTTCTGTCTCTCAGTTCTCAATGTTCCTCCTAAGTCTTCCAGGAATCCAGTTATAAACTCAAGCAATAGCAATCCCCTGTTCGAGCAAGGTCACCAGGCTTGAATTCTACGGGTCATAAAGGCAGGTAAGAATTTTCTTCAGGTAGTGACCACCAGGCTTTCTTTTACAATCCAAAATGGGAATGGTAAAAGAGGAGGTCAACTGAGTGCTAATGACTGGTTAGTATATCAAAAAAGGGATCTATGTGCTCAGTCTACATTCCTAGAAGTGGTTAGGTAAGAAGTTAGGGGTTTATTAGTAAGGTTGTATAAGAAAGGAGGGTCTCACCCTAAATCGCAAAAGAAAAAAGCTATCCGCCTGACCTAGGAGACAGGTGTTTTTTCGTATGGCCTTGAATGCATGATAGGTATTTTAGAGAAATACACTGTTAGGAGTTCTTTGGAAGCACGCAAGAAAATTATTTTAGGAACCAGCTAATATATATACAAAAGCTAAAATATCACCAAGACTTCTTAAGCCATGGCTTGACCTTTGGGGACATCCTTGACTTTTCCAAGTAGTAGCTTTTGTGATAGTAGCTGAATTCCATTATGTTTTCCTGCAGCTTACAGCATTCCCCCTTACCTGCACTGTATGCGGGGGATGTTCTGTTTGTATTTGTCTTCATAGTAGTTTCTTTTCTCATCTCTGTGATAAAATACTTAAAAGAAGAGGTGTTTGCTGAGGAAATCAGTGTATGGCAGTTTCTCAGAAAATTGGGAATTGATCTACCTCAAGACCCAGCCATACCACTCTTGGGCATATACCCAGGGAATGCTCAATCATACCACAAAGATACATGCTCAACTATGTTCATAGCAGCATTATTCGTAATAGCCAGAACCTGGAAACAACTTAGATGCCCATCAACTGAAGAATGGATTAAGAAAATGTGGTACATATATACAATGGAGTACTTATTACTCAGCAGAGAAAAACAATGACATCATGAAATTTGAAGGCAAATGGATGGAACTTGAAAATATCATCCTGAGTGAGGTAACCCAGACTCAGAAGGACAAATATAGTATGTACTCACTCAGAAGTGGATACTAGATATAAAGCAAAGGACAATCAGACTGCAACCCACAGTTCCAGGGAGGTACCTAGCAGGGGGGACCCTAGGATGACTGTGGCTCATAATAAGTTTTGGTTTTACCCAATCACTGGGCAAGCTTTAGTGAAACATTTCACTATTAAGATAATAATTTGTACCATATCAAGTTGGTGAAAGAATATGCTGGCTGTACTTTCAGGAGGGGAGGCTAAAATCTTTGTAGATTATGGATTAGCCTATAGAAAAAATGTCTGCCATAAATCAAACAGTGAAGGGGAAGATGAATAGGAATCTCATTTACACAACTTAAGTAAAGCATAGCTCTCTGAACAGATGAAGATAGGTTTCTTCTGTATCTCAGAATCTAATCAATATTTATATGTATAATTCAGCTATTATTTGGCTTAAAAGGGCTTATTGGGAAATGTTATCATTTTTACTAATTTCTACAGGGAAAATATTTTCCAGTTTCAAATAACTCTGGACTTTTGAATTATAGCCTGTATTTTTCTATACACTAATTTTTAAAATGTATTTACTTTTATTTTATGTGCATTGGTGTTTTGCCTGCAGGTCAGATCTTTGAGATATAGACAGTTGTTAGCTGCCATATGGGTGCTGGGATTTGAATCCCGTCCTTTGGGAGAGCAGTCAGTGAGCCATCTTTCCAGCCCCCTATAACATGTTTTATGTTCAAGCTGTCTGTGTATTATTTCTCCTGAAGTTGTACATAAAATGTTTTTACATTTAAAAAAAAGGACAAATACTATAGAATTGTATTACATGAAATATATAGGATATACAAATTCATAGAGACAGAAAGATTAGACATTAACTCAAGATGGAGAAAAAAGGAATATAGAGCAATGATTTCCTAAGTACAGAGTTTCTGTTTTGTGTGATGGAAAAAATCCCATAAACTGACAGTAGTATCAGGACATAATATCATGAATGTAATAAATCAATACAATTAATGTAATTAATGAATATCATAAATATAGTTATTGAATAAATACTGTGAATGTAATCAATGAATACCACAAATGTAATTAATATCATGAGTGTAATTAATGAATATCATGAGTGTAATTATATTATCTATATAATTCAAGATATATAAATATCTTGAATGTAATTCATGCCACTGAATTGTGAACATAAAAATGGTTGCAATTACAAATATTATGTTCATTTAAAAAAAATAATGTGGAATATAATCACCATACATTATATGTGTGTATGAAATTGAAAACAGAGATGTTCTAAAATAGAAAGTGGTGATGGTGTCATGGGCCTATGAGGATGCTGGACTAACTTCTATCAAATTGTGCAAACAGGCAAATTGTATACTATATGAATTATTTGTCAATAAAGATTTCATAAAATGTAAAAAAAAAATGCCCAAACAAAACAACATGAGACAAAAAAAAATCTCCCAAAATTCATTTGAATTTGTTTTCTATTGGCCATCTACTGCTCGGTATGGGGGCCTGCCCTTGAAGTGTGGTTTGTATAGAAGTGAGACTCCCTTGAAAAAATTAATTTTTCCTTTGGAAGCAGTTGTTAATTGGAGATAGCTTGTTGGTTGGGATGGGGGCTCATGTCTACTTCCCCAATCTCAGCACTGAGATCTGACAGACATTTACTTTTATTCATGCATTTATTTATTTATTTATTTTTGAGATAAACTCATTCTATGTAGCCCTAGATATCTTAGATCTATAGAACAGGCTACAGATCTCTGAGATCTGAGTATTTCTGCCTCCCAAGAGCTGGGATTAAAGGAGTATGCCACCATGCCTTTTATTATTTTTTAATTATTTTGTATGTATTTTGCCTACATGTATGTGCTGTACCCAGAGTCCCCCAAAGACCACCAGATGCACCAGTAGTTTGTATGTGAACCACATGTGTGTCTGGTACCCAGGAAGTTAGGAGAGTGTTTTGAAGGACCTAGAACTGAAGTTACAGATGCTTGTAGGCTGACATATGGTACTGGTAACTGAATGAGTCCTTTGCATTAGCAACAAGTACCTTTAACACTGAGTCCTCTCTCCTGCCCTCAGACATTTATTTTAAGACCAGTGAGATGGCTCACTGGGTAAAGACACTTGATACCAAGCCTGACAACCTACATAAACCCCAGAATCCACTCGGTGGGAGAGAACTCCGAAGAAGTTGTCCTCTGATCTCTATATGCTGTGGCATGCTCACATGTGCTCATTCACATGAAATAAATAGAGAGAGAGAGAGAGAGAGAGAGAGAGAGAGAGAGAGAGAGAGAGAGAGAGAGAGAGAGTAGAGAGAGACTGAATTAAGGGCTGGAGAGATACTTAGCAGGTTAAGAACCTGAGAACTGAACTTGTTCCCTGGGACCCTCATGGTAGGAAAGAACCAACTCTCTCTGGGAAGTTGTATGTGAGAAAAAAATTTTTCAAGCATAGCCAGCCTAACAAGAGTCCATATTCCTGAACCTCCCTCTTTCCCTTCTGGGTGATTAACCAATGTTGTCAGATTGTGAAGCCAAGCTCCCACCAACAGGATGAAAAGCAATCACTACCTACATCAGGGATAAGGAGGCCATTTTGGCAAGGATTAAGTGTTTTCACTAGCTAGGTTTAGGTTCTAGTGCATCCTTTTTGCAAAAGGAAATCATCTTGCCAAATTACTTTCCCTTTGCCTGTTCCTTTCTGTAACACTTGAGATAATTTTTTCCCCCACTCTGACCTCCACATGTCCCCTCAAAACAAATAAATACACACATTAATTTTTTGTTTGTTTTAGTTTTTTGAGGCTTGGTTTTCCTGCTTCTGCCTCTTGAGTACTTGGGACACCATCACATGAGGCTAGCTGTCAGTTTCTTGAGTCACACAGACCCTGTCTCACGATTGTAAAGAATGGGAAACAAGGACTGTGAAGGACAAGCAAGCAAAGTTTATTTCGAAATAGAGAGAAGCAGCACCCAGTAGCAGTGTGGGGGTGTCTCAAAAATGAGCTGCCTTAATTTGAATGTGTATGTGGGATTTTGATTGGTTGACGGGATCAGGTGAAAAGATGCATGTTCAAGTAAGACCCTGAAAGGTTCTAAGAGAATCAGAGAATCCAGAAATAAAAAGAACAAAAATTGGTAGTCAAATTCTTGGTAAGTCAGTCAGAGCTTTACTCAGTAAAGCTGATGAGTAAACTCAACGCTACTGTTCTTAGAGTTGACTAATGTTGACTCTAAATCTCGTCCCACTTTGATCCCCAGCTTGGCCTTCATCTCCCTAGAGCTTGGTTCTTTTCTCGACCACACTCGACTCTGGGAGCTCAACCCTCCATCCCCCGGAACTTAGCTTTCCATACCTACAGGAGGTTAGTCTTCAACCCTGGGCAAATCTTCTTCCGGACAGTAGATACTTTTGCTCATCTGGGCGGCGACTCAAGACTAGCTGCTTTAGCTGGGACGTGGTGGTCCACGCTTTTAATCCCAGCACTCGGGAGGCAGAGACAGACAAATCTCTGCGAGTTCGAGGTCAGCCTGTTCTACAAAGAGAGCTCCAGGTCACACTGTTACACAGAGAAACCCTGTCTCGAAAGAACAAAAACAAAACCAAACCAGACTAGCTGCAGTTAGAATGGCGCTGCCTTGATTTAATTTCTGTCACTTTCATTTAGGGACAACTAACTGATGCCTACACAAGAGCAGACCACCGAGGCTCTTTGGTCGTTTCTGGAAGTCTGATTTCAGTCCGCAACTGCCCTCTCTACTTGATCATCAGCCCCGCAGCCTTGGTCTTTTCAGTCCATGACATTAGCTCTATACACCTGGTCTCTTCCGCCTGCTCCATCTGCTTGCGGACGGTCACGCACAACGGAACTCAGGGAGCGAGCCCAGAGGCGTCCCGGAAGACTGTGTGCGCACACCACCGGCCTGGCCGGCCTCTCCGACCGTTGACCCGGAAATGCTTATGGCAGCCCCTCCGATCTCTGGAGCACACGATGGTATTCCTTACGACGCGGCTCTGGCTACGGAACCGCCTCACGGACCGCTATTGTCGGGTTTGGGAGGTGTTGAAACATGCTCAGGTGAGTGCGCGTGCCGGGATCGGGGCACGGGCAAGGTGGTGCGCTACCATCCGGACACCCTTCTTCCTTTTTCTTCCTCCAGCATTTTAGGGGAAGGAAGAATCGCTGCTACCGGCTGGCAGTCAGGGCCGTGACCAGAGCTTTCGTTAAGTGTACGCAGGCCCGCAGACTGAAGAAGAGGAACCTGAGGACCGTAAGCGCCGCCCCTGGGAGCCCCATCCCGACCCCCAAGCTTGTCCTTCATCTCCCCTAGAGCTCGGCCCTCCTCCATACCCGGCTTCGGGAGCTCAGCCTTCCATCTCTCAGGAGCTTGGCTTTCATCCCCTGGGAATTGTCCTCACCTCCTTGGACAGAAGCTGTGTGAAGGGTGAAAGGACCGGTATCAGCACACGACACCCCTAGACCAAGTTTTCAGCACAAAGGAGATTTATTTGTACCATAGGGACAAAGACAGGAGCTAGAGGACGGGAGCAGGGGAAAGGGGCCCCGGAGAGTGGGGAGGGATCGTTATCCCGTAGGGACGAAGGACTGACTCTGGAGAGAGAGGAAACAGACTTACCCCATAGGCAAATGGCAGTTTATAAAGGTAAAAGAGGAAGCCTCGTGTTAGGATGGGGTGTTTCATTTTAATTGAACAGGTTAATAAGGGCATCCACAGGGGGCTTTTTGCTAGACTTCAATACTTGGATAGCTGGTCCTTGGTAGTCAGCCTCAGGAGGAGGACGTGGCCAAATAAGGGCTAGCTTTAGGAATGTAATATAACGGTTTTTAGCAAGGAAGAGGGAATAGTGGAAGGGCAAGGCCTGCCAGAGCCACGTTTGTTATGATTGGGCCTACTAGAGTCACTTCAAAGTTAGTTTTTTTGTCTTCTTCCTCGTTTGAGAGCTGTACTTAGGGGCCTGGATTGTAGCTCTTATAAGTACCTATGAGCTAAGTCAACAGGGACATATGAAAGGTCATTTCTGACCTTCAGAGTCAGAAAGTGTTCCCTAAAGGCCAGAGAGATCATCCCAGTTCTGTTCATAATACCCACATTAGGCAACCCTCAACTGCCCATACTTCTAGCTGCAGGGGATCTGCCTCCTGGTCTCCAAGGGCACCCACACACACACTTTTTTCACAAATGACATACCCATATATGTATACAAATAAAAAAAAATTAAAGGACCCCCTAACCTGAATGTGGGTACATCACGATGGCTGTGTTCACAGTTTCACAGTCTGACAGTGTTGATTTGGGTTCCTGTTCTGTTCTCAGGTGCACCTGCCTTTGGGGTAGGGTGGTATTGCTCTAGGACCTGGTGATTTGTTCAGGTCCAAATGTGCTACAGTGTTGTAAACACATGGGAGTGTTCAGTTATAATATGAAAAGTGGCCGGGCGGTGGTGGCACACACCTTTAATCCCAGCACTGGGAGGCAGAGGCAGGCGGATCTCTGTGAGTTCGAGGCCAGCCTGGGTTACAGAGTGAGTTCCAGGACAGGCTCCAAAGCTACACAGAGAAACCCTGTCTTGAAAAACAAAAACAAAAACAAAAACAAAAACAAAAAAAAAAAAAGAAGAAGAAGAAAGAAAAGTGAGCATTTGCTACCATGGTGGACATCCTCAGGGCCTGGGACAGTTCTGGTCACCCTGGGATTTGTTAGAAATGCGCATTTTAAAGGTCCTACTTTGAACCTGCTAAATCAGACTCTAGAAGGAGGACCCAACAATTTGTGTAAACAAACCCCCAGGGATGCAGGTTGAAACTTGAGAACTTTCAGAACTACTGTACCTTTAAAAAAAAAAAAGTGCTTAAAAGATCGCTCTCATTCTGCAAAACAACCAGCCAACCAACCCATTGATATCTAATGTGTAAGAACAGACACACACACACACCAGCTATTCTGAAGTTATACTACCATTGCTTTTCTCTTTGATTCATACTTCTAGATTCTTGTGTCTTTCCAGATAGATGTTAAGGTATTTGCCTGTGCCTGGCTTAGACCCTACTAATCCAATCAGCCAGATCCTTCAAGGATCCTCTCTCCCTTCATAGAGTTTGCTGTGTTCCTATGTCTGCCACAGAATCTCAATCTTTGTTTTGGTACATACACATAGTTTACAATGGGTGACTTCCTTGCTTGTCTGTTTTTGAGGGGGAGAAAGGGAAGGCGGTACTTGGGATTGAGTGAACCTTGAACATGCTCGGCATGGGTTTTCTGTACGTACATGTACTCATGTTTATGCACAGATGTAGCTTAGAGAGTAACTGTCAGGAGTCAGTTCTTGCCTTCCACCTCGTAGCAAGATCTGCCTCACTGTTTCCGCTATACCCTGTACTCTAAGCCAGCTGGCCTATGAATTTATGGCTTGGCCACAGGAGTGTTAGGATTATAGATGTATGCTACTAAATCTATCTCCCCCCCACCCCCCAGGACCAAACCCAAGGCCTAGCAAGCGCTCCACCACTGAGCTAAATTCCCAAACCCTACATCTAGCTTTTTTTACTTGAGTTCCAAGGATTGAGCTCAGGTCATCAGGGTTGTACAGTAATATGAGCCATCTCTGTGGCCTATGAATTTCTAACCTGTATCCCCAGCCAGTGTCATGTGCATGTGTGGTGTGTAGAGGTCAGCTTCAAGTCCTTCCTCAGAAGCCATCCACCAGGCTGGACTTGAACTCATTCTATGACCCAGGTTTGCATTCATGCCCTAGGTATTCCGGGAGCTAGGATTATAGGCCTATGCTACCAGACCTAGTCTCGTCTGTCTGCCTGTCTTTATTGTTTTTTGTTTGCTTTGTTTTGTTTGTAAGATAGAATCTTGCCATATAGCCCTGCTTACCCTGAAACTCACTGTATAGACCAGGCTGGTCTCAAACTTGAGTTGTTCTCCTGGCTTTGCCTCCTAAGTACTGAAATTTCAGGCATGAGTATCAACCTTGCTTGTCATTTCTAAAGGAAATTTTTGTTCTCCTTTTTTTTTCTTTCAAGACAAGGTTTCTCTATAAACCAGACTGTCCTGGAATTTGATCTGTAGACCAGGCTGGCTTCTAACTCTTATGCCTATGCCTCTGCCTCCTGAATGCTGGGATTAAAGGCATATACCACCACCACCATCCTTTTTTTTTTTTTTTTTTTTTTTAAATTTTTTTTAAAAGATTTATTTTACAGAAGAGGGTGCCAGATCTCATTACAGATGGTTGTGAGCCACCATGTGGGTGCTGGGAATTGAACTCAGGACCTCTGGAAGAGCAGTCGGGCTCTTAGCCTCTGAGCCATCTCTCCAGCCCTTTTTTTTTTTTTTTTTTTTTTTTTTTTTTTTTTTTTTTTTTTTTTTGGTAACATTTTGTTTTGTTGAGACAGGGTCCCACTGTGTAGCTCTGGCTGTTGTGGAACTTACTAGGTAGACCAGGCTGGTCTCATCCCAAAGATCTGTCTGGCTCTGCCTTCTGAGTGCTGGGATTAAAGGCTTCTATCACCAGGACTATCTATGTGCATTGCCTTTTTGTGACAGTGTCTCAAAATGTAACCTAGGCTGGCTCTAACTCTTGATTATCTTGCTTTTTCCTATGGAGTGCTGCCTGCTTGTGATTCAGAGTGGGGCTTGTCTGTATGAAATACATCAACTTTTGCTGTTGTTTGTCTTAAAAGCCCGTTTGCCTGAGAAGAAAACATCTTTTCTACTTATTTTTACAAGCAATTTTTAATTCAGTCAGAACCTTTGCTAGAAACAAGATATGGATACATCAGTTAGAAATCAATATCAAGCAATATCCTAAAACAAGGTGTGGTGGCGCAGACCTTTAATCCCAGCACTTGGGAGGCAGAGACAGGCAGATTCTTTGAGGGCAGTCTGGTCTACATAGTTATAGGATAACCAGAGCTACATAGTGAGACCGTGTTTTGAAAGAAAGAAAGAAATCAATATCAAACATCTATTTTAATTCTAGCTCTGGACTAACCGAATTACAGCTGCCTCCCAGGAACATGGCTTACAGTACCCAGCATTCATTGTCAACTTAATTAAGGTAAGCTGAGGGCCTTATTGAGGTGTTGAGCATCTAAAGGAATCATGCCATCAGATGTAAGCCAACCTGGTAGCAGTCTGTGGGGTAGACGTGGGTGTTGCTAGGGCTGCACCCTAAACTGCTTTTTGTTGTCTGTGGAGTTCTGGAAACCTACCTGCTTTTCCTTTGCACATTGTAAATACTGCTTGTCATACAGTTCCTGTTTTGGGATATTCAATCACACTGTGAACCCCGAGTTTGCATTTTCATTAATTAAATAAAATCAACCTTAGATCAGGAGGCAGAGCCAGCAACTAGTTGACAGAAAGTAATCATAGAGAGTCAGAGGGAGTCTGGAAGACTAATAGAGATGTACAGGGAGTGGTAGGAAGGGACTTTGAGTGTGGCTGTCTGTTTTTGGTTTGGTGGAGCGAAAGGATGCTCTATTTCTGAGATGCTGGGAAGGTCAGCTAGTTGCTTCTCAATCTCTCTGAGCTAGGAGGTTTTCACCCCAGCTTCTGACTCCCAACTCTTATTGATAAATAGAGCAATAGAGATTTAGTTAAAAACTGCATTTGGTGGCAGCAGCAGGAGGTGGAACCAGTGGAACAAAAAAGTCCCGAGAAGTGGGCCAGTAACTGGAACCGCAGCAGTAGATTCAGGTGTAGCCATTGTGCTAATGGGAAAACAACATTTTGGTACCCAGAGTGGGATGTCAAATGTAACAGGTCTTTCTTTGGACCGCCAGCTCCCAATTACTTAAAGAGACTTTTTATTAATTGTGAAAGCTTGGCCTTAGCTTAGGCTTATTCCCAACTAGCTCTTAAAACTTAAATTAACCTGCTTATATTCATCAACATTCTGCCACATGGCTTGTTACCTCTCCTCCATATAGTACGTTCTACTTCCTCCATGTCTCTTCCCAGAGTTCCTCTCTCTGCCTGGAAGTCCCGTCTATTCTCTCCTGCCTAGCTATTGGCCATTCAGCTCTTTTTTGTTTTTGTTTTTTGAGACAGGGTTTCTCTGTGTAGCTTTGCGCCTTTCCTGGGACTCACTTGGTAGCCCAGGCTGGCCTTGAACTCATAGAGATCCGCTTGGCTCTGCCTCCAGAGTGCTGGGGTTAAAGGTGTGCGCCACCACCGCCCAGCGGCCATTCAGCTCTTTATTAAATCACAAGGTGTCTTAGGCAGGCATGGAAGGACAGACACATCTAAACACAATGTGATCAAATATCCTGCAACAGTTGCCAGTTTGGATGTTTCTGTATGAAATGAAAAAAATAGAAAACTAATTTTAACTTTGGCTTTGAGGTTTTTTTGTTTTTTTTTTTTTTTTTTTTTTTTTTTTTTTTTTTTTTTTTGGTTTTTTCGAGACAGGGTTTCTCTGTGTAGTTTTGCGCCTTTCCTAGAACTCACTTGGTAGCCCAGGCTGGCCTCGAACTCACAGAGATCCGCCTGCCTCTGCCTCCCGAGTGCTGGGATTAAAGGCGTGCGCCACCACCGCCCGGCGATGTTTTTTTGTTTTTTTTTTAATGTTATTGTAAAGTTGTTTTGCCTGTATGTATATCTATGTACTACATCTGTGCCTGGTGTCTTTCGATGCTAGAAGAGGGCATTGGATCCCTGAGTTATAGATGATTATAAACTGCCCTATAGGTTCTGGGAATTAAATCTAGGTTCTCTGGAAGAGGAGTAAGTGCTCTTAACTCCTGAGCAATTTCTCCAGCATCCCACATTTTTCCTTTTAAAAAGAGTCCATGGTAGGCATTCTGCTTCCACCTTATCACAGACATTGTCCTAGTGCTTTTTAAGGATCCTCTGAGTGAGCTGAGGTGTTATATCTCCCATTTTATTGATGTGGGCCTGAAGCTCAGAAAGCAGATTTAAAGTCACAGGTCTGCAAGTTGTGGTGGTACACATCTTTAGTCCAAACACTTGGAATAGGGGAAGGGAGGTGACAGGTGGATCTCTGTGAGTTTGAGGCCAGCCCTCATTTACATAGTAAGTTCCAGACAGCCAGAGCTACATAACAGAGAGATTTTTGTCTTTTTTTTAAAAAAAGAGAGAGAGCCAGGCAGTGGTGATACACCTTTAATTCCTGCACTTGGAGGCAGAGACAGGTGGATCTCTGTGAATTTGATGCCAGCCTGGTCTACACAGCGAGATCAAGGACCAAAACTACACAAAGAAACCCTGTCTCAAAAAACCAAAAGAAATAAAGAAAAAAGGAAAGAAAGAAAGTCACTTCCAGGTCATACATAAGTAGGGTCCACTTAGGGCTTGTTAGCAGTATTTACTATATGTAGCCTATCCCCTTTCTTCTTTTCTTGACCCACTGGTGAAAGTTACCTGCTTTCTGAAATCACCTGTTATTGATCATCATTGCTGGGGATGGAATCCAGGGCCTGTGCATAAGCACTCACCATTCAGTTACACTCCCAACCCTATGGCCTCTCTCTCTTCTGAGGTAGTCTCACCTTGAACTCAATGCTTCTGCCAGCCCTGTAGCCTTAATGAGCTTATATGTCTTTGAATTAAAGTAAAGGATTAGCCCATGCCAGAAGTCTTAGTGCCCAAGTGACCACTGACCCTAACCATGGGTCCTGGGCCTCAGCTGGCTCTTCCATGTTGTAGCCTCTACCGGTACCTTTCCTTGTCCCTACCCAAATGTATTCTACAGTATCCTCCTACAATTTACAGGCAAGATGTTCCTGTTTTACCTATCCCACCATTCCCAGCTGTTGGACACCAGTAGAGTGGTGCTGGCTACTCTAGACTCACGAGGTCTTGTGGTTGCATCCTCCTGTCTGTTCCCACATGGAATCTCCTGTAGTCTACTGAAGTAATTTCTGTTGTTTTTGGATAGGGTCTCACTAGTCTTTGGCTGGCCTGGAATGCAGAGATCTGCCTGCCTCTGTCTGCACAGTGCTGGAATTAAAGGCGTACACCACCACACTTAGCTTTTTCAAGTGGTTTCTGATGCTTACTACAGGCTGTGGTTCTTTGTCTTCCCAGTGCCAGGTGGAGCTCAACAGGAAAGTACTTGCGGACCTGGCCATCTATGAACCAAAGACTTTTAAATCTTTGGCAGCTTTGGCTAAGAGGAGGCAGCAGGAAGGATTTGCTGCAGCTTTGGGGGATGGAAAGGAGCCTGAGGGCATCTTTTCCAGAGTGATGCAGTACCACTGAAGGCTGCAGAGCTATGGAAATTCTTATAATCAAGATAGATGCAAAAGGATTGTCTATCACCAGTAAGTCTGATTTGTATTTATTTACATTTTAGCAACATGCTTGAGAGAAAAGATTTTTACTCAGTACCCTGTAAAGATTGTACAAATAAACCTTTTGCAGTGTTCAACTTGTGAGTTATTTTCTGACATCAGGCAAACACACCTTTAAATGCATAAAGCCTCTGAAGTGCCCATATACTTGTTATCATTGACTGCCTGTTAAATGGTAGTAGTAGGATTTGCATGCTGCTTTTCTCTATAAAGTAGAGTTCCACACCAGGCTTCTGAAATGCCCCTGCTCTGCTGTGGAACAATCCTTTTCTAAACTGTGAATATGTATTACTCTCATTTGCTAATAAAAAGCTGGCTGATAGCTGGGCAGTAAGAGTTTGAAGGCAAGAGCCAGACTAGGAGAATTCTGGGAAGAGAAGGGCAGAGTCAGAGTCGCCGGCAAATTCAGAGAAGCAAGATGATAATTTGTACTGAGGAAAGGTACCAAGCCATGTGGCCAAACATAGATAAGAATTATGAGTTAATTTAAGGGTAAGAGCTAGTTAGTAATAAGCCTGAGCTATCGGCCGAGCATTTATAATTAATACAAGCCTCTGTGTGGTAATTTGGGAAGTGCCTGCTGGATATTTGGGATATAAACCTCTTTTGGTCTTTTCCTTATGTATGTCATACCGACCGGTTCAGCTGTTGGGCCACTAGCCTGTTTCCCTGTCTCTTTCCATGTTCCCAGTTGGGTACAGCTTAGGTGACTATGTCCTCATATCAGGAATGTGATACTCTTGGTCTCAGTATGAAAAGTTGGCTCAGTTTTAAAGGGAGACTTCCACACTTACATCATCTAGCTAGATATTTTTTTTTTTTCTTTTTGGGTTGGTTGTTTTTTTTTTTTTTGTTTGTTTGTTTTTTTTTTGTTTTTAGAGACAGGGTTTCTCTGTGTAGCTTTGCACCTTTCCTGGAACTCACTTGGTAGCCCAGGCTGGCCTCGAACTCACAGAGATCCATCTAGCTCTGCCTCCCGAGTGCTGGGATTAAAGGCATGCGCCACCACCACCAGGCTCTAGCTAGGTCTTTTAACAAGACTGCTCTCTAAGGTTCAGGAATATATTCTGGACAACTCATTAGCAGCAGCACCTCAGCCAGTTTATTAATGCTGTATAATGTAGTCTCTTTCACTCCTCCTCTTGCAGTGGATAATGTATTCAGATTAGGCCATCTTGGGATCCTGGCTCATTCAAAGACTGCCATCCCTCTTAAAACACCTATTTCCATGCCTCTACCAAGTTCTGTAGTGTGCTTTTGTTGTTGTTTTTGTTTTTCGACACCGATATACACGTAAGCAAAACACAAATGCACATAAAATTTTTAAAAAGTTATAACTTAGAGGTTAAGAGCACCCTCACTTTGTAGACCATGAATGCAGACAAAATAGCAATGCACATAAAAGAAAATTAAATAAAATGTATATTAAAAAGAAAAAGACCACTTGGATCTGTCCTCTATTTTTTTTTAAGATTTATTTATTTATTATGTATACAGTGTTCTGTTTGCATGTATGCCTGCAGGCCAGGAGAGGGTACCAGATCTCATTACAGATGGTTGGGAGCCACCATATGGGTGCTGGGAATTGAACTCAGGACCTCTGGAAGAACACTGGAAGAACAGGCAGTGTTCTTAACCTCTGAGCCATCTCTCCAGCCCCCTGTCCTCTATTCTTTATCATCACTGTAGGCCAGCTTAATTTTGTCTTCCATTACTGAAGATTCCTACAAGGCCCCTTTGGTTTTTGTTGTTGTTATCAGCCTAAAGGTCACTGCACTATTTGTGTCTTGTTTACAATACTGTCACCACGTTGCCTGAGTGTTCAATACATACTACTCATCAGCCAATGGTTATTGAACAGATGGGGTAGAAGATACAGACCCTTTTGGCCCCATCACTGAGCTTTGTTTTGTACTTAATAAAGATGAGATGCTGCAAACCTCTGTGAGTTGTACCCAGCATCCCTATCTAGCCTAGGTTTCTCTCCCTGTTGGGTGTTAGTCATCTCCAGTACCAGAGTCTGGCCTGAGTAACTAGAGCCAACAGTCTCTGCTGTCCCTTGGCCAGCTTCAGTTTAGGGAATGGGCAAGCAGCCATGCAGTGACAGCCTTGGACCCTTGGACCCACCTTGGAGTTGCAGCCTAGGGATAGAGATGGGTGGACAGTAACAATACGGCCAACATGGGTAGAGGACAGGAGATGTGGTCTTTGTTGGATCTGTTTAGGCAATGGGATCAAATCAACCCCCTAGAGCTGGGCTATGGGATGCTGACTATTGGCAGCCTTGTTTGAAGCTCAAAACACCTGAATTGGACCTATCCAGGAATCTCCTTACCCTCCAGTGTCCTCCCAATTTCCCCTCCCACCAAAGCTGCAATATTGCTGAAAGCTTAAGATAACAGCAGTGACAGGTAATAACCACATCTACTGCATAGTTTTGGGTGAAACTTGGCAGGTCAGGAATGGAGTTAGGAACACTCATAAATACTGTCTGTAGGGTCAACTCCAAGTCTTTTCCTATTGACCTTCAAAATCGCTAGTACCTGCCACGAGAGATTGATAGAGTCATCAAATTTGACTTTTCCAGTTCTCTTTAATCTGCCCTTAAAAAATAAAAGATTTATTTATGTATATGAGTGCTCTGTTTGTATGTATGCCTACATGACAGAAGAGGGCATCAGATCCCATTATAGATGGTTGTGAACCACTATGTTTGAACTGAGGACCTCTGGAAGGGCATCTCTGGTTCCTTAACCTGCACTTTTTTTTTTTTTTTTTTTTTGGTTTTTCGAGACAGGTTTTCTCTGCAGTTTTGGGGCCTGTCCTGGATCTCGCTTTGTAGACCAGGCTGGCCTCGAACTCGAACTCACAGAGATCCACCTGCCTCTGCCTCCCGGGTGCGCCACCACCGCCCGGCTCTGACCTGCACTTTTAATGCTGACAGATCCACCCCTCAGCTGTAGCAGAGCCAGAGGAAGAGCTGGAAGGGTTGAGAACTAAAGGCTCTGGACTAAATCGCGCTGTAATGCTGTGCGTGTGAGACTGTGGGGAAGAAGTCCCAATACCCACGGAAAGACTCCCTTCTAGAGCTCCAGTCTGCGAGGCAGGAGCGCTGCAATACCCTCCGGACTGACCGCTTCCGATTCTGTCCAGGCGGCGGAGCCGAATGGGTAACGAGCAGCCCCTCCCGTGGCCACTTCCGGCGTCAGAGCCTGACGCGAAACAGAAGAACAGGTCGTACGGCCAACGGGGTCGAGGCGGCGGTGACGTGCAGCCAATGGGCGGAGGCGGGGCGGGGCGGCTGCGATCGTCGCGAGGAGCCGCCCTCCGGGAAGGGCCCGAAAAAGAATCGGCGGCACAAAATGGCGGCGTCGGCGGCCGGGGCTTCGGTGTTGGCGGCTCCTGCGTTGGCGGCCGGCTCTTCCGGCTCGGGGGGAGCCGCCCCAGGGTCTCAGGGGGTACTGATCGGTGACAGGCTATACTCGGGCGTGCTCATCACTTTGGAGAACTGCTTGCTGCCCGACGACAAGCTTCGCTTCACGCCATCCATGTCGAGCGGTCTCGATATCGACACAGAGACCGGCCTCCGCGTGGTGGGCTGCGAGCTCATCCAGGCAGCCGGCATCCTGCTTCGCCTGCCGCAGGTAAGGGTGCGGCCGCGAGCTTTATAGGTAACCGTCCGCCGGCCGGCCGGCCGAGAGTGCCAGGCCTTTGTTGTCGGCTTGGCCCCCGTCCCGGAGCCAACCGGACCTAGACCATGACTGAGGTCGGAGCCCGGCCCGCACCGCAGCCTGGACATGATCCCCCTGAGTCCATGCTTCAAACCTGACCGCTGACCGGCTTCCCCTCCCCCTCCCCCTCGGGCGAAGGCCCTCTTACAAACCCCAGGACAAACTCGCGAGACAGAAATTCTTTGGGGAAATGGAAACTGCCGTGGGTATTTGTCCTAGGGGGAACTACACATGACATTTCAGCTGAGACAGGTTTGAGTTCTGCGTTCAAAAGTGATGGAATCTTCTCCGTCCCTAGGTGGCCATGGCTACAGGGCAGGTGTTGTTCCAGCGATTCTTTTACACTAAGTCCTTCGTGAAACATTCCATGGAGGTAGGCTTCTTTGTTTTATCAGAGAGATGAATTGGGAGGAAACCTGGCTTGTTCTGCGTGCTACTTAGTGAACTGAATTCTGTCCTGCAATGTCTATACAGTTCTCTCCCTGGAGGCCTGTCTCTGTACTTTCTTTTTGCTCCTAATAGTTTTTAACGCCCTGGAAGGTCCTCAGGTTGGGGAAAAACACCTGTGTCCCAATGTACATTTCAGCATGTGTCCATGGCTTGTGTTCACCTGGCTTCCAAAATAGAAGAGGCTCCAAGACGAATCAGGGATGTCATCAATGTATTCCATCGCCTTCGGCATCTAAGAGAGAAAAAGTGAGTCCTTTCCAGAGCTTGTGTGTCTGGTATTGTAATACCAACCTGTGGATTTACAGTAGCTTGTTCCCGAGTGCCTGATGCTGTCTAGAGGTAGCAGTAGGGGAGCACATTAAGCAGGAAAGCTGGCTGTTCTAGGTCTGCTGGGACAATTCCTCTGTGACCACATCAGCTCACCACCCTGTTCTCCTGTTTTCTCCATGTTTCTGGGCTGGTGATTCTTCATTAAGGGAGTTGTCCCAGCATTGTATTATGTTGACCAGCATTCCTGGCCTCTCCTTGCCAGGAAGCATTTGTATCCTTCCAAAGTGATTAACAGAACTATCCCTAGAATTTGTCTTGTTTTGATATCTGATCTTGCTGTGTAGCCGTAAGTGGCCTGAAATGTAGGTGAGGCTGATTTCAACCTCTTAGCAGTCCCATCTCAATCTCCCCTTATGTTCAGATTACACGTGTAAGCATGCTTGTCTCCAAATACTGCTTTTTAAAACACTCATGGAGAACTGGGCATGGTGGCACAAGCCTTTAATCCTAGCACTCAGGAGGCAGAGGCAGGAGATTCATTTGAGTTTGAGGTCAGCCTGGGCTACAGAGCTAAGTTGCAAGACAGCTGGGCTACACAGAGAAACCCTGTGTAGCAAAACAACAACAATAAATGAACAAAAACCAACCCACCCTTGGAGCGAATCAGAAGTAGAGATATGCAATTGAAATCCTGGTGATTGAGAGGTGGAATAAGATCAAGAGTTCAAGGTCATCTATCCTCAGTTACATAATGAATTTGAAGCCAGCCTGGAGTACATAAGACCCTGTCACAAAAGAAGATCCTTTCTCAAAAATAGGTAAAACCCAAAAGCAATAGTGAGGGTCTCAACAGGTAAAGGACCGTGAATTCAGCTCTAGGATCAACATGGCAGGAGAGAATTGACTCCCACAGTTGTCCTTTGTCCTCCACAGTCACAACCCACAAACCAAACAATGTAATACAAGTTTTCAAGAACACGCACCCAGGGTTGATGATGGTGTAGTGGGTAAAAGAACCCTGCTGTCAAGCCTGAGGCCCTGGGTTGGATGCTGAGGTTACCATGGTAGAAGTAGAAGGAGGCAGCTGACTACAGCATTCCTCCATACAAAATTACAAGAAGAAAGAAAGAAAGAAAAAAGTATCCACACAAAAAACCAGACAACTGTTGTCCCTAGAAGTGGACCATGCCCCTAGACACCTTATCCCAGACTTTCTGTTCTTTTTCACAGGAGCCTTTTAGTTTTTATTTTGTTCTGCCTTTTTTTTTGTACCAGAGTCTTATTATGCAGCCTTAGTTGGCCTGGAACTTTATGTAGACCAGGCTGGCCTCACTCAGATGGATGTCTCGACCCCTAGAGTGCTTGGGTTAGGGGAATGTGCCACTATGCCCAACTTAACAGAAACCTTTTAAAACATAACCTGGTCTCTTGTTTTGTTGTTGGTTTGGTTTGGTTTTTTAATACAGGGTTTCTTTGTAGACCTTTGACTATCTTGGAATTTACTCTGTCGACCAGGCTGGCCTCGAAACTCACAGAAATCCACCTGCCTCTGCTTCCCGAGTGCTGCAGTCAAAGGCATGCGCCACTATGCCAGGCTAAACCTGGTCTCTTTTTTGATGGTCTGTCTATATCTGTAGCCTTCTCATTGAAGAGTTCAACCAACCTTGGATTGAAAATATTGAAGTGCAGGGAGTGGAGTCAGTGTCTGTGCTGAACATGTATAGACTTTCTTGTCACTATTCCTTAAACAACAGTACCATGACTATATGTGTGTAGCATTTACATTGTACTAAGTATCATGAAGTACCTAAATATGATTTGAAATGTGTGGAGGCTATATGTAAGTGCTTTGGGGTATTCCACCATTTTGTATAAGAAATTTAAGCATTCATAGGTATTAGGTGAAATTAATACTAATATTAATATTAGTATTAGGTGAAAGTTGTCATGGAACCAGCTCCAGTACATACTGAGGGATGACTTTATTGATTCTGTAGTTTCCCATTCAACCAGAAAGGTTGATGTTTTTGTCTTGAATCTTGGTGTTATATAACACTTGTGCAGATATCCTGAGACCTTCCACCATATTCAAGAGGTGTATTTATATGCTAAATACTGTTTATGTGTAGAGACTAGGGGCAGGTTAGTAATAAAGTGTACATAGGTTAGAATTGAGGTTTGAGGGCTGTTTTGCAATTTTGTTAAAGGAAGTGACATTTGTAGCTTTCTGGTACTGTAGTGTAATCACTTGGTGGAATCTGAAAGACTTTTGCTTGATTGATCCTGATAGAGAATATATGCTCTGTCTTTGCAGGAAACCTGTGCCTCTAGTGCTGGATCAAGAGTATGTTAATTTAAAGAACCAGATTATAAAGGCAGAAAGACGTGTTCTTAAGGAGCTGGGCTTTTGTGTCCATGTGAAGCACCCTCATAAGGTGGGTTTGGTTTGGCACCTGCAGCCAACTAAGCCATACTTCAGCTGACTTCTACTATGTGCTGAAGTGAAGACCTTGAAGAGTACCGAATGTTCCCTTCATTTGGTTTTCTTGTTTATGTCTAGAATGTAAAATTAATCCTTTATTTATCAACCTTTTATATTACTTTTAGTAATATAAGAGTTTTTGAAATGATGTCCTTTAGATCTGGGCTTTCAAAAGCAGTGGTAAAGTTAGAAGTTGAATCCATTAAAATACATTTTTCTTGCCTGACTTGGCGGCAAGCAGGTTAGGATTTCAAAGACATCTCTAGCTACATTTCCAGTAGGAGGCCAGCTTCCCCTGCATGAGACCTTATTTCAAAAATAAGCAGGGCTTAGCCTGGTGTGGTGGCATACAGCTTTAATCTGTGCACTTGGGAGGCAGAGGCAGGTAGATCTCTGTGAGTTCAAGGGCAACCTGGTCTACAGAGCGAGTTCCAGGACAGGCTCGAAAGCTACACAGAGAAACCTTGTCTTGAAATACCAAAAAGAAAGAAAGAAGAAAGATTTGTTCATACAGTTTATGTATATGATTGCTCTGTCTTCATTCATACAAGAAGAGGGGATCTGATCCTATTATAGATGGTTGTGAGCCACATGTGGTTGCTGGAAATTAAACTCAGGACCTCTGAAAGAGAAGTCAAGTTCTCTTAACCAGCCCCATGTAAATTTTTCTTTTCTTTCTTTCTTTCTTTTTTTTTTTTTTTTTAAGATTTACTTATTTATTATGTATACAATGTTCTATGTGCATGTATTCCTGCAGAGGGAGCCAGATCTCATTACAGATGGTTGTGAGCCACCATGTGGGTGCTGGGAATTGAACTCAGGACCTCTGGATGAACAGCCGGTGTTTTTTTTTTTTTTTTTTTTTTTTTATTATGTATACGAAAGAGGGCACCAGATCTCATTACAGGTGGTTGTGAGCCACCATGTGGGTGCTGGGAATTGAACTCAGGACCTCTGGAAGAGCAGTCGGTGCTCTTAACCTCTGAGCCATCTCTCCAGCCCCCAGCCGGTGTTCTTAACCTCTGAGCCATCTCTCCAACCCCGTACATTTTTCTTAACAGTAATTTTTTTTTTTTTTTTTTTTTTTTTTTTTTAAGTGCATGTGTGTGCAAGTACATTTGGAGACCAGATAAAATTGCCAGGAATATTTCCTCCTGGGACAGGTGGTCTTATTGGCCTGGACCTTACCAATTAGGTTAGACTGGCTGGCCAGTGAGTCCCAGGAATCCTTCTGTCTCTATTTCCCAAATCCTTCTGTATCTACTTCTCAAAAGTGAGCTACCCCATCCACCATTTTCATATGCATTCTAGGGATTGTGAGGCAAGCACTTTACTGACTGAGCTTTCTCCTTAGCCCTTACGAACTAACTTTGTTTGTTTGTTTGTTTTGGTCTTTCGAGACAGGGTTTCTCTATGTAGTTTTGGTGCCTGTATTGGATCTCACTCTGTAGACTAGGCTGGCCTCAAACTCACAGAGATCCACCTGGCTCTGCCTCCTGAGTGCTGGGACTAAAGGCGTGCGCCACCACCGCCTGTCAAGAACTAACTTTTAAAAGCTAGCTTTACTATTTCCAGTAGAAGAACAAGAACAATTCTGAATCCTTTTATTTCAAAATGAACCAAAATAGTTTATATCATTTGCTGATTAGAAATGAGTTTATTGTTCTGTCTCTTGAGTGTCTTACCTAGTTTAGCTAAACTAAGTCTTTAAAGCTTCAGGCTTAGCTGGGCATAGTAGTATACACTTTTAATCCTAGTACTTGGGTAGCAAAAGGGACGCAGATCTCTGAGTTTGAGGCCAACCTGGTCTGCATATCAAGCTCCAGGCCAGCCAGATCTACATAGTGAGACCCTGCCTTAATAAACCAAACAAAAGTTCATGTTTACTTCTGTGGCCTTGTCATCTTCTCTTGCTTATTTGAGTTTCTGACATTATCACCCACTAAATATTTTAAGTACTTTTCTTAATTTGTTTAATGTATTTTCATGTTTTGTACAAGTTGGCTACTGGGGTAAAGGGATGTGTAGGGCAGGCTAATCTCACTGGTGGAAAAGGTGTTGTCAACGAGAATGAAAATGAGCCACATGGAAAACAAGGCCTTCGATGCCATGGGTGCAGCTTGGTCTTCACATGTGCA
Organism: Peromyscus maniculatus bairdii; assembly: GCF_049852395.1. Classification (NCBI taxonomy): domain Eukaryota; kingdom Metazoa; phylum Chordata; class Mammalia; order Rodentia; family Cricetidae; genus Peromyscus; species Peromyscus maniculatus. The sequence continues at coordinate 173,176,777 of NC_134853.1, forward strand.
CTCTGCCCAACTATAAAAGCAGGTAGCAAGCACATCACAAAAGTGGAGCTGTCTGCCGGACGTCACCAGGAGCTCCCTGGGGTATAGCTTGAGGTTCTTTTGCTGCATGGACACCAAGATCTGAGTTCCCTGCTCTCCAAGTTTTTGGTAATAACTGCCTGACCCATATCTTCCAGATAATCGTTATGTACCTTCAGGTGTTAGAGTGTGAGCGTAATCAACACCTGGTCCAGACTGCATGGTGAGTTGATTTTCCTTGTTTTATGAGACCAGCAAGGGCAGTTCAGGAATGTATTACTTGAGGCACTTGGGCAGTGGGTTGTCATCCCATGACTTGGTTATGGTCTGGAATTGTCCCAGTGCCTCCCCCCAAATGACAGGGACAGGCTTAACGGTAGGTGGCCCATCCACCCCTGCCCCTGTATTTCCAATGCTTCCACCCTGGGAGAGTAGTCAGTGGGCTTCCCTCTGGGGTTTGGTGGCTGGGTATAGGAATGTTATAGGTGATAGTCCCAACCACAGAATCAGTGGTATTGTTTTCAGAGAATTTAGGGAAGGGAAGGGGTTTTGATGCAGTCCTGGGTTGGTTTTAGCAGGCATATGCTAGAATGAAGCCTGAAGTAACAATTTGGTGTTGGGGTATATTTCCCCCACAGAGTTAAGTCTGTAGGGGTCATAATTGCTGACTGAATTGTCTGGTGCTATGACATGCTTTATAGAGAACCTATTTTGACTTTTCTTTTCTGTACTCTTTCAATCAAAGGGTAGCCTCTGAGGGTAAGTGACTAAGACTTCTCCTCTGCTGTCCAAGCGCTTTGGTGCAGGGACAGCGGCCGTCTTCAGCCAATCCAGTGCAGGCTCTCCACCGAAGGCTGGCTCTAGACTGGTGGTATGCGTACCTGATAGTATAGTCATGGCCGACTGCTGCTTGTGGTTCTCTGACGATTGTGCTTCTTGTTAATCCTGTCGTGCTTGGTAATTGTATCAATCAATTAGAGTTGATAACTGTCTTAACTTGAATTTTGTCCTTTTAAAACTGCTGTACCTGTGCAATAAAGATGCAATACCTTTCTTGTTAAAAAAAAAAAAATGTATAGAAAGCTGTAAGAACTGAAGTGACAAATTGGCATGGTGGAAATTCAGGCTGTTGCTAGATCTTGACATTATTTCTCCCAAGTCCTACAGTTGCTCTTTTCAGCAGCTTAAATGGCACTCATTCCAGTAAAGGTATGCATCTTTAAGTTAAACTATTGTAACTTATTTCAAATGTAGCATAAATTTAAATACACCTTTAAAGGATTTCACTTGTTTTTAGAAGTTAAAATTAATGAGTTAGTACATTTGAATACTAAAAATTCCTTATTAGTAATAAAGTTATTGATGGTTATATTTGTGAATGTTTATGCTGTTTAGCCACAGAATGGCTCCTGAGAGATGGATAGTGCAGCTATCATTCTGGCTTCCCTTCTGATGTGTAGAGTTAATGCTTCCAGGGCCAGCTGCCTCTTATAGACATATGTAGAATTTACTGTTTAGAATATCAAATTGGGTTTGAATGTTACTTTCTCTAAGGTTTTAGGGCAAAGATACTGGGTGGGGGTAGCTAAATCTTATGAGGTACAGCCTGACATTAGGGTGTGTGTATTATACCATTATTGGATATGTTGAGCAGTGTATAATATAACCTCTTAACATGTTTTCTTATGAATTGTTTTTGTACTGTTGATAAAGCTAGTTTACCATTTGGTTTTAGACTATAAATTTAAAAGAAATATATAAAGAAAATGTTAAAGATGTAGCCAATTTTTAAAGACCTTTAACTTTTCTAAAAATGTGAAGTTTTGTACTTACATATATCTTCTAAAGTATTATAGTATTTTTAAGTGTACTTAGCTTGTTGCCACTTTTAGTGTTTTGTTGCTTCTGTCTGATTTTTATGAATGTTCATTTTAAGACTCCTTGTTGAAATGGGACAGTTTGGAAACGTTCTTTGATAAGCCTGAGAAGAGGATTCCCTTGGGTGTTGACCTCCTCTGCATGATGTGCCCATGCATCTGAACTGCACCCAAGGGCCTTTCCCTTTTCCAAGTGGACTCCCTCACTGGAGCTGCGGCTCAGTCATCTGGAGAAGGACCGGGCCACAAGTGCTGCCTGAAGAAAAGGAACACAGGACAGCTTGTCTCACAGTCAAGGCTTCATGCTCAGCCTGCTCATTTGAGTTTGCATGTTTCTCTGCACTATGGATTTTGAACATTTAGATTTCTTTAATCAACTTCATTTTAACTACTAAGTAGCATTTTCTTTCTAAGCATTGTGCTTTGCATGATAGCAGGCCAAATATAGAAGGAAAAGTAAAGTTAAAGTCGGTTCTCGTTCATAGCAACATGTATTGTTTGACATTCAGCCAGCTTTTTTTCCCCAGTGATTTCTTTCATGTATTCAGAATGTCCCCTGGTATCTCTGGAGATTCCCAGAGTTCCCAGCCCAATCCTAGTGTAGAACCCTTAGGAATAACAATCTTTGGTGACAGGTAGTGGCGTAGTTGCCCATATCATTACAATCTTCCTGGTTTTGTTTTTAGGAACTACATGAATGACAGCCTTCGCACAGATGTCTTTGTGCGGTTCCAACCTGAGAGCATTGCTTGTGCCTGTATCTACCTCGCTGCCCGGACACTGGAGGTAAGTATATGGCTGCCTGCGTTTTAGACTCTAGACCTTTTTCCACCCTCTAGTAATGTTAATGTATTTGTCAAACTAGGTTCATTAGCAACAGAGTTTCTTGGTAACTGTCAGGCCGTTTTCAGGTGTTGCCCTAAGAATCTTGTTGGTCTTGAAGTGTTTTGTTGGTGATGGTGGTAGTGGTGGTGTTTTTTGAGAATCCTCAGATTCACAAAGATCCAGCCTCTGCTCCTGAGTGCTAAGATTAAAGGTGTGCACCACCATACCTAGCCTTGGAGTTCTTAAGGAAAGTGACATGATAACGTTTGTATTCACAGATCCCTTTACCCAATCGTCCACATTGGTTTCTTTTGTTTGGAGCAACTGAAGAAGAAATTCAAGAAATTTGCTTTAAGATCCTTCAGCTTTATACACGGAAAAAGGTTCCTCTGTGTTTTTTTGTGTGGATTATATGCTTGTGTTTGGCCAGAAGCATTTGGTTCTGATTGGATGATTCTGGCTTTTCAGGTTGATTTGACACACCTAGAAAGTGAGGTGGAAAAGAGAAAGCATGCCATTGAAGAGGCCAAGGCACGAGCTAGGGGGCTGCTACCAGGGAGTGCTCCAGTTCTGGACAGTGCTGCGGGGTTCTCACCTGCTCCCAAGCTGGGTAAGTGTTCAGACTTTATTCCTCACAAGGGAGCAATTTGGAACCTGAATTTTGGTTTGGGGACATGTGCTACTCCCTCCCAGATCTGTCTTGGAGTTGAGCCTGCAGCTTATCTCAACAGTACTCTGGAATCCATAGCTGTCTGTTGATGGTCCTTAAAATAAGTCAGGGAGGCCCCAGGAATTGTTTTCATACTAAGAAATGTGGACAGCCTTTCTGAAATGCTGTTTTTTTCCTTTCTCTCTCTCTCTCTCTCTCTCTCTCTCTCTCTCTCTCTCTCTCTCTCTCTTTTCTTTCTTTCTCTCTCTCTCTCTTTCTTTCTTTCTTTCTTTCCTCCCTCCCTCCCTTCTTCCCTCCCTCCTTCCTTCCTTCTTTCCTTCCTTCTTCCCTTCCTTCCTTCCTTCCTTCCTTCCTTCCTTTCTTTCTTTCTTTCTTTCTTTCTTTCTTTCTTTCTTTCTTTCTTTCTTTCTTTCTTTCTTTCTTTCTTTTTCTTTCCTTCCTTCCTTCCTTCCTTCCTTCCTTCCTTCCTTCCTTCCTTCCTTCCTGCCTGCCTGCCTGCCTGCCTTCCTTCCTTCCTTCCTTCCTTCCTTCCTTCTCTCTCTCTCTCTCTCTCTCTCTTTCTTTTTTCTGTACAACAGCTCTGGATGTTCTGAAACTAACTTTGTGGATCAAGCTACCCTCTAACTCACAGAGATCTGTCTGCTGAGTACTGGGATTAAAGGCATGCAACACCCCACACCCAGCTAAATTTTTAAGCTTAGAGTCTATGATTATATTGTTAGAACATAGAATATGATACTCATTCCCTGGTCCCTGGGCAAAATAGGTCTGAACAAAAGGCCTATCTGTGTGTTGTGTGCATTTTCATTCTGGGTTCCAGGGTAGTACAGATGGTCTTGTCTTGCTTTGCTACTGTATTTCCTTTTGAAGAGATTTCTGATTATGGTTTTAATTTCTTATTTGATTCAGTAGAATCTCCCAAAGAAGGTAAAGGAAACAAGTCTTCCCCACTCTCTGTGAAGAATGCCAAACGGAAAGTGGAGGGCCCAAAGAAAGCCAAGGCAGACAGCCCCGTGAATGGGTAAGATGCTCATGTGTGCCTAGATAGACACTGAAGGCTAAGGTATTACAGGTCTGAAACTACTCCGCTCCTGTTTGCAGCTTGCCAAAAGGGCACGAGAGTCGAAGTCAGAGCAGGAGCCGTGAACAGAGCTACTCAAGATCCCCGTCACGGTCTGCTTCTCCAAAGAGAAGGTGTGTGCCTGGGGCATTTTCCTAGGGTAGTAGGAGGGGACATAGATGTCACTCACAATAGTGCAGACATTGGCGCCTTTTTATTTTATTTGAGACAGGGTTTCTTTTCTGTGTCTTTCTGGCTGTCCTGGAACTCATTCTGTAGAGCAGACTGCCTCCCAAGTGCTTGGATTGAAGGTGTGTGCCACCATGCCTAGTAGGGCAGTGGCTCTTAACCTGATGTGGTTTTTCTTTCTCTGAATTTAAGAGTCCCTTTGCTGCCAGCTGGTGGTGGTACATGCCTTTAATCTGAGCACTTGGAAGAAAGAGGCAGACAGATCTCTGAGTTAGATGCCAGCCTGGTCTACGTAGTGAGTTCCAGGACAGCCAGGGCTACATAGAGAAACCCTGTCTTGAAAAATGAAACAAAACAAAACGAACCCCTTTGCCAACTCCTCTGCTTTGTTAGGGCTTGGCCAGGACAGGTGGCCACACTTGTGGTCACATGTATGTTTTTCTCTCCACAGGAAAAGTGATAGTGCCTCTACCTCAGGTGGGTCCAAGTCACAGAGTCGTTCTCGGAGCCGCAGTGACTCTCCTCCAAGGCAAGTACACCGTGGTGCTCCCTACAAAGGCTCAGAAGTGAGGACCTCCCGGAAGTCAAAGGACTGCAAGTACCTCACCCAGAAGCCACACAAGTCTCGTAGCCGGAGCTCCTCTCGTTCTCGAAGCCGGTCACGAGAGCGGACAGACAATTCTGGAAAATACAAGAAGAAAAGTCATTACTATAGAGATCAAAGACGAGAGCGTTCAAGGTCATATGAGCGCACAGGCCATCGCTATGAGCGGGACCACCCGGCACACAGCAGACATCGGAGGTGAGATGGGTTCCCTGGTGGCTGCCCTTGGTCCCTCCCTGTTGGGCACACCTTGGCTTCAGTGGCCTTGTAGCATGATATTTTTTGGAAGTGTTTTCAATTGGACCTTGAGGTGAATTTAACTGATGGGACAGTGAGCAAGGTACCCTTCAGGCTGGCCTGAGGAGTGCTGCACATCTGTCCTAGTTGAAGGTCCACCTCAACTGCTGACCTTCAGGTAGCTGGATGGAACAGCAAAGGCACTCGTCCCCATTGGTGTGGCTTGGTGCTATTGATAAGCTGTCTCTTCACTCCTAAACTGATACTCAATTACGTTAAGCCAAGAAAGATGATTTTTCAAATGTCCGCCTATATTAGGTTATACTTGTGTACATATTTTCCAGTGTTTCACAATGAGAAAATGGCCTTAAAAGCCCCGCCCCTGTTCTCTATTCACGTTGTAAATAAACATGTGTTTAATACAAGTGACAGCTATATATAAAAACTCAGAATTTGAATTCTGTTAGCTTAACACTTGTATAGAGAATTCTGATTTTTAAATTGTGAAGGTATTTAGGTCTGTGTTGAAAGTCATATATTTTTATCTGTGCAATGCTGAGTGCAGGCCACCAGCTCTAGAGAAATTTTACGAGGTTGAATAAACAAAAATTCTCAGGACACTTGGGATGTAAGACTTTGTGGGCTGTCATTCTGCTTGTTTTCTTATGTGCATGCCTGGGACTTGGCTGTGGGACTCAGGCATAGTGGGAGTGTTTGTGTGCAACTGTGCACTGCCAGTTTAGCTATTCTAGGGGAAATATGAGCTGTATATCCCCTGATCTTTGCTCCCAGTTCTCATTAAAGTGTTGATTTTTGTATTAAGCTCTGTGCGTTCCTGAAGCCATCTGCTCTTAGAGACGAAAGGCTGTTTTCTGGAGTGCAACCGGAGGGAAGATAGGACATCAGTGTCAGCTGAACTCTCCAGACTAAGGGTCATGGGTTTATTGTAACTTAAAGTTTGGTTTAGGTACAGGGACAGCCAAGAATAAGGCTCCTGAGTTCAGATTGTGATCTGAACCACTGTGGACAGACAGTAAGACAGGTAAGATGAGCAGGCCTATTCTTTGGATGAGTATTGCCTGTAAAAATGTACTGGCTCTTCTGCCAGGGGTCACTTCCTTAGACTAGCTCCTAGAGACAAGTATGGGCCTTGTTCCCTATACCTTACCCCACCCTCAATAGCAGAACATCAGTGCCTCCAGCTAGCCTGCATATGCTTTGAGTATCATTGCTGGGGCTAGTGAAATCCTGCTCAGGCCAGCTTCATGGTTCCCTGTCCCTACACAAAGAAGTAGCAGGTGGATCAACTCTACTGCAGTGGCTCCCAGGTCATGGTGATCATTGAGACCAATACAGGTTCAGCAAGGTATTTGTGGGCCCTGGCAAGAAAAGACAGTTCATCCTGGTATCCCCTGTCTGAGGGTGGTATGATCAACCTTTCTCTACCTCTGTGGCAGTGGCTCTCAACCACTGGGTTGCATCCCCTTTGGAGTGGAACAACCCTTTCACAGGGGTCACCCAAGACCATCGGAAAACAGATGTTTACATTACAACTCAGAACAGTAGCAAAATTACAGTTATGGGACTTGGCGGTGGTGGCGCATGCCCTTAATCCCAGCACTCAGGAGGCAGAGCCAGGTGGATCTCTGAGTTTGAGGCCAGCCTGGTCTACAGAGTGAGATCCAGGACAGGCACCAAAACTACACAGAGAAACCCTTCTCAAAAAAATAAAAAACCAAAAACAAACAAAATTACAGTTTTGAATTAGTAATGAAAATAATTTTATGGTTGGGTGTCACCATAACATGAGGAATTGCATTAAAGGGTCACAGCATTAGGAAGGTTGAGAATCACTGCTCTAAGGGAATCCATGTAACAAAGGGTACAGAAGCCACTGTTTGCCTTGTTCTTAGGTTCTGCATCAGGCACAGTGATACTGTTGTGCACTTATCACTTTGATGCAGGAGGCAATACAGCTTTTTCATCTTGTATAATACTCCAGTAACATTTAGATTTTAGATAAAAGTTAAACACACACACACACACACACAGTATGTTTTGTGTTAGAATTTTTCCCTTAACTATTTAGTTTAATCAAGAAGGGGTTTCTGGGGGGCTGGAGAGATGGCTCAGAGGTTAAGAGCACTGGTTGCTCTTCCAGAGGTCCTGAGTTCAATTCCCAGCAACCACATGGTGGCTCACAACCATCTATAATGAGTCTAGTGCCCTCTTCTGGTGTGCAGACAGAACACTGTATACATAATAAATAAATCTTTAAAAAAAAAAAAGAAGGGGTTTCCAACTGTGATAGCACATGCCTTTAATTTGAGCACTTGGGAGACAAAGATAGGTTGATCTCTATGAGTTCAAGGCTAGCCTGGTCTCTTTAATGAGTTCCAGGCCAGTACATAGTGAAACCATGTCTCAATTAAGTAAAAAGTGGAGTTGAGGAATGTAGCTTAATTGAATGCTTGCTTAGCATGCCCAAAACCCTGGGTTTGATCCCCAGCACTAGGGGATAAACTAGGTGTGGTGGAACATGGAGGCAGACTTGCGAGTATCAGTAGTTTTAAGACCATCTTATGTACTGAGTTTGAGGCAGACTGGACTACTTGAAATCTTATCTAAGATTTGGCATCTCTCTTTCAAAGGACCCAGGTTTAGTTCCCATCACCCATACTAGGAGGGTCACAACCACCTGTAACTCTTGTTCCAGGGGATCTGATGGCCTTTTCAGGCCTCCATTGACACCAAGCTTGAACATGGTACACATACATACATGCAGGCAAAACAATTACAATGAATAAATACATCTAATAAATTTAAAACTAATAAAATTTTTAAAATACACAATGTTCAACAAGCTTCATAACTAACTATGTTAGGATAAGATGGTGGTGGTGGTGGTGGTGGTGGTGGTGGTGGTGGTGGTGGTGGTGGTGGTGGTGGTGGTGGTGGTGGTGGTGGTGGTAAACTCCTTTAATCCCAGCACTTGGGAGGCAGAGGCAGGCTGTCTCTGTGAGTTCAAGGCCAGCAAGTTCCAGGACAGCCAAGGCTACATGAAGAAACCCTATCTTGAACTGCGCTTCTCCTTCACCTCCAAAAATAAATAAATGAATAAATAAAAGACATATATACGCTGGCTCTGGCACTCCACCGTTGAGCTAAAGTAAGGTGTTACCCTGACTGGCACAAGCCAGCTAGTATTGGGCTTCTGTGGCCCAATATTAGGGCTCTTCATCACAGACTGGGATACCTTAGGCCACTCACACTCTTAAATGCTCCTCTATCCTCTAAAGAAAACACACACACCTTCCCCTCAAATCTTCTACCAGTGATTTTTCTTTTTTCTTTTAGAAATGGTTTTGCTTTGTAGACTAAGGTAATCTAGAACTTAAGATCGTCTTCCTCTGCTTGCTGAATGCTGGCATTGAAGGCACACCAGGATCTGATCAGGGTCTTGGGAACAAACTAAAATCCTATGGAACAGCAGGAAGTGCTCTTAATTGCTGAGCCATCTCTTCAACCCCACCAGTGCTTTTTCTTTGGGTTTTTATGAAGAATTGATCTTTGTAGTTTCAGTTCTGCCTTGCCAAGATTGGCTCATACCAGCAGTACGTTGTCACAGTGTCACAGATATGTACCCATGTTTCATTGCCACCATGGCCAAGCAGCTGCCCTATGCTGGTTGGGCCCCTTGTTTTGGCCTGGGGTCTGTTGAGGTATTGGGATCTCAACAAGCTTGGCATTTCATGCCTCCCTAAAGATCAGAAACTGGCTAATTCTGGGATTGGGGAAGAAGGATGCTGATTGCTTTGTTTCCAAGACATGGGTTTCCACTTGCCCTTTGTCCTATTGGTCCCTTATCTGAATTGTTCTCAACATCATCACCTCTCTGATGGATTTATTTATCGCTTTGGATCCTTGGTTTAGGTCTTCCATTTTCATCTAACTAGGTAGAGTACAGGGAGATAAATAGGTCATCAAGTGACAGTTGATGATGTTGAGGACTGGAAGCACCAAGATGAAGGCTGGAGTCTGGAGGGCACCATTTTGCCCTTTGTGGCTAAACCCAGGGGAAGAGACTGAACTGAAGATAATCTAATGTGTATAAACCTTCCTGTTTGGGTTAGTGCAATGTGTGGCTCAGTGGGTTCAGTGCTTGCCACACTAGCCTGACAACCTGAATCAGATCCATCCGTGTAATCCAAGTAAAGGTGGAAGAAGAGAACTGACTACCAAGTCATCCTCTGACCTCTACATGTATGCTGTGAAACACCATTAGAAAAGACATAAACCTTTGTGTTTAAAAATCTCAGGCATCACCTCTGGAAGGTAGGGTATATACAACATCACTTTGTGACCTCAGTTATAGAGCCAGACTAGAGCCTGCAGTTTCCGTCCTCATTACTGATTTATGCTCCTGCCACTAACTGTTAGCTAGGTTAGTGCCTGGGGATGACACATTTGGCCACTCCTTGCTAAGATTCCCCAGAAATCCCTCATGCAAAGCATAAGCAGTTTCTCAAATGAAGGAGATCCTGAGTCTTGGACCTTTCTTAAAGCAGGTGCCCCTGTCCATCGTGGCAGACTGGCCTTTCTGAGTGAGAGAGGTGTAGTATGAAATGCTAGGGTCTTGCTGTGGGAAGCAGCACCCATATTCCACAGAGGCTGCTTTAGGTTTTGGGGTTAAAAATTAACGTGTGAACAAACAGCAAGCAGAGGCAGGCCGAGCTCCGTGAGTTCGAGACCAGCCAGGTCTACAAAGGGAGTTCCAGGACAACCAAGGCTCTGTTACACAGAGGAACTCTGTCTGGAAAAAACAACCCAAAAACTAACGTTGCAGGTCTTCCCCCCCCCCCTCAGGTACACGATTGGAACTTGTTTGCTTTAGAAACGGTCCATATAGGATTTAGGACCTCTCACTTGAGATTGGCGGGGAGAGGTGGCTGTCAGGTTAACAGATAGGGCCGCAGGAGCAGTATGTTCAGGAAGAGCACCGAATTCCTGAGAACTCAAGAAGCCCTGCGAGTCCTATTTTGCACCCATCATAAGCCACAGGGCTATTCCTAAACCATCTCCAGCCCTAACAGGAGGAGCTCCAAATTCTTTCGTCGCTGCATCATGTCATTTCCGCAGTCCTACAGGCCTTGTGGAGAGACGAAACAACAAAAATATTGCTCAAGTCCACGCGTGCGCACAGAGCACTATCGGGGATTGTGGACCGATGTAGGGTTTTGGTTGTTTTCTTGTCCGGAACTGACGAGCTGCTGGAGAACTGGGGCGGAGGGAGCGGTCCCTCTAACCGGAAGCGATTGCTAGCGGGCGCCCAAGAGATGGGTTGACGCAGAGTCGGGCGCCAGAGGGCGCTGGGTAGGATCAGGGTGGGGCGGAACCCTTCCCAGCTTACAGACCGGAAGTAGAGGGCGCTGGGTAGGATCAGGGTGGGGCGGAACTGTTTACAGGCCGGAAGTTCTCAAGGTCAGAGGCATAGTGGTCAGTTTTAACTTCCGGGGTTGGGTCTGTGTGTCGGAAGCTTGAAAGCAATAAGCTGTAGGGGAACTGGAAAGATGAGAGGCTACCGGCCGCTGTCGGCCTGGTTCTGTTTGGTGCGTTCGAGCGTTGACACTATCCCGCGCTGTGGGTTCGGGTGCCTGAGCAGAAACAGTGGGTGGGTGGCTTGCGGGGGTCGCGTTGGTGGAGACAAGTAGAGGCAGGATTTAAGCCAAGAGCGACGTTGAAGATGCCTCATTGCTTGTCAGGGGGATCCTGGGTGGTGGGGGTATGTGAGCCATGCGGCCTGGCCTGCGGGCGACAACTAATAACACTGTCCACCGCCTCTGCATGACCGCAACTGGTACCTGTATTTTAGCTTTGAGCACCTGTGGCCTGGCCATCAACTCACCATGTTCCTGGCGCGCCTGACTTCACAGCTGGTCAGGGCTGTTCCCTGGGCAGGTAAGAGGCCCCGTGGACGCGGAAGCCACGCCTGGGTTGCGGATGAGCGGCCCAGCTCTCCTTCAGCAGTCTTAACTTGCTACTGGAATTAGGGACCTGTCCACAGACTTTTCCCTGCGAACTTCGATGTAATATGGAGGGGTACATCACAACTTTAGGCTAAAGAATAAGGTCCAGGTTTTCCCGTTTTGGGTGTACGTGTTGCCCACGTCTGAGGAGTAGTAGTGTTCTGATCTGGTGTGGTCTCACTAGTAGCGACTCTGTTGTTTCCCCTAGGTTTCAGTCGTTCCTGGCCTGGCTCCTGGGTGATCGGCAGCCATGTTTTTCGACCCCTTTACAGTTTGCAGCCTGCAAGCCTAAGTCGGGCTGCCTCCCTCCCTGGTAAGGGGTCCCAATTGGAACTTGAGGAGTTCCTGGTCCCCAGGAAGATGTCCATCAGTCCACTAGAGAGCTGGCTGACTGCTCGATACCTATTGCCCAGACTGGATGTTGGGGTCCCAATGACTGTGGTTCCCTCCCACTACTACAAGTGTCCGCCCAGCCAGGAGGAGGAAGCCAAGCAGGGAGTCAGGGACGTCTGGGATGCCACTCCAGTGAAGTGCAAAAATGTGCTGAAGATCCGAAGACGGAAGATGAACCACCACAAATACCGTAAGCTGATCAAGAGGACACGGTTTCAACGACGTAAAGTCCAGGAAGGACGTCTGAAAAGGAAGCAGGTGAATATGGGCTCTCCCTTGGACCTTGATTGGTAGTGGTTGAGAGTGCTTGGCTTGCTAAGAATGAGTTGGTTGCCCCCTCTGCCCTTGCAGATCAAGTTTGAGAAAGATTTGAAGCGCATCTGGCTGAAGGCAGGCCTGAAGGAAGCCCCCGAGAGCTGGCAGACCCCCAAGATCTACATGAAGAACAAATAAGCCTGGAGTCCCATCCCTCTGACCCTCTTCCTGCTGTTGACCCATTATAATAAACGTTGGAAGGACTGAGTTATTTTGGGCTGGCACAGAGCTTCTTTGGTCTGGTGGGAGCTCTCTTGAAGAACAGACTTTCACCTAGGAACCCAGAGCCTGAGGGTGCCTACTGGTTGCCTATGTTCCAGCTGGTCCCTGACACCCAGTCTGACTAATTTGTGCCTTCTGAAATGACAGCCTTGTGTAGAGATATATGCTATGGGATCACTATGAACAGCTCCAGGGAGGTGGGCTTCAGTGTGAATACTGGTGGCATTGGGGCTGAGGGGTATCTGTACTAGGGTGAGTGGTGATTTGATTATGAAGTAAGGGATGGTTTGAGAGAACAAGGTAGGGAAGCAGAAAAGGTCAGGTTTCCCAAAAGATGCACATGGTCCCCTATAGGTGATAAGCCCTTTAAGTTGCCCTGTTGGCTGGGATGGTGTCATCTGGCCACGGGACAGGGTATTACCATGGATGCCAGCCTTCCCAGATGCTCCAGCCTCTTTTTGACTCCTCAGCCTCTCCTATGTTCTGGATTCTTCAGTGTGTGGGTGGGGGCACTAATCAGAAAGGTTGCCTGAACAGTGTGTTGGTAAGTTCAGTGTTGAGGGCTTACCAAGGAAGATGCTGTTTAGAGTTTTAGCTTGAGTTAGAGACTTATGATTCCAGTATCCCTGCATTGAGAGGAATGTATACTCTGAACAGTTTGGAGGCCTGGAGGGACCCTGGCCTTGTGTACCAAGGTATGAGGGAGCTAGGTATAAGCAGGGGAACCTGGACAGTGCATCTGTTGTGCCTTCTCGTTTACTCTGCTCTCTGATACCTATCTTCAGAGTTAACAAATCTAGGGTAGACTAGATGATATTGATAACCAAATGTTCCTTGGTATCCAGATGGGCCCCTGCTCAATGCATGTGAATCAGTGAATGGGTTTCCAAAAGACATGGTCCCAAAAGGGCATTGTGGTCTCTGCTTTAAAGACTGAAGCTGATTGGGTGGGAGTGCTAAAAACCTCTAATGTAGCTGTGTGTTTACGTGACCATAAGGGGGCAGTAATCAGAGACTCTTGGCATCCCATGGACCTTGGCTGAGGACCAGAGCAGCTGGCTGAGAGCTCCTTTCAGGACTCCCCAGCTGTGATACTCTTCCTGAATCTGGGCGCCTGTGGTGAGTGGAACAGGGGTCCCAGGGCCTGAGTGTCCAAGACTGAGGCTTGGTGAAGGGTAGCCTGCCCTCTCTGAACCAGTTCTGGCCAAGTCTGACCCTGCAGCTCCCTGCTGGCACTTTTGGCTGTCCATAGCTGCTCCTGGTATTTCCTTTCAGCCCTGCCCAAGAGCTGCCCTGTGGCTTACCCCACACTTCTCTAGAGGAGAAATGAGGTTTTGACTCTGCTGTCTGGAGTTAAGCTTCCAGATCTTAGCAGAGAGGCCTGTAGGGCAGGAGACCCAAGTGGTTCAGCTACCACACTCAGGTGTCAGCTAGAAAAGAAGAGGCCCTGAGCTACTTCACCTTGTGGTTCCTACAGAGTAACACTTTTTCCGTTTTTTTTTTTTTTTTTTTTTTTTTTTTTTTTGTGTGTGTGTGTGTGTGTGTGTGTGTGTGTGTGTGTGTGTGTGTGTGTTTTGAGACAGGATCTCTGTACTCAAGGCTGTCTTAGGACTTGCTGTGTAGACCAGGCTGGCCTTTTAAATTCAGAGATCCACCTAACTCTGCCTATTGAGTGCTGGGATTAAAGCCATGCACCACCATGCTTGGTCCAAGGGTAGTGGTTTTTAACATTGCCTAAATTGTATCTGGAGACGTTTTGGTTGCTAGAATGGGGATTAGAGATGGCAGATATTGCTGGGCTCCTAAAAGACAGGAACACGCTACCACACAATCCCACACATAACATCAAGTGCTGAGGGTGAGATTGTTTTCTTCGTCACATATCATGGGTCACTGTGTGAGTCATCCCTGTCCAATCTCTACCCCCATGCTTATGGCTTGGAAAATTTACCCAGCCAGGATCTCAGCAGACAATTTGAGGATTATATTTTTATCTTTACAGCTCTTTCCAGGCCACAAAGGGGCTATCCTTTCTTTCCTATGGGGCCTCCACCCGGCCTTCTACCTTGTGGGATGCATAGCCCCTTCTTGGTATCTCCCTGATCTGGGAAGGATGCTATGAAGGAAGGCCTATGATTTCGTTCTGCTCCCAACTGATCAACCTGGCCCCTCCTAGCATAGTCATGGTTTAGATTCTGGCCAGGCCATGGTTGCTAAGAGTAGTCTTCATCCCATGATGAGTACCCCATCTTTTGTACCAAGACTAAAAGCTGATAGCTACCTCAGTATGGCCTTTTGTGAGCTGATGTCCACCACATGCCTGCACAGCCAGCATCACATTTGAGTACCTAGTGTGTTTCCTAACCAGTAACTGTGCAGGGTCTACACTTACACAAATTCCTGTCTCTGCTGAGGAACTTTGGTCAGAGCACTGCCAACTCAGAAGCCCCTGCATGGGATACAGTACAGTGTTTGATGCAAGCCTGACTGACCTTCCAATGAGTTTTATTTCCCACTGTCAGGGAAGTATGTGGCTGGCAAGGACAATATGTTCTAGGTAGAGCAGAGCCTAGAAGGAGGATGGTCCCATTGAGTTAGTCCATGGCTTGCACTATCCTGGTAAGGACATGGCTTAGGGTTGGAAGGTGAGAAAACATCCCTGTGTCTAGGGTTCATGTTGATGCCTCACCAGGCTTTCTTGGACCACCAGCTCCCAAATCATGACATATAGAGAATTCTTACTAGTTATGAATGCATGGCCTTATCTTATGCTTTTCCCTCTAGCTCTTTTTTCTTTTCTTTTTTTTAAGATTTATTTATTTTATCCATAGGAGTGCTCTATCTGTATGTACAACTTTATGCCAGAAGAGGGCATCAGATCCCAGTATAGATGGTTGTGAGCCACCATGTGGTTGCTGGGAATTGAACTCAGGACCTCTGGAAGAGTAGCCAGTGCTCTCAACCACGGAGCCATCTCTCCAGCTCTTAATTTAACCTGTTTTTCTTCATCTATATTTTGCCTTGAGGATTTTTACCTCTCTTTCCTTCTGTATGTCCTATTTCTCTGCTTCCTCCATGTTTGACTGGCTGGCCCTGGCTTCTCCCCCACTCCCACCAAGACTCCTCTTCCTTATTCTTTTTGCCTAGCAGCCCACCTATCCTTCTACTGCCTAGTTATTGGCTATTAAGCTTTGTTGTTTTTGTTGTTGTTGTTTTGAGACAGGGTTTCTCTGTGTAGCTTTGGAGCCTTTCCTGGAACTCACTCTGTATCCCAAGCTGGCCTCGAACCCACAGAGATCCTCCTGCCTCTGCCTCCCGAGTGCTGGGATTAAAGGTATGTGCCACCACCACCCAGCTAGAAAAGCTTTTTTAACATGATGAGCAGGAACCAATGAATGAAGGGCCTGGAGCCATTTATGCTTTTCAGAGACACGTATTTATTTTGTCTTTTTTTTTTTTTTCTGGAGCTGAGGACCAATCCCAGGACCTTGCACTTACTAGGCAAGCACTCTACCACTGAGCTAAATCCCCAACCCGACATGTATGTAATACCTTCCTAACCTTCCTAAACACATGATTTTTGTGGCAGAGCAGTTTATTTTGTCCTCTGGTGTCCACGTGTGCACCATGATACTGCATGCACATTAATAAACCTAGAACCGCCGGGCGGTGGTGGCGCACGCCTTTAATCCCAGCACTCGGGAGGCAGAGCCAGGCGGATCTCTGTGAGTTCGAGGCCAGCCTGGACTACCAAGTGAGTCCCAGGAAAGGCGCAAAGCTACACAGAGAAACCCTGTCTTGAAAAACCAAAAAAAAAAAAAAAAAAAAAAAAAAAAAAAAAATAAACCTAGAACCAAAGAG
The DNA here is from genome assembly GCF_049852395.1 of Peromyscus maniculatus bairdii. NCBI lineage: Eukaryota > Metazoa > Chordata > Mammalia > Rodentia > Cricetidae > Peromyscus > Peromyscus maniculatus. The sequence goes on from NC_134853.1 coordinate 173,193,074, forward strand.
GAGAACTCTGAAGTCTGACTTTATATACTCACTCAAACCATGAAATCCCAAGTAAAGTAATTCTGGGCATTAAGTCTCCAGGGAGCTTCCTATTGGTAAAGTGCTCGAGACACTTACCTTTTCTCCACCAGGATTAAGGATCTTTGCCCTGTGTTGTGCTTTCCCATTATTCAGCTCTATCCTTTGACTAAAACTAGTCAAAGAAAAAAAGGGGTGTGTGGCAATTTCTATAGGCAGGTAGGAGAGAACCTGCCCTGAGTTACTGCATGATAGAAGACCGCAAGATAAAAGGTAGCCAGAGGGTGTTATGCAGGCAAAGGGTGACCATATGGACAGATTGTATGGGTGACCATGTAGACAAGGGGACTGTGTAGACCAATAGTGCTGCATAGATGGGTAGAGGCACTATGGCTAGAAGAAGCATCAAGATCCTCCAGCCTTGGTTATGCTGTCTAGTTAACACAATATTTAGCATATACAAGCCATTTCTGCCAAGTCTTACCAGAATTCCTTATTGGCAGATCACAAACAGTAAAATGTAGACAGTAGGAAACCTGGAGAGATGGTCAGCAATTAAGAGCACTGTTCTTGCAGATAGCCTGAATTCAGTTAGAAGACATTGCCTTGTTGGGTTACTTTTGTTTTGTTCATTTCTACAAAGCAATGAGAATATTTTCCAGCAACTTCAGCGTGGATCCAATAATACTTTGGGTTATAACCCAATAGTACTTTTTGTGCCCGAGTTTTTCACTGGCCACAGTTGTGGCCACTTTTTTTTTTTTTTTTCCAGACAGGGTTTCTCTGTAGCCTTGGCTGTTCTGGAACTCACTCTGTAGACCAGGCTGGCCTCGAACTCACAGAGATCCACCTCCCTCTGCCTTCGAGTGCTGGGATTAAAGGCATGTGCCACCATTGCCTGGGGACACACTACATTTTATTGTTATCAAGAGGACTTGCTTCCTGTTTGAAGATATGAAACACTGTAGATTTATTATTTATTTTTTCCTCCTGGTCCTATAATAAGCTGCTTCTAAGGAGCTATTATTTGTTTTTCAGAGAAACCAGGGTCTGAGCACTGGGTGAGTTGCTGCTCTGGGACCGCTGCATGGTACTTCTTGGTTCTGTTAGTTGACAGAGATAGAAAATACATGTTATAATGACCAACTTAAATGCACAATATGAATTCCACACATCTACGTAATTGATAATTGAGCTAACAAGGTCTTATCAAGGTGTCTATAGCTGGAGTTGAACTGCATATAAGTTGTTCAGGCCCCTCCCGTTCATCTGTAACTTCTCTTTCCAACTAGTAAGTATCTGGGTTCCCCATCTACTACCCCTTGACTTTTCAGGTTCCATGTGCATGCGTGCCCAACAATATCAGAATGGCTGTCAATCAAGGTGCAGTCCTTGAGTGCAGTTCTCTGCCTTCAGCAGCCTGACAGACATGTTCCTCAGATATCATGTCAGCATTCCCTTTCTCCCTTCAGTGCTGTTATACCATTTGTAATACATTAAGATACTTTTGTGTAGCTAGACAGTGGTGGCATATGCCTTTAATCCCAGCACTTGGAAGGCAGAGGCAGGCAGATCTCTGTGAGTTTGAGGCCAGCCTAGTCTACAGAATGAGTTCCAGGGTAACCAGGACTGTTTCACAGAGAAATTCTGTCTTGAGAAAAAAGAAAAAAAAAAGGTACTTTTGTGGGGCTGGGTGGTGGTGGTGTACACTTTTAGTCCCAGTACTTGGGAGGAAGAGGCAGGCAAATCTCTGAATTCAAAACCAGCCTGGACTACATAGTGAGAGCCTGGACTACCTAGTGAGTTCCAGGACAGCCAGAGCTTCACAGGTAAACCCTGTCTCAAAAAACCAAAACAAACAACAAAAAGATACTTTTGTCTCATTTGGCCTTATGTCTTAGGAATTCTTCTCCAACCTTCCTAAACAAGTTTCATTTTTAATTTACATATTTAAGATTCATAGCTGGCAACCACATTGGGGAGGCAGAGGCAGGCAAATGTCTGTGAATTTGAGGCCAGCTTGGTCTACATCAGTGGTTCTTAAACTTCCTCAACCGTTGCTACTTCATAACTGTAATTTTGCTACTGTTATGAATCATAATGTAAATATTTTTGGAGACAGGTTTGCCAAAGGGGTTGCAACTCATAGGTTGAGAACCTCTGGTCTATATAATGAGATTACATAGAGAGACTGTCTCAACAACAACAAAGATTTGGGCCTGGGCATTGTGGCACATGTAATTCTAGCACTTGGTAGGTAGGGGCAGGAGAATCACCTGAAATTCCAGGCTATCCTGGTTTACACGGTAAAGTCCGGGCCAGCCAGTGTTAGGTGGGTGGCAGTGAGACGGTTTAGTGGGTAAAATGCTTGCCCTACAAGCCCGATAACTTGAGTTTGATCCCTGGAACATGGTGGGAAAAGAATCAGTTCCCAGAAGTTGTCCTCTATTTTAAAATTGATGGATTGTGGCCAACAAGACAGTTCACCAGGTAAAGGTGCTTGCCACCAAATCTGAAAACCTGAATTCCATTCCCAGATGCCGCAGTGCTTTGTACATTGTGACATGTACACTGTGACATAGATGCCACAGCATACTGTAGCAGGAATCTTAAAAGTTCTTATTAATAAAATCAAACCCGAGGCGAGTTATTGGGGTCAATGCTGGTAGATCAGAGAGACAGAACAAGCCACAGCTATCTCACCTCGCCGGATCCTCAGCTGGTCTTGTTTCCTCAGACTGGAAGCTTCTGTGTCCTCATCCCAATAGCTCTCAGCTGAACTGCTGCTTAAAAGCCTGAATGCTTAATCAGCCACATGCTTAACCAGCCACATGCTTAACCAGCCAAATGCCTCTAGTTTCTGGTCCTCAAGCCTTATATACCTTTCTGCTTTCTACCATCACTCCCTAGGATTAAAGGCTTGCTTCCTGGGATTAAAGGCGTGAGTCACCATGCCTGGCTGTTTCCAATGTGGCCTTGAACTCACAGAGATCCCAGATGGATTTCTGCCTCTGGAATGCTAGGATTAAAGGCGTGTGCTATCACTGAGTAACTAGTGGCTTTTCTGTTCTCTGACCCCAGATAAGTTTATTAAGGTACACAATATTTTGGGGAACACAATACCACCACAGCATACACATAAATTGATGGATTGGTGGGGTGTCAGTGGTCAAGTGCTTTCAGAACATGTGTAAAGCCTGGGGTTCAACCTATAATGCAAAGAAAATAACTTGCTGTGTAACCAGGCTGCCCTCCAGATCACAGAGATCTCTTTGCCTCAGGCTCCCAAATGCTGGGATAATAGGCTTGTGCCATCATGCCTCCATTTTTGTTTCTTGTTTTGGATGATGTCTCACTATGCAGCTTTGGCTGATCTGGCACCCACTATGCATCCCAAGCTGGCTCTGCCTGCTGAGTGCTGGGATTAAAGGTGTGTGCTACCATACCTGACACAGCAACAATATAAAACCGACGAGGGCTGGGCGGTGGTGGCGCACTCCACTCCTTTAATCCCAGCACTCTGGACCCTAGAAGAACCAACAGACATTCAAGTGACTACTTCTAGGAAATGGGTCAGAACTCATAGAAAACATTCTGGGGGTGCAGTTTAGTGTTGGAGTGCCTGCTATGATGTACAAAGGCTTGGTTTCAACTCCTTCATGAAAATCTCCCTAACCAGATTGAGTGTAGAATGGTGAATGTTATGGTCTAGAGTGTATGTGAACCATCGTCCTCCACCTCTTGGACATGAGGGGTCCAAACAGATCCTAGCACAATCCAGATGGACTTTTGACCCAGCAGTTTGTCTGTATTGGCCCCTATCATACCCAATCCTTACTAAGAAACCAGGGACTATGGAAACCAGGGGCTATCCTTATGAAATGAATACTTGTTTCTGCTACCATGGAACTGTATTGGTCCCCCAGTGCTGTACAAGAAGTCACATTTGTTACCTCACTCTTCCATGGTCTACCCCTGCTAAAAGTCTCAAAAGCCTGATGTCAGAGTATCTCCAAAGACTTGTGGTTCATTTCTGGACCACCTGCAGAATCTGATTCCTCCAAGTTGTAGGGATGAAGACTTGGCTGGGGTCTAGGACTATCTCAGCTCCCAAAGGTCACCCTCAGACCTTGTTCTGTTGCCCACCCAGTGGGATTCTTAACTCCAGGGAACTGCTCCCCTGGAGGGAATAGCTCTTTGCATCTGCTCTGGTAGAAGCTTTGCCACCAAAGCAGGGACATTTTCTCACTTTTTAATGTTATGTAGCCTGATCAAGTATGTATATGACTACGCTGCATGCTCACACTCACACCAATGGCTGTAGTCTTGTGGATTCTTTGAAATTTTCTCACCATGAGGACTTGATAGGGACCATTTTCTTGTCTGTCCATGGTAGCTCTAAACCACTTCAGTATTTCTGTGTGCCATCAGGCCAACCTCTAGCCAGATGGCTATTCTTGTTTAATTTATTTTAAAACAGGTTCTTACTTATGGTGATCCTCCTGATTCAGCCTCTTGAATGCTGTGGTAACAGGCATGTGCCACTATGCCCATCCACTTCTGTCATTTAGAAATGATCATAAGGGGTTGGAGAGATGGCCTAGTGTTTTAGAGCACTTGTTGCTCTTACAGAGGACCCAGGTTTGATTCCGAGTGACTAAAGGAGGCTAACAACTACCCGTAGCTACAGTTCCAGAGGACCTGATGCCCTCTTCTGGCCTCTGAGTGCACTGCAGGTAGTACACAGCCATATGCAGGTGAGACACCCATACACAAAAAAATACATTAAATATTTTTTTAAATGATCATAAGCCAGGTATAGTGGTGCATTCTTTTAATCCTAGCACTTGGTATGCAGAGGCAGGTGGATCTCTGTAAACTGGAGTCCAGTCTGGTCTATATAGTGAGTTCCATGACCGCCAGAGCTATGTAGAGAGACCTTGTCTGGAAAAAAAAACAAACAAAAAACAAACAAACAACAACAACAAAAAAAAACCAAAACAAAACAAAATAAGGGGGCTGGAGAGATGGCTCAGCGGCTAAGAGCACTGGCTGTTCTTCCAGAGGTCCTGAGTTCAATTCCCAGCAACCACATGGTGGCTCACAACCATCTGTAATGAGATCTGGTGCCATCTTCTGGCCTGCAGGTGTATATGCAGACAGAACACTGTATACATAATAAACAAATAAATCTTTAAAAAAAAAAAAAAAAAAAAAAAAAGAACCCTGGTTGCTCTTCCAGAGGACCCGGGTTCAATTCTCAACACCCAGTTCTGGGTAATTCCAACATCCTCACACACAGACATACATGTAAGAAAAAAAACCCAATGCACATCCAAAAAAAAAGTTGATTAAAAGGTAAGTATGCGGGGCTGGAGAGATGGCTCAGAGGTTAAGAATACTGACTCTTCTTCCAGAGGTCCTGAGTTCAATTCCCAGCAACCACATGGTGGCTCACAACCATCTGTAACGAGATCTGGTGCCCTCTTCTGGCCTGTAGGCGTACATGCAAGCAGAACATTGTATACATAATAAATAAATCTTTAAAAAAAAAAAAAGATAAGTATGCTGGTCTATCAACAGGGCAAGGGCTGGTGCATCCATCTAATTTAGCACTGAATCTTGAGTGCTTGGTGGGTGTTCAGTAAGTTCAGATGAATGAAGATCAATGTGGGTCTTTATGGATGAGTAACAGTAGATGCATAAGCAGCTCTCAGTTTGTGCCTGTGTCTGGCCGGAATATATTCCTTGGGACCATAAGAAGCCTGTGGTGGGGCAGCTGGGCCTGACTGAATCGCTGGTCCTGTGGTTTTTCTTCCCAATGAGCCGGGCTGCCTGGAATGTCCAAGTCACCAGGAATAGGAGCCAACATCAGATTCTTAGTCTTTGTGCCTAGTGGGCTGGCTGATACTGCTTGTCTGGCCACACCCCTAAAAGAAGAAGATAGGTCTAGGGCTCTGGGTTGGCTGAGGCTTTGCCAAAGTACCATGAGGTCAGTACCATGGTCTGTTCTTTTCCTAGAGGGACAAAGATTCTAGATGGGGCTGGGAAGCAAGGGGCAAGGAGCTGGGGGCTCCACAGTACAGACTGAGAAGGAGCTGGAGCGGCCCTGGCCCCCCTTGACTGTGGGAGGGGCAGGTGGCTTGGTTAGCAGCCCAGGCTGCCTGCTTGGCTCCAGTTCTTGTCTGTGGCTATTTCCTGCTTAAGGATGTGGTGGTGGGGGCTGGGAGGAGGGCAAACAGACCTCTGCTGTCCATCTTGACTCCTCTGGCCTAAAGTAGAGGATAGTATGGGGGAAAGAAGGTATTGGCTAAGGGTCATTTGTTCCCATGTGTGTCTCTAGGGAGTCAAGGCTCCCATAGATATCAGCATCTGGCCTGTGATCTGGAAGTAAGTTATTGGGATTTGCAGTTTGAGAGTTCCCCAAGTCTGCAAGCCCTGAGTCTGCAAAGGGAAGACCTGGGCAGAGGTATGGAACAGGTGTCCCAGACTTCTAATACACTCTTCCTCTGTCCTCTACCTTGAACCTTGTCACCACTCATATTTAGGATCAGGCTTGGGCCACCTCTGTGTCCTTCTATCACTTCCTGAACACTCTCCTTCCATGGAAAGAAACAGGATAAGGGATAGCCTAGAACAACCATGGGAGAGTGGAGAGGGGAGACAGATATAGCAGAAGTCAACCTCCTGAGTATGGGGTAGAGACACACACTGTGGCAAGTGAGGCATCCACACCACTTAGAAAAGCAGAAGGGAAGGCCAGAATAGGGGAACTGGGGGATGGCCTGCTGGGTGGGACTTGTTTTTCCAGAATAAAAGGCCCAGGGAAGAGCTGGGGGGCCAAGTTCATGCTCTGCCTGGCCCAGATCCTGGATGGCTGGCTCCCTTAAGTCCTGAGGGACTTCCTTTCCTGTAGCCTCACAGCTGGTCCTCCGTGTTTCCCCCTCCCCTCCAATAGCCAGCTAGGCTGAGGTTCTGGCTTGTTTGAGGACTTGGGGACCCCACCCCAGCCTCCAGGGATAGGGCCTGTACCTATTACTATCCAAAGAAGTGGCCTAGACTGCTTAGGGCTTCTGAGGTTTCTTGGATTCTTTTCCTTTCTTGTTCTGAGGTTTGCTTAACTAGCAGGAGTGGGCTGGTACACAGTGCTGCTCTGTTATTTCCCATTTGTTTATATGACTTTGTGTTCCCAGAGCTTCAAATTTGTGCTTTCTGTTGGGAGAGTTCACTCCCCTTTCCTCCAAGTGGAGGTTTCCCAGATCATAGTAATTCAGTCCTGGTTTCAGGACTCTGGGTTTGCCTTATGGATGTGGATAGCTCTAGTCGTCAGGCCATGAGGAAAGTGACCACACGCACACTCTGTCCTCAGTACCCAGAGGTCCTACCACTCACCTCCCTGGTTAGCTGTTCCTTGTTTTGTTTGAGACAGGGCCTCGATACGTGTAGCCGTGGCTGCTCTGGCATTCACTATGAGGATCATGTTGGCCTCGAACTCATAGAGGTCTGCCTCTGCCTCTCAAGTGCTAGAATTAAAGGTGTGGGCCACTGTGCCTGCCTTTCTTGATCCTAGAGATAAGTGGATCATAGTGCCATCATGTGGTCCGCAGGTAGCCCACCATGGTCCCAGAGAAGGGCATAGTAAAGTCACCCTCATCTAAATTGGAACTGGAAGAGCCGCCTGATCTGGCAAGGAGAATACAAGAATGGAGAAAGCAGCCCAGGTTTTTTGGCCTGGCTGACCACATGGGAGAATGTCAAAGCCGGGGATGCAGATCATTCACCTTCAAACACCAGTTCTGCTGCAGCTCAGAAAGTTTACCAGATGCTTGGCACCCACATGGCCTCAGGAATCCTCACATTCAGGCCTCTTCATCTGTCCTAGGACTGAGCTACTGCCCCACCCCAGGGCTGACCGGTGACTGGCTGAGCATTTACTCAGACCCTCCCACCTCCTAGGCCTGGACCGGGTGGCTGCAACACAGCAGGCCAGCCAAAGATGGGGGAGGCCAACAGTAGAGCAGCGCAGTGGGCGGGGCACAGACCCGGCCCACAGCTCCGTGATGTCAGCGGGTGCTGGCAGGGAGAGGGGGTCGGCTGTTTTTCTGGAGAGTTAGAGCTGAGTAAGACAAAGCGCAGCGCGGACCCTGCTGGCGCCATGGAACTGCTGTCCTGTGTCTTGCTGTGGAAACTGGTGCTTCTTCAGAGTGAGTGTGAGAGATGGGACTGGGTGTGGGACAGTGAGCTGATGAACTCTCTGTGTTTAGGCTGGGAGGGGTAGGGAGCACTCATCAAAGAAAAGGACCAGGCTGGTGCCTCAAAACAGCAATTCACTTTCAATCATGAAGCCTTCAGGTACTCCAACAAAAATCCCAGAGGCCCTAACTAGGGAGGATGTAGCCAAGGTGCCTCCTGTACCCATTCTTTGTGTGACTACAGTGTCAGCTGCTCAGGGTGCAGTCCTCCCAGATGTGGGGAGGGAGTCAGGGGGGCTGACAACTAAGGGGCTAATAGAGTCTGTTCCAACGCCTTCTTCAGGGCCCCCAGGCCTGCCTACTCTGGCCTGCTGACCAGGCACATTTTTCCTAGGAGCCTGGGCCCTAAGCCACTTCTCCACAGCACTGTCTTGGGCCAGTGGTGGCAGATCAGGACTTACTCCCCATGTCACCTGTTAGGACTGTAGCAGGGGGCCGTGCTGCACCCAGGGTGGGGTGTGCAGGACAGGGCTATGAATGCCTGAGGTCTGAAGGTGCGTATACGACTGCTGGTTGCCTCAGTGTCCTGCTGGAGCAGTTCGGAAGGACTTGTTGCTATGATGTGGCAATGGTTACTTCAAGTTCACAGTTCAGAACAAGACCGCAAAGAGTCACATCCTTCCCTACTACTCACTGCCAGATTTCTTGGTTTCCCACTTACCAGAGCTGTCTGTATAGCCAGGAAGTCAACTAAGGGTGTTACCTGCAGCTTCCCTACCAGAACTCGTTAAGTGGGCATCGTGGCAACAAACTGCCATGACTGCGGGAGGCCCCAAGTGGTCTTCCAGCTGGTGGGTCCTGGGATGCAAAGGTGAAAAATCCCTACAGCTTTATTCTTCCTCTCCTTACAGGCCTTGAAGTCCTTCTGTACTCAGGTTAGTATCCCATACCCAGCTGTGGGCCAGGCCCCTTTAGGGTCCACTTCTCTCCTAACCCATCCTGCCTCCATCTTGACTTTTGCCGCTGACTCCCTCTTCCCGACAAGGGCCCTCAGGGACCGCAACAGCCAGCAGCTCTGTGGTGTCTGAGTCCGTAGTGAGCTGGGCAGCCGGAACCCAGGCGGTGCTGCGCTGCCAGAGCCCGCGCATGGTGTGGACCCAAGACCGACTGCATGACCGCCAGCGCGTGGTCCACTGGGACCTCAGCGGAGTCGCGGGCAGCCAAGGGCGCCGACTCGTGGATATGTACTCGGCGGGTGAACAGCGCGTGTACGAGCCGCGCGACAACGGCCGCCTCCTGCTGTCGCCTTCTGCCTTCCACGACGGCAACTTCTCACTGCTCATCCGCGGTACGCTGTGGAACCGTGGTGGGGGCTGAAACTTTGGCTGGAATAGAAACATTGGCAGGGGGCGGACACATACCTTTGACGAGGCTAGGCCTACGAAAGGGTGGAGCCTTGGAAAGGCGGGGCCGTGGAGGGGACAGAACCATTTTAGGGAGGGGCTATGGAGGAAGATGCGTCCCACACGCTGAGGTTATCTTCTGCGAAGCAGCTGTGGAGGAGGGCGACGAAGGGGTGTACACCTGCAACCTGCACCACCACTACTGTCACCTCTACGAGAGTCTGGCTGTGCGCCTCGAGGTCACCGACGATCGTGAGTGTGCCCCTCACCCTCCTTTTGCTACTGCCATCCCTGCCCCAGCCAGTCTTTCCCTTCCTCTCCTCTGCGGGGCAGTGATCTGGCTGCCTCTCTCAATGCATCCGCAGCCCTGTTAGCTCGCGCGTACTGGGACGGCGAGAAGGAAGTGAAGGTGGTGGTCCGCGGCGCGCCGGCTCTGATGACTTGTGTGAACCGTGCGCACTTGTGGACTGACCGCCACTTAGAGGAGGCGCAGCAGGTGGTCCATTGGGACCGACAGCTACCTGGGGTGCCACACGACCGCGCTGACCGCCTGCTAGACCTGTACGCATCTGGCGAGCGCCGCGCCTACGGACCATCCTTCCTGCGTGATCGTGTGGCAGTGAATGCCGACGCTTTTGCACGCGGCGACTTCTCCCTACGCATAGATTCTCTGGAGCCGGCTGATGAGGGAATCTACTCCTGCCACCTGCACCACCACTACTGCGGCCTGCACGAGCGCCGGGTCTTCCACCTACAGGTCACCGAACCCGTCTTGGAGCCACCTGCTCCTGCCTCTCCCGGTAATGGGTCTGGCCACAACAGCGCTCCTGGCCCAGGTGTGTGCAAGTGTGCAGCCTACGGGCACCAAGAAGGGGTATTGCTGAGAGTTTCTTCCTTCCTTTCCTTCTTTCTTTCCTTCTTTCTTTCCTTCCTTCCTTCCTTCCTTCCTTCCTTCCTTCCTTCCTTCTTTCTTTCTTTCTTTCTTCTCCTCCTCCTCCTCCTCCTCCTCCTCCTCCTCCTCCTCCTCCTTCTTCTTCTTCTTCTTCTTCTTCTTCGTATTAGTTTTTGTTTTTCGAGACAAGGTTTCCTTGTGTAGCCTCAGCTGTCCTGGAACCATCTTTGTAGACCAGGCTGGACTTAAACTCAGAGATCTGCCTGTCTCTGTTTTCTGAGTGCTGGGATTAAAGGCATGCTCCACCACACCTGGCTCATGGAGGGTTTCTGATGCTTGCTACTTCCCTGTAGATCCCACGCTGGTAAGTAGGTCCCGAGGCCACAGTGTCATCAATGTCATTGTCCCAGAGAACCACGCGCATTTCTTCCAGCAACTGGGCTATGTGTTGGCCACGCTACTGCTATTCATTTTGCTGCTCATCACCGTAGTCTTGGCTACACGCCATCATCACCGTGGAGGTAAGGCAGGGCCCTTAGAACAGAGGGGCCCAGACTGACTGAGGACAGTGAGGCTGACTTGATACTCCTCTCTTCATAGGATGCGGGACCTCAGACAAAAAAGCTGGGACACTGAAGGGGTGAGTTTGCCTGCCCAACCCTCCTCCCAGACCTGCCCTGCCCTGCCCTCCTACACTGCCATCTCCCTTTAGGAAGGATGTGAACATGACGGAGTTTGCTGTGGCCACAGGGGACCAGGCTCCTTATAGGACTGAGGACATCCAGCTAGGTAGGAGTGAGGGCCACAAGGGTCCAGGGGAAGTGCATTTTGGGTGGGACTTATTCTTTTCTTTTAACCAGATTACAAAAACAACATCCTGAAGGAGAGGGCTGAGCTGGCCCACAGTACCCTGCCTGCCAAGAATGTGGATCTGGATAAAGGTGAGCAGTGGAGGGAGACCCCAACATCCCCCCATCCCATATGTGACTCTACCCATTCCCAGGACCCTTTGGATAGGAGACTCCTGCCATCTTTTCTGAGAAGGCCTTGGGAAGTCATGCCAAATGTCTTCCCTGACTTTCCCACTGGGACTAAGGGACAGAAAGTAGACACTAGCCATTTTCTTGGCTTCCAGAGTTCAGAAAGGAGTACTGCAAATAAATGGATCCTGAGCTTCTGGCTGGGTCAGTAGCTCTGTATCAAAGGATGTCTCCATGACCCTCCTGTGGCACTCCTGGCTTCTTCTCAGCGGCTGGTCCCGCTTTCCTATAAACTTGGCCTGAACTTGGCACTTTGTTCTTCCAAGAATCACCCTCATCTTGGTGAGCAACTGTGGGTTCCCTAGGGACTCTGATATAGTATATTTGCTGCCCACTGGTTGGGAGTACAGCCTGTGCCCACTGGTGGCTGTATTCCCAACTTAGACACAACAGACAAAGATCCCTTGTTAATGTCCACCATATGGACTCTCTCATGGCTTCTTCCTGCTAGGGCCAGGAAGACACTTAAAGATGGTTAAGTCACCAGTTCAACACGTTAGCCATTGTCTTGGGGAGCCCCCAGGGTCTTCCTGGACTCACTATGCCTATGTATTACTCAGAGCCCTGCTGTCATATGTTCTGACTCATGGGCCCTCCTTGCTGCTTTGGGCCACTGGGAGCTGGCCCATTGCCCCTTTTCTGCTTCTGATCCCTTTCTGCTGAATACCTTCCAAGAGTTGCTGGGTACCATGTGACTCTTGGCCTTGACATTCCTCCTTTTCTGGAGTCTGGGATTGGGGATCCATTTGTCCTCTATTTTGGCTGAAGATGGGGGAAGAGGGTTCTGAGTGGCCTGTGCTGCCACATCAAACAGCTCCTACTGGGGAAGTTTTTATGTCATAATAAAAACACATCTGATTTTTAGCCTTGGCCCTGCTGTTCCTCTTCTGTTCAGGGAGGACATAGCTCCCAGGTGCTCTCATAACCTTCTTTTGAGTTCCATTGTCCTTCCCTACCCCCTCAAGTGGAATGTCTATGTCTAGGTCCTTCTACGATCAGATGTACCATGACACAAGAGCCCGTTTCCCATGGTGAAGGACTTTCGGTCCCTTTTCCAAGTGTGTGTGTGGACAGGAAGGAGGGGGGATATACAATGACAGAGGGGGAGGTAGGACATAGAAGGAAATGGTGCTGACCCAGTTCTTTTTTTATTTTTATTTTTTGGTTTTTCAAGACAGGGCTTCTCTGTGTAGCTTTGGCGCCTTTCCTGGAACTCACTCTGTAGCCCAGGCTGGCCTCGAACTCACAGAGATCCGCCAGGCTGTGCCTCCCGCGTGCTGGGATTAAAGGTGTGTTCCACCACCGCCTGGCCACTGGCCCAGTTCTTTGAGAAGCAGATGCCAAGATGGAGTAAAAAGAAGCAAAGACAGGCAGGAAGGCTCCCCAAGGATACAAGTCTGAGGAGATTCCATCAGAAAGAGCCCCAAGAGGCAGGGCTTGGCCAACAGGATCAGGTGTTGGTTTTCAGGTTCCCCTAGGGCTAGTCATGACTGGGCACTGGCTGTGTGACCTCAGCAGACTCAGAGGTGAAAAAGCAGCTAAGAAAGGGCACAGACTTCTATCCCCCACCCCCCTTAGAAAGATTTATTTATTTATCATGTATACAGTGTTCTGCCTGCATGTATGCCTGCATGCCAGAAGAGGGCACCAGATCTCATTAGAGAAGGTTGTGAGCCACCATGTGGTTGCTAGGAACTTGGGAAGAGCAGCCTGTGTTCTTAACCTCTGAGTCATCTCTCCAGCCCCCAATCCCCAGCCCCCTTTTTAAGATTTTTTTATTTATTATGTATAGTGTTCTGCCTGCATGTTTGCCTGCTGGCCAGAAGAGGGCACCAGATCTCATTATAGATGGTTGTGAGCCACCATGCGTTTGCTGGGAATTGAATTCAGGACCTCTGGAAGAGCAGCCAGTGTTCTTAACCTCTGAGCCATCTCTCCAACCCCCTCCCACTCTCTCTTTTAAAAAATTTAAAAATCTGGGATTGAAGAGATGGCTCAGCAGTTAGGAGCACTGGCTGCTCTTCCAGAGGACCCAGGTTCAATTCCCAGCAGCCACATGGCAGCTCACAACTTTCTGTAACTCCAGTTCCAGGGTAGCCAACACCCTCACATAGACATACGTGCAGGCAAAATACCAATGCACATAAAATAAAAGTAAATTACACACACACACACACACACACACACACATATATATATCTTAATTTTTATCATTTTATATATATGGGTGTTTTGCCTGCATGTATGTCTGTGTACCACATGTGTGCAGTACTCATGGAAACCCAGATGTTTGTTTGTTTGTCTTGAGACAAGGTCTCACTATATAGCCTGGTCTGGAACTCATAGAGATGCACCTGCCTCTGCTTTCCCAGTGCTAGGATTGGATTAAAGGCACATGCCATCACATCCTGCTTTTTTTTTTTTTCATTTATATTATGTGAATGTTTGTAGATAAGTGAATGGCATGAATGTAGAGGTCAGAGGATAAGTTGCAGGACTCTATTCTCTCCTTCTTGGGTGGGCTTCAGCCTGCACTATGTCTTGGAGTTCAAACTCAAGTCATCAGACTTAACAGCAGGCACCTTAAATAACTGAGCCATCTTATTCATCCCATTTCTTCACTCTTGCCCCCCTCCAGTGCTCTCCCAATAATAGTGAGGATAGGAAAGGATGACAATCGCCCACAAGGACCTCAGTGACCTGTTGAGGTATAGTTTGAGGATGTACCTCTCACACTAGTGGCCTTTGAACCCATCAGTGCTAGACAAGACCACTCCTAAAAAGGCACAAGTTCTGGCCTCACGTCCACCTCTTTTACAGTGACCCAACCTGCCCCTGTCAGCATCAGCATCAGTACCAAGCCTCCTACCAGGCCTCTGGCTTCTAGTTCCTATTATTTGTGGTGTCAGATGGGAACCAAGGGCAGCTGGGCTGTGAGGACCCTTGCATATGAGTGCTTCTGACCAATAGGTCAGTAGCATCTTGTGTCTGGCCAGAGGAACACTCAGAAAAGGGACTGTCTTTCTCCCTCTTGAGCTGACCCTTTGAAGCGACCTTGCCTGGCTTCTTCAGGTTACTTCTGTAAAGATTCAAGGAAGAGGGCCAGTTGCTAGCAAAGGGAGTCCGGGTTCCCAGGATTGCAGGCCTCTTTTGGGAGTAAGGGATTAAAGGGAAGAACTCTGCTTAGGCTGACTTCAGTGGCCTTTAGTATACATTCAATGCCTTCTGTCTAACTTCTGGGTCCTCCAGGCAGTGGTGGGGTCTTTCCTTGTGCTGGCATAGTGTCTGGGGATGGTTCTAGGTCACATTAGGCTCCCCTTGTCTCTATCACTGACCAGTATCCTATGCATTACCCTACTCTTATTACTGGCCAGCAAAGGGCCTTGTGCCATCCTGGAGTAGGGGAGGCCTTCAGCCTAGCAAGGCTACTGGGTCAACTCTATAGTCAAGGGGCATCCTGGTCTTCCTAGGCCTGGAGATGACACCTGGCTTTTTATTTTGGTTTTGGTTTTTCGAGACAGGGTTTCTCCGTGTAGTTTTGGTGCCTGTCCTGGATCTTGCTCTGTAGACCAGGCTGGCCTCGAACTCACAGAGATCTGCCTGGCTCTGCCTCCCACGTGCTAGGATTAAGGGCATGAGCCACCACCACCAGTGACAACTGGCTGTTTTGATCTACAATGTCCAAGGCAAAATCCCTCTGGCTTCAGTCGCAGCTTGGACCTTGCCTGGACACCTGTATGCACACCTGCATCACCACTCGTATTCACTCATTTGAGTTTCTTGGGAGATCCAATGGGACAAGGCAGTGGGCATAAGAACTGAGCTCAGGTTTAGCGTGGGGCGCAGCAAGGCTCTCGCTGTCTTGGGCTAGACATAGGTATCTTTAAATTCTTGGGGAGCGCCCGAAGCACCTCAGAGTAGCCAGTGCCTCCGGATTCAGCCCTACGGTGCTCCTCTACTCCATAGCAGATTTTATTGGCTCAAAGGGCTCAACCTCTCTCCCTCTTGCCTTTCTGGGGCCGAGCGTGCCCATTTGTCCACAAACCTCTGACGGATTCCTGCCTAATGGGAATCTAGGCGAGCGCAGGGTAAGGCTTTTTGGCTCCTGCCTAGGGGAACTCAGAGCCCCGCCCCACGCTACTTCACAGAAAGACCTAACTAGCTTCTAGGCTTCCGGAACCCGCCCGGTCCCATCCCGGCTGCCCAGCTCGTGTGCACGCCTCGTCCAACCCCGAACCCTCCCTGCGCGTGCGTAGTCCCGCCCCACCTGCGCTACGGGCGTCTAGTGACGTCACCAACTCTGGAGCGCCCTCTGGTGGCTCCGGGCTCAACCCCACCAGGCGGTTCTTGGAAAAGCCCGAGGGGGCGGTGGGCGGCAATAACCCTCGGAGCTGCTTCCCTCGCGCCCGCTCCGGGGCTGGCAGTGGATGGGCGGCCGCGGGCCGCGGGGCAACAGGCGGGGAACGGGTGCGAGCTGGGACCGGGCGGGGCGGGCGCGCAAAGGGGCCGCGGGGCGGCCGGGCGGGGCGCGGGCCGGCGGTTTGGGAGGACGCCCCGCGTCCAAGAGGTGAGCCGGGCCCTGACGCTGCGCGGGTTCCGCGTCGCTGTTGCCGCGCCATGGCGGAGACCAAGATCATCTACCACATGGACGAGGAGGAGACGCCGTACCTGGTCAAGCTGCCGGTAGCTCCCGAGCGCGTCACCCTGGCGGACTTCAAGAACGTGCTCAGCAACCGGCCGGTGCACGCCTACAAATTCTTCTTCAAGTCTATGGACCAGGACTTCGGGTCAGTGGGCCGCGAGGCCTGGGCGGGAGTGCTGGCCCTTTCCCGCGCGTGTGCGGTGGCTGCCGGGTCTCTGCACGGGCACGAGCTGGCACCTGTCTGCGCGGGCAGGGCTTTCTGGTTTGGGGACGTCAGAGAGCGCCCCCGGCGCCGGCAACCCTGCCGCGCATCTACAGCAGGTGTAGGTTGAGCCTCTGCGCCTTGGTGATCCTTGGTGTATGTACTCACCTGTCTGTGGCAAGCTAGGGATCGGAGTCCTTGACTACCCTCTAGGTAGGCCAGAGAGTTCTGTTTGATGGACAGGCGAGGGCCCAGGCTTCCTGACCGCCATCCGGTGGTGCCCCTGTGCCCAGCTGGCCCAGGTTGGGTGTGGAAGCCCACCCTCAAAGCCACCCCCCTTCTCTCTGGCCACCCTCAAAGCCACACACCCTCCCTTTCTCTGGTCAAGGACAGGGCCTGTTGCATTCCTTTTCTATGGGTGGAAACCCGGGGCTCATGGCTCCCAGGAGGATGTGCAGTTTATGGGGGTTGGGATCAAGGGGAAGGGTTGGGGGTTTGTGGCTCCCAGCACCCACTGGATCTTCCAGTTGAGATGGGATAGTATGGAATGGGTGGGTCATAGGCACTCATCTGTTTTCTGGAGCTTAGGAAAGTTTCTGAAGCCCGAAGACAAACTACTTGTAGAGTCCCTGTGGCAAGGCAGAGGTCAAGGGTCACTGGAGACTAAGAGACTTCACTCAGTATAGCCTGCCCTCTTGGTTCCTGGCTCCTGTGCCTCTGTCCTTTCTGAACCACACAGCATTTGCATTCCTGGGATGTGCTCAGGTTATCTTCTGACTTGAGCCAGATTCTAAGGTAGTGTGTTTCCTAGCTGCACTGCTGTGGTGGCTGTTCAGGGCCTCTGGGACAGTGAGCCAGGGACTGGCAGTGCAACAGAGGCCTGACAGGGCATAGCCACAGAAACCTGAGTGCATGGCTTGGCAGTGCTCGAGGCGGGCATGGCTTGGCAGTGCTCGAGGCGGGGGCATACTGAGGCCCTGTGGTGGAGCAGGTGCGCTTGGTGCCCTTGTGTGGCTGCATCTCAGGGCTTTGACATTGAGACTATTTCCTGGATTCCATGGTTGCAGGGTCCTTGGGCAGCCCATGGGTCAGGTCAAGCTCGGACTTGGACCCTGGACATCTAGGCAGGGCTGAATCTGGTTTGGACAACTAACTCTCTTGCCTACTCATTCCCTGTGCCCCAACTACCAGGAAAAAGCAAAGGAGAGCATGTCCCCCCACAGCTTGAAGGCTGGTGCTTCCCGTCTGCCTAGACGCTGGAGGGCTGTGCTCTAGAGATTGGTCTTCCCCAACTCTTCTGGCTGGGCCACCTCTGTGGTCTCTGCTGTCAGGGACAGGGCATCTCTGGATTAAATTTACTATTTTAGCTAAAAATCACCAAAGTCACAAATGTTCTCACAAACTTGTACCCCTAGGGTGTGAGTGGTGAGGAGCAGAACCAGATCTGGGCTGCTTTCTACTATATATTCTGGGTATCTGCTGAGGGTACCTGTTCCTCTGCTTTGATATCCATGTTGGGTAGGGCGGGCTAAGAGTAGGAACCCAGCATCAGCTCACATGGGTCCCCACTAAGCTGTGTTTGTGTGCATGAGGACCTGCAGGTACTCTGACTAAGGAAATGGGGTGGTAGATCTGGGTATTGAAGCAGCGGTAGTTCCTTTGGGTGGCTTGGGAATGGCTGGGGCTTGAGGTATGGAGCTAGCAGAGAGCTCAGAGGTACAAGTTAGGTGTCCTAGGTGTGTAGAACTAGGCAGCAGAGCAGCTAAGAGGTAGAGTCTGAGCTAGGAAGACACAGATAGACACAAGCAACATGTAGGCCTCACCCTGACTGTGACCTGGTACTCTGGTGGCACAGTGGCCTTGGGAGCCTGGAAAAGCAGCCCCTCCCCTCACATAACTGCATCCCTCATTTCCTTGCCTGGGTTCCACCTACAGAGCTCCAAGGATACCAGGATAAAGTAGCTTAATGTTGGGAGAAGGAAGCTCAGCAGGGTGGGCTGAGCTGGGCAAGTGGCCTCAGAATAGAGTCTGTGAGTAGTATCCTAGTGAGTCTAGGTTTCCTGCCCCACTCCAAACCAAAGTTGGCTACTTTGTAAGGAGCAGAGTCTGCCCTGAGCTGGGCTCAATTCCTAGTATGTATCTCTAGCCAATAAGGTAAAGGTCTTTGTTCCATGCCCACTTATGTGCAGCTTTGTTCTGACCCTAGACCCCCAAGACTTAGTAACAAGGTGTCCGGGCTTCTGGTAGGCTCCAGGCAAGTGTCTGATGCTTGATCTGGTGACAATGGAGGGTCTGGTCTATGGTAATGGAGTGAGCACATTTGGTCCCTGCTACTAGGAGTATATTGCTGCTGCTTGCCTGATAGAATACTGAGCTCATCTGCCTGACAGTTGCCCCAGTCTTTCCATCTCTGAGATAGAGGTACTTGAGCTGGAGAGAGGCAAGGGTAAGCGCTGGGAACCCATGGGCTCTGGGATCCTCTGCCTATTGACAAATGTTCTGAGTGCTCCCTTTGCCCGATAGTAGGGCTGCCTGGGGTCATTGATTTAGACTCTGTGTTCCATGTGCTTCCCTAGTATTTATTACAAGAGTCTAGGTAATTATAATACATTCCCTGAGCTGTGAGGAGGGACTCCATGTTCTGGGGCTCAGTGCAACATGGGATGGGTTGTTAGCATTAGTCTCTGTGTTACTGTGACCTCCAAGAACCCTGGGTTCTTTTTGGCCAAACTGTGCTAGGCTCCAAAGATCCTACCTTAGAGCAGATTTCTCCTTGGGGTAGATCACTGGGGTAACAGGCAGAGCCCAGTGGCCATAAAGGTCTCTCTAGGAATTTTGAGGTTGGGACAAAATGCCCACAGGGTTGCCCTGAGTAGCTATGTAGAGAGTCAGTGAAGACACACTGAAGTCAGCTTTCCTTCTGAGAGGCTAGGCACACAGAACTCAGGGTAGTGCAGAGGTCTGGCTGTGCTTCATTCCATTCTTGTTATAGAGTGCCCAGGAGGCTAGACCATAGCTGTGGGCAGCATCACATACCTGTGGTGCCCATTTCTGTCTCTGCCATGGGCATTGTGATGTTTACCTCTTGCCTAGCCAAGGGTGGGGAAGGGCCAGGATTATCTCTGGGGTCTGGGGCAAGTGCCATCCTCTCATTACTGTTCTGGCCCCCTGGCCTTCATTCTTGCCCTGACACCTAGGTTTAGAAAGCAGGACTTGGGTTGCTCAGGCTGGGAAGGCTAAGGAGAAGGGTGTCTTGGTAGGGGTTGGAAGTCACAAAGACCTCAAATTGGCCATATCTCTTGCTGAGTAGGCTCTAGCTGCTCTGGATGGGACACAGTGCCTGCTGGGGATCCAGGCAGGCCCTGTTGTGGGTGCTAGGAGTTACTCATATGTCTCTCCATGGGTGAGTCAGAGAGGGTTGGAGCTTGGGTGTGGCAGGGGAAAGGCTGTTCGTGAGTCCACTTGGGGCTGAAGTTGGGGGCTAAGGTAAGGATTCCTGTCTGGGTTTCTCTTGCTGTTAGGTTTACTCGGAGATAGCCAGCTTTTTGCAGGCCCTGGTCTACCAGCTGCCACAGGCAGAGCCCTGTCATCCTCAAGAGACACTTCACCCCATCCTAGGCAGTCCCAGGTATCCTGTGATGACAGCCTCTCTTGGGGCTGACTTGGCCCAGGCTCCACAGAGCTGTGATTTGTGATTGGGAGCAGCAGATATTAGGGGTTCTGAGAAGTGGTTGTATCTGCTGTTGGGGTCCTGCTTCATTGGCTCAGGGCCCTCCCTCCTGGCACATGGAAACAGTGGTGAGATCAGAAAAGTGGTTGGGACATACCTTCAGGCTGCCCTGCTCCTGCCGCCACCTCAGACCTGGGTCTCTACTCAAGCAAGTGGGTGGACAAGGGCCTTATTCCTTAGATAGGATGGGATGTTGCTCTGCTAGGGCTTCCTGAAATCTACGACTGCCCAGTGGGCCTGGAGCAGTAGGCAGAGGTGGCCCTGCCCCTGGCATTGGGCCCATTAAACCACAAGCCTGTTTCCTGCCAGGTGCACTTCCAGGACCAGTCTGTTTTCCCAGCTCCATTGAACTCAAGTTTTGGGTGTGGAAAATCCCACTATGCTAGGTGGAGCTGAGTACTGGGATGAGGGTGAGGGGGTGGGGAATCTAGGGCCTGAGGAGATAGGTGGAGGTCTGCTCCTTCACAGCTGCCCCTTCTGACCTGTCCTGGCTGCTGTCCATGCCTTTTGAACACTGACCCCAGGCTTTCTGGCTTCCTTCCCGGTTCTCATTCCCTAACCCTTTGTATCCTGCTTAGGTGAGCTTGGGTCTTTTTAACCCATCTGACCAGGGAAGCAGCATTAAGACAAGCAGGGGTGGGTGTGGTCAGATACAGCCAGGGCCTGATTAGTTCTTTCCCTGAATGCCCTTCTAGGTCCTCAGGTAGAAACCAACCATTCCCTCTTAGAGTTGGGACTGATCTTGTGCATGAGGTCCACTGTGTCTCTCTAGTTGGGCAGATGGCTTTAAGGGCAGCAGAGGCTGATATCCTTCTGGCTCTCTCACATCTATACAAGGGGTTGGTAGTCCTGTACCTTGCTGTGGTCTAGGCCCTGCTCTGGGTTGGGAGAATATAGAAGGAACTTTAGGGTTCCAAGGGCACGGAGCACCATGAGATGCATATCATATTGACTAGGGCTTATGAGTGCTCCAGAAAGGCACAGAGGGTGTGTGCTGGGAAGATGAGCACAGGAGCCAGTGGGCCATAGGCTGTCCCAGGCACCTGAATGGGTAGAGCTACTCCCCAAAATAAGGAAGTACCTTAAAGGAGCCTCACGTGTCATATGTTTTGGTGAGGCAGCTGTTGGGTTCACAGGCATATATAGCTAGAGACAGGTCTGAGGTAAATCCTGGTGCTAAGGAAGCTGAAGAATTAGTGTCTTTCCCAGGAACCCTTAGCCTTGTCTAGGGCTACAGGCTGACTCTGGAAGTGAACAGGAGTCCTAGGCTGCCGTTCCATGAACCCTCTACATTTTTCTACCCTGGTGCTGAGGGTCATGGGCCTGAGGCCAATGGAAAGCAGCAGAGTTCCTAAGAAGTGAATGTGTTAGGTAAACCCTCAGTGATAACATCTATGGCCTGGCCGGTACCCCATTGCTAGGTCCAAGGGTGGGATATGTCTCTTTGTGTCCTTGATGGACCAAGGTAAGGTGACCTCAGGGCCTTGTTTGCCCACAGGGTGGTGAAGGAGGAGATCTTCGATGACAATGCCAAGTTGCCCTGCTTCAATGGCCGGGTGGTTTCCTGGGTGAGTCTATGGGTGGCCCTACCAGAATGATGCAGGTGGGTCTTCCTGGGAGAAGTAACTGGACAAAGGTAGGGCAGTGGCCGTCATCTGCCCTGGGTGTCGGTGGGGGTGGTCTTGGAGCAGATGGGCATCCAAGGCCTCATTCTCCCTCCACAGCTGGTCCTGGCTGAGGGCGCTCACTCGGATGCAGGGTCCCAGGGCACTGACAGCCACACGGACCTGCCCCCACCCCTTGAGAGGACAGGCGGAATTGGGGACTCCAGGCCCCCCTCCTTCCAGTAAGGCCCCTAGCAGGGGCAGAGACCTGGGAAGAGTGAAGCTGACAACCGAGAGGGCCTACAGTGGGTGGGAGGCACCTTCTAGCACTGGGGTCCTGTCTGGTGGGTTGGGAACTAAGAAACATTTGAGATACTGGCTGCCAGCAGACTGGTCTGCCCAATTCTATGTACTTCTCGTCTGTGCAGTCCAAATGTTGCCAGTAGCCGTGATGGAATGGACAATGAGACAGGCACAGAGTCCATGGTCAGTCACCGGCGGGAGCGAGCCCGACGTCGAAACCGTGATGAGGGTACTATGGCTGTGCCTGCCCAGATTTGGATCCCAGACTTCCCTTGGTATCCCCCGGCATACTCCAACCCCCTACAAATACTCCATACATTCTTTCAATCAGTGATCCTTGGGTAGAGGTCCCAACTTGGTACTTCTACCTCCTGTGGCCTCAGAGTCACTGCATAAGCTTGAAATGCACAGGCCATCCTCATTCTGTGACTGCTGAAGTCCCACAATCAGCTCCTACTCTACCATCCATCCCTACAGCTGCCCGGACCAATGGACACCTGAGGGGGGACCGGCGACGGGACCTGGGACTGCCTCCAGACAGTGCATCCACTGTACTGAGCAGTGAGCTTGAATCTAGCAGCTTTATTGACTCAGATGAGGAGGACAACACAAGCCGGTAGGTGGCATGTCCATATGTCTGTGTGTGCTGGAGATTCATGCTTATGAGTGCTGGCTGGCTATACATATTTGTACCCTGTGCTTATCTGACATCTGGCTTCTTGTTCCTGCCTCTGGTCTCCTGCTCCAGACTGAGCAGCTCTACAGAGCAGAGCACCTCCTCTAGGCTAATCCGCAAGCACAAATGTCGTCGGCGAAAGCAGCGCTTGAGGCAGACAGACCGGGTAGGCAGCAGGTGGGTGGGGTATCTGCTCTGAATGGTGCCACACAGCCCCTCATTGGGTCCCTCCACAGGCATCCTCCTTCAGCAGCATCACCGACTCCACCATGTCCCTGAACATCATCACCGTCACTCTCAACATGGGTGAGGCCTTATGGGCTGGTGGGTGCTTGGTGGGGGTAGGTACAAGCCTAGGAGCCTTTGGGGCCTGCTCATGGCCCCTCCTGCAGAGAGGCACCACTTCCTGGGCATCAGCATCGTGGGCCAGAGCAACGACCGGGGTGATGGCGGCATCTACATTGGATCCATCATGAAGGGCGGGGCTGTGGCTGCTGATGGCCGCATTGAGCCAGGCGACATGCTGCTGCAGGTGGGAGCCATGTGGGGACTATGGGGACAAGATGGCACTCCCATCCCACCACCAATCCCTGACCCCACAAACTCCATAGGTAAATGATGTCAACTTTGAGAACATGAGCAACGATGACGCTGTGCGGGTGCTTCGGGAGATCGTATCCCAAACGGGGTGAGGGGGGATTCATGTGGGGGGGATGGGAAGGGTATAGGATAGGAGAGGTTGTGTAGGCCTCACCCATGTGATCTGCTGAACTCTACAGGCCCATCAGCCTCACAGTGGCCAAGTGCTGGGACCCAACCCCTCGGAGCTACTTCACCATCCCCAGGGGTGAGTGACCCCATGGAGGGGTGGGGTAGGGTAGGGCTCCTAGGCCCAGTCTGAAGGGTCTTTCTCCTTTGCCTCTGTGCTGTCCCCCTACTTTCTATTACCTGTCATCTGTTGCCATGTGGTAATTGTCCAGCTGACCCAGTGCGACCCATCGACCCGGCCGCCTGGCTGTCCCACACAGCAGCGCTGACGGGTGCTCTGCCCCGCTATGGTACGAGTCCCTGCTCCAGTGCCATCACACGCACCAGCTCTTCCTCACTAACCAGCTCAGTGCCTGGCGCCCCACGTAAGTGGCAGCTTACAAGAGCCCCAGCAGGAAACTGAGGCTGAAGGACAAGGGTCTGCCCCAGCTTTTAGCCTTGGTGCTCACCAGAGCTGTTCTTGGGATCCATCACATATGATGTGCCTGTCTCCAACACTTTCACAAATGTGTACACAAAGATACATGTACACATCTCTGATAGCCCAGCCATCCTGGCCATCTGGACACATTGAAGGGTTCTGTCAAGCCTGTGTTGAGGATTGGGAGGACATGGTAGCCTCTGCTTTGCTTTCCTGCTGCTTAACATAACTAACAGCTTGAGCTCTCCAGGGAGGTGTCCATGGGGGAGGGAAAGGGACTGGCTTGCCCGTATGTACTTGGACTGTGGGGCTGGGGAGAATATCCTAGTTTCAGCTCAAGATTTTGGGAAGATACCTCCCAAGGGTGGGAGATAGAGGTTTGATCCTGTCCTCTGCTCCCAACTCCATGGAGGTCCATCCTGTGAGCCTGGGCTCCCAGCTTCAGGCAGCCCAGAACTCAGTCCCTACATGTTGGTTGCTTGCCTGGGCTCAGAGAACTGTGCCTTGCAGAGCTTGAGGAGGCACCACTGACCGTGAAGAGTGACATGAGCGCCATTGTCCGGGTCATGCAGTTGCCAGATTCAGGACTGGAGATCCGGGACCGCATGTGGCTTAAGATCACCATTGCCAATGCTGTCATTGGTGAGTCCTTGGCTGTGTGGGAAGGGCCCAGTCTGTTCTTCATTCTGGTGTAGCTTCCCAGGGCTCAGCTACCCTGACTTTCATGGGCCTGTGGCCAGGGGCGGATGTGGTGGACTGGCTGTACACACACGTGGAGGGCTTCAAAGAACGAAGGGAGGCGAGGAAGTATGCCAGCAGTATGCTGAAGCACGGCTTCTTGCGGCACACAGTCAACAAGATCACCTTCTCTGAGCAATGCTACTATGTCTTTGGGGACCTGTGCAGTAGTGAGTAGGGGGTCATTGGGTGGGAGTTATTGTGGGGCTCATCCATTTGCTCTGACTTACCCATCCCCTCCCTTCCTGCCAGACCTTGCATCCCTGAACCTCAACAGTGGCTCCAGTGGAGCCTCAGATCAGGACACACTGGCCCCATTGCCCCACCCATCTGTACCCTGGCCCTTGGGTCAAGGCTACCCCTACCAGTACCCAGGACCCCCGCCCTGCTTCCCACCTGCTTACCAGGACCCTGGCTTCAGCTATGGCAGTGGCAGTGCTGGGAGTCAGCAGAGTGAAGGTGAGAATCATGCCAACCCCTCCTCCACTCCCATTCCCTGGCTCTGCCTGGCCTTGCTGCTGTCCTCTGTGCTCCTGCTGTGTGTTTGGGTCCTGGTGGGTCCTACTTCAAGAGTCAGTGTGGGGCAGGGAGGGGGCCGATGTGGGGACTCACTTTGTTTCTGTGGGTAGAGGCCTTTGGGAATAGGAAGACTGCCTGATGGGAACAGGCCTGGTGTTCCAGGTGGCAGAGGCAAGAGGCCAGGAGATGATGTGGCAAGAATGAGGGTGAGAATAGCAGAGGGCATCACTTAGGGTTACTCTCTAGGTCCTAAGCTAAGAGGATGGGCTTTATCAATTATGGTACTTGTAGCCCAACAGAGTGCCAGACAAGCAAACAGTGCCATTAGAGTATATCTTAGGGATATTGAAGATCTTGGAGGGTGGGTGTCCTGAAGAGGAGATGGGCTGAAGCAGAGGTCTTAGGCAGAGTGGGGCACAGCAGCCATGCTGCAGGGTCTGGAGAAAGACTCAAGACAGTCAACTTTGAGGACATAAGATGGGAGAAAGGATAGGTTGGGCCACAGGGTGGCAATGCCCAAGGGGAAGCTGTTGAGTGACTATTGACCTTGGATAGGCCCTTGCATGCACCCAAGCTCAGTTTGGCCCACAGTAGTCCTAGTTGGCCTTTGGTGAGCACTGGACTGGTGTGTGACTTGTGCTATCCCTTGCTTTGTGCTGAGCAAGCCTTAGACTGAAGGACTAGCAGAGTGGACCCTCGGGCCGGTAAGCCAGGTCCCCCTGTGTCCCTCTCAGCATGTCCCCAGCCAGCACGTGTTTTCAGGTTCTCACCACTTTCAGGACAGAAGCTAAGAAAATGAGCTGACCAGGGCCCTTGGGTTGGGTGGACAGTGGGTCTTTGGGTGGTGAACCCAGGATGGCTAATGGGAATGCTGGGCATGCAGGGCCTTCACTGGTATCTTAGTTTCTCAGCTGTAACATCAGCCTTTGGTTCAAGCATTGGGGTTAGGTGTGGGGTGCCAAGCTGGCCCCCATTATCCCTCCTGTCTGCAACTGCCCCTAGCTCCTTGCCTCTCATCTGCTCCTGGTATCTGCATGGCTGCCCTTCCCCTACCACCCCCAAGCTCACCAGGTTCTGCCCTGGCTGTCTGGGAACAACTGGTGGTTCTGGAAGTGGCCAGGGCTGGTGCTGACTCTGTTGTCCCTTCCCTTCTCCCAGGGAGCAAGAGCAGTGGGTCCACAAGGAGCAGCCATCGGACCCCAGGCCGAGAGGAGCGCCGGGCAGCTGGAGCCGGGGGTAGTGGCAGCGAATCAGATCACACGGCACCAAGTGGGTCTGGTAGCACTGGCTGGTGGGAGCGTCCTGTCAGCCAGCTTAGTCGTGGCAGTAGCCCTCGAAGTCAGACCTCAGCTGTTGCCCCAGGGCTCCCCCCACTGCACCCCCTGACAAAGGCCTATGCAGTAGTGGGTGGGCCACCTGGAGGGCCACCTGTCCGGGAACTGTCTGCTGTTCCTCCAGAACTTACAGGTAGCCGCCAGTCCTTCCAAAAGGCCATGGGAAACCCTTGTGAATTCTTTGTGGACATTATGTGACCATCAACCAGTGTTTTTTCCATGCTGCCTGTGGCAAGAGTCTGTGGTCCTGCTGTGCCAGGATCTCTGTGGGCTTGCCTTAGTGGTGGCTAGCCAGGATAGGATGAGCTGTGGGGTATGGGCCAGGGCAGAGGGAGCAGGCTGCGGAAGAAGGGCTGAGGGCAGCAGCCCTACTAGGAGATGGGCTTGGCTCTCTGCCTGTTCTGTGCGTGTAGAGTCTTGTGAGGGCACATCTCTGTCTTCAGGTCCTCAGCACAAGTCTCAGGGACCACTTTCTGGTTCCTTTTCTGGAAGTGACCTCCATTTAGCACAAGGAAGACTCTTGGGCTCTGTGCCCCACCTCACCCCCAAACTCTTCCAGAACTGTGCACAGGGGCCCAGGCTGACTCTCACTGAGTTCATGGGCCTCACCTGTCAGGCCAAGGTGGGGTTCTTCAGGAGTTAGAAAGAGTCCTTAAACCTCTCTGGCTGCCCATGTGGGGTCTAACTTATTTATTTATTGCTAGCATGCCTGCTCTGAAGGTGGCAGCTGGTTACCTAATGGGGGCAGGTGCATGTCCCTTCCCCCACTTGGTACTCAGCACATAACAACACAATTTGTACTGAAAGTATGTGGAGGATGGTTAGTACTGGAGACGAGAGGCCAGGCACCTGTATACTGTCTCAGCCTCGGTGGAGGGGTGATAGTGCACACAGTACCTCAGAGATGGGGTCCTGCCCTGTCACTGCTGTCCTGATAGCTGCCCACCAGCATGTGTGCCATGCCATCCTGGCGTGGCAGCCCCACACATCTGCACTGTAGATACTGTGTCAAAGTCTGAGCAACTGGGTAGTTCAAATAGAGCTGCTTTTGTGTAAATGCTGCTTCTGTGTAAATGCTATTTTAAACACTAAAAAGCGTTTAATTTTATGGGACTGATGTGTGACCTGTTTCTCTTTTCTCCAGCTAAGCTGCTTCTGGATTCAGGTGTGAGGGCCAGCCCAGAACTGACCCAGGTCTGATCCTGCCTGGAATTGGAAGATACTCTTGTCCACTTAGTCATGTGGCTCTGTCCCTGGTGCTGGCCAGTAACAGGGGTCTTGTAGGCGACTTTTCTGTCCTTGGTACTAGGAGCTGACTCTAGGGGTCCTGGGTGGGGGGTGGTGCTGGCCATGGTGCTGACCCTTGCCCTATGCTCTGTCCAAGGTGCTAGCAGTGACTTGGTTCCCTCCTATAGACGAGGGCTGGGCCCGGAAGGGAGGAGGAGGCTGGGTGTTGCCTACCTCTTGAGTGCCCTCTGCCTGTTAACTTTCTTACTTTGTCCCAGTACATGCATATGCCCAGCCTTCTATTTCTGGGATGCCTGGTCAGGGTGCTGAGGGCCCAGCCTGGGCATGTTCAGCCAAGTAGTACTGCTCTCCCAGGGTCTGCCTAGGGCATTCTTGAATTCAAGATATGGCTATGGAGTCCCAAAGAACACGTTGTGGTCCATTTTCTAAGATAATGGATCCCAGTCACCTGGGAAGGCCTTAGGTAGGGCATAATAGGATCAAGGATGATCTTGCCTTTGAAGGATAGGTGGGATCATAGGATCCATCTTGCACATTATAGGCCTGGGGGTCACTGTGGAGCTAAGGTCAGTGGATAACTTGGAGTCAGTCTATAGTTAAGTGTCTCAAGTCTCAAGTCTGGGGGTTGTTGACTTGGAAGGTCTCTACTAGGGTTGGGATCACTAATCAGTGGGTCAGGGGTCACTCATTGTGGCCCTGAGTTGTTACCACCCCTCCCCCACTGTTGTTCCCATCTGCTGCTTCCTTGGGGCTCCCCCCCAGGAAGAACTCCTGAGTGTTGAGCTTTGGCAGCCACAGAAGCACATAGCACTTGGGCAGGTGGAAGGTGGCCAGAATGCCCAGGGCACAGAGTAGAATGGCACCCATCTGCACAGCTGGCTGGTAAGCCACATGTACATTGGCCAGGAGGGGCACAAAAGAGACCCAGATGATGAAATAAGCTAGCATGGCGAAGGTGAGACCACGGGCACGGTTGTAGCGACCAGGCTGGCTCTGTACTAGGAAAGTGCCCAGGAAGCAGAGGAAGGCCAGTGTTGCATTGGTGATGTGTACCAAGCCTAGGCTGACCCAGGAACGCATGTGGCAGTGCTCCAGTACTTCTGTAGGCAGCACCCACCAGTCTGTCACCACCTCTGGTGGGAAAGCTGTCAAGTACCAGGCGCATAGTGTTGCCTCCACAAGAATGGCCAGCAGGACTACCAGCCAAGCCCAGGATCCCCGAAGGCAGCTACATAGCCAGTTTGCCCAGCTCAGTGGCAACTCAGACTCCACAAAGATTTCAGCTGCTTGCAGGAAGAGCGTGCTCAGGCAGCCTGTGAGAGGAAGGTGAGCCAATGGCTGTTGAGCAAGGCAGTTGGCAGAGCTTGGCCGTCCTGGGAACAGAAGGACACTGAGGCAGAAGAGGCTTAGGCAGACCAGGCCAAAGCAGAACAGTGACCCACCTGAGGCCTGAACAAGAGGGCTGTCCCGGTGATGGACAAAGAGCCCCAGGGAGGCCAGTGCTAGGCCTAGCACCAGGCACAGCAGCAGCAGCAGTGACAGCACAACTGGCTCTCCCCAGGCCAGGAACTTAGGCCTGCGAGGCAAGCAGCTCGTGCTTTTCTCTGGGGACCACTGGTCATGGTTACATGGAGTACAGGTGAAATCATCTGTGGTAAAAGAAAGAGAAAGCAATGTGTGTGTGTGGGGGTGGGTGCTGGTGATGGGAGACAGAATTGCCCAGCCCAGCCCCCCTCCCCAGGCTCTGGCCTCAGCATTAGCCTTGGGAGAGAGGCACTTGCGAGGCTTGTATGCTTCTGCCCCCAACCCAGCTTTGCAGACTGTCTAGGGAAGGTGGTTCACCTGGATGCTTCCGGTAGCTGCCTGCCTTGCAGTCCACACAGTCATAGCAGCAGGAATGGAAGCCCTTTACTCTGCGCACCTGGCCATCTTTGCACTGCCTGGAGCACTGGGACACTGGCACCTGGACATGAAGCCTTGGATTAGGCTCCCCTTGGCTAGAACTGGCCCAAGACCCACAGGCAATCCCAAGCCTGTACCTACCATGGTTTTTGCCTGTTTTGTCCTTACCTGGTTCCCTGGCCAGTGCATCTTGGAGTGCTGCAGCTGAAGAGTGCCGTTGAAAGTGCCCACAGTATGTAATGCAGGTGTAGAGCTCTGCCACACCCACATCTTCAGGTCATACTCCATGTCTACATTCCCTTTAGCATCAAACTGCAGTGTCAAGTCTCGAGCATGGAAACTCATGTTGTACATGTTCTCCAGGAGCTGTGGGGTGGAGTCGGGGTAAGGCTGACCCATGATCTTCTCCAGTCAAGACAAGATTTAGCTCTGCCTGGTAGTTCAGTATTCCTAAATGAGCAGGCATATACCCAGCAAAACCCCTACCCTTACCTGCCAGGGTTGAACAGGCTCTGCTGTGGGGCAACTTGAGATATTGCACTGTAGGGTGTTGTGAAGAGCCTGGGCCACACTGTACACAGCTGCATAGGTTGCAAAAATCTGGTGGTGCAACTGCCCAGCTGATAGGTTCTGCATCAGTCCAGATGACAGATTCTGCAGCGTGATGTTGTCACACTGTGGACAGCGTTGCCCCATCACTTGCTCTTCCAGGTCCAACTCAGCATTCAGTGAGGCACAGAATGTTGGGTCAGCAGCCAGGGCAAGGCGGGTCTCCACATAATGGGAGAATTCGGGCAGCAGGGCACCTCGCTGCAGAAACCCAAGCACAGTGCCTACACGGGCAACATTGGGTAGTGTCATGACCAGGTCAGAGGTCAGCCAGGATTCACTAGCCACCCATACCTTGGATGAGAGGCCATGATGGATGCTATAGTTAAAAAGGGAGTAGACAGCACGGGAGGAGGCAAACAGCACCACCACCTGCACTTTGCTTTGGTTCACTTGGTGTAACACGTCCACCACCTTGCCAAGCTGTTGGCTACTGGTGCCATGCAGTGGCACCAGGCCCTCATGTGCAATGCAGATACCTCGTGCATTGGCCAGGCCAGAAAAGATGCTCAGACCTTCCCGGCCATAGTCATCGTCACTACCTAGGGCAGCTACCCAGTTCCAGCTGAAATTCTGCAACAGAGCCACAACAGCCTCCAGCTGCACCCGGTCACTGGGCACTGTGCGGAAGAAGGATGGAAATGTTTCCCGGTCACTTAGCCGATCCATGCTGGCGCTATAGCTGACCTGTGGTGATCAAGAAGCACCTCCTGATATGAGAGCTCAATGGGCACTATTGGTTGAGGGAACACAAAGGAGGTGGGCTCACCTGTGGCATGAGGAAGAAGCTGAAGAACTTGCCTGTAATTAGGGCAAGCTCTGATGAGTGGGGCCCAATGACAGCCAGCACACGGGGCTGGTACTGTGTATAGTTGCAGTAGGCAGCAATGCTTTGACTGCCCACCTTTGCCAGGAACATGAGACTGGGCTTCATGGTGACCACCGGCTCTGAGCATGTGTCAAATAAGTCATAGCCCAGGCGCAGTCCAGGGAGCAAGGCAGATCCATTGTTGATCTCCTCCACAGCCATCTTCATAGCCATGACCAGGAACAGACCAAGGGGTGAGAACCTGAGGCCATATGGAATTGCAGGTGGTGACCACCTCATCCTCAGCTTGGGAGTACTGCAGACCCAATGCTGCCAAGCTTCATTCCCACCCCCACTCCAGCTACTAGCCTCCATACCTGGTGCACAGGATGCCATTGGGTCGTGTTCTCTGGTAAAGAGTGTCCTGCTCAGTTGAGCCCAGGGGAAATAGCCCACCCAGTATGTAGTCCCCTTGTGCCTTGAATTGCTGTGACAGGCACAAGGAGGCTCCCATCCCAAGGCCCAGGAGAGCAGCCAGGCTGAGGCTCAGAACAGCCAGGCTTGGCATGGTAGGTATAAGCTTCCAGCAGAGAGAGTAGGTGGATGTGCTGGGCTGGAGCCCCAGATATACTGGTGAGTTCAGGGGGAGAGAGCAGAGAATTTGTTTAGCAAAACTGCTGCTGTGCTTGGCTGCCAAGCCCCCCCATGGGGCTCCGGTGATATGCTCAGTAACTCAGACCTGATGGTTTGTGTATACTGGACTCATCTTTATACCATTAATATGCTCTCTGTCCAAGAGAGACCCAGCAAGCCAACTGTGACCACTGACTGTGGTGGTGTCACCTGCCTATGCCCAAGCCCCTCAGCACCCTTCATTTCTAGAGCAGCCTGGCAGACTGTAAAGAAGATGGAGAAGCATTCAGGGTTCCAGGGTTTCCCTTGGGTGTGGAATAAGGAGGACACCAGGGCTATATTTGTAAGCACAGAGATACCTTTTATCTTCTGGCTTCTGATTTGAGGCAGTACTGTCAATAAGCAGGGGCTGCAGAGGTGGTCCCTCAATGACAGTAGACAGCTGGCTAGCCAGGGCTCTAACCTTCAGATGAGGTAGGGAGATCTGAGGCTGAGTTCCTGGGTGTCCCAACCTGCCTGGATCCTGGAGCACACTCATTGAGGGTCTCCTAGCTTTTCTGCTGGGGTTCTGGAAGCTGTGGAGACCCTTGCCTATTCTGCTGATCCTTGATGTAAACACTCTGGCTTTGGCAGGAATGCAGGTACCTCCTTCAGCTGAATGCTCACAGCTGGTCCATGAAAATGAGAAAAGGCCATAAACAAATAGGTTCCTGCAGCTGCTAGGGCCAGGTGTGTGCCTGTGTGCAGTCAACAGTTTCTTCTTAGCCTCTTCCCTTGTTCTGGCTAGTTTATGTCAACTTGGCACAAGCTTGAGAAAATGCCTCCAAATTATCTGGCCAGCAGGCATTTTCTTAGTGATTGATTGGGGAGGTCCAGCTCATTGTAGGGGGTACCTATCATCCTTGGGCTGGTGGTCCTGGATTCTGTAAGAAAGCAGGCTGAGCAAGCCAGTAAGCAGCACTCCTCCATGGCCTTTGCATCAGCTTCTGCCTCCAGGTTCCTATCTTGTTTGAGTTTCTGTCCTGACTTCCTTTAATGATGAACAGTGATATAGAAGTGTAAGCCAAACAAACCCTTTACTTCCCAAGTTGCTTTGGTCATAGTGTTTTCATCACAGCAATAGTAACCCTAGCTAAGACATTTCCACTTAGTCTGGGTGTGAGGGAGCTATTGCTAACACAGCAGGTTTCTGGCACCCAAACATGAGGGAGGCTGTTAACTCTTGTTGGAATAGGAGCCTGGGTAATCTCAATGTCATATGACATCCAGCAGATGTTATGGAAATGATCTTTGCATTTCCCTGCTGCTCTGTGAGGATGTCTACAAAGCTCGTGCACATGCTTATTGACACGTGTACACCATGAATCTGTATGTGGCACATATATCTGCTATTACATCCTTATTTTCTGGCCAGTCTCTTGAAGTCATCAGCCTTGGCTAGCACTATGTGGCCTTGGATCTTAGCTGGGTATAGACATGGCTGGATAAATATAGCCTAAGCAGATCAGTTGGGTATGGTGGAGTACCAGGAAGACACCAATCATTGTGTACCCTCTGTCTAGGTTGATGTCATGTAGAAAGTAGCTCTAGTTTTCCCCCAGTTTTGTCACACAGTGTCTTGAGTATCTTCAGACCTTTTCCCAACCTAGCCTCTCAAGGTAGGTGGCCCAAGTGTTTCTTTTCTTACCTGTAAAATGGAGATAATGCAGATCTCAGTATATGTGTGTGATCTAGTTAAGATACATTGGGGACAAATGCATGGCAACTCCTTCAGTTCTGGCTGCTGGCTAGACATGTTTCATGCTTTCATGGTTCATATTACCCTTTGAGCCCTCAGGACTGGGGACATATGCTTCAGTCTTGTCCCTAGGATTAACTTCCTCACCACCTATATGGGTTGGTACTTTTATGTTTTTCTTCCACATCATCAGGCACCTGACACACCTGTGACCCATCTCCTAGACTGCCATACCCAATCATGTAGGTGTAATTTATTTATGTTGGAAACACAACATATATCATAGTTCTTGAGGAAAGAGATATGTCCCAAAGTTTGCATTTATACACATCACCTGCACTGGGGACACTGTCTGGGGTTTAACATTAAGACCCAGTGGGAGAGGTTAGGGTCTTATGCAATGGGTGTCAACCATGCTGGGTATGGTCACCTGTCAGCTAGACAAGAGGGCCCAGCTCTCTTCCACAAGTCCTGTTCTATCTATGTCACCTGAGTACCATGGTGACAGGAGCAGCAAGGCTGGCTAGAGAGAGGCCAAATAATGGTTTGGCCAATTAGTATTGACATCTTAGAATCTTGGGGGTGCATATACTGCAAGAGCGCCACTGCAGGAGGTCACCTTCTGAAGGCTGATGCTACTACATTGCAGAAGCTATGAGGCAGGCTGCACTGACCAGAGCAGGTTTTCCTAAGGAAGTCTCAACTAGCAGTTTCAGATGGTTTCCATTTCCAAGGAGACAAAGGCCTGTTTGATATGCAGAGAGGCTAACAAGGAGGCAGGTAAAGGGCAGGGGGAAGTTTTCAGTGCTCATGCCACTACCAAAGGAACTCCATCTTACCCAAGGACAGCTTTTGGAATATGGGACCCAGGGCTATTTGCCTGGCACTGGTGCCATGTCTCAGGCTCAAGATGGACACAGGAAGGATACACATTGGCTGGGCATGTTGACTGTGAGGGAGATAGAACCTCAGCTCCAGGGTCCTGTGCCCTTATACCATTTCAGATTACACACATGGGAGGGGAGGTAGAACATAACGCTCCTCCCCATCTCTGTTTGCCATCTGGATTTCAATAAGGACTGACTGAACACACACATAACTAAAGTA
The DNA here is from genome assembly GCF_049852395.1 of Peromyscus maniculatus bairdii. Classification (NCBI taxonomy): domain Eukaryota; kingdom Metazoa; phylum Chordata; class Mammalia; order Rodentia; family Cricetidae; genus Peromyscus; species Peromyscus maniculatus. Next base: position 173,227,601 of record NC_134853.1, read on the forward strand.
GAGGGCAAAATTGGAGTTCAAGTGTCTCATTCTGGACCAAGAGCATGACTAGCATCCACCTCACTTGGTTCACAGCCTGTGGTTCTCAGCAAGTTCAGCTTTCAGGGATGAGAGTAGCATCCAGAAAGCACTGCTGTGGGAGTAGTCCCAGGTTGCCCAAGCCCAGTTCTGAGCAGGAGAAGCCCACACAGTATGGGCACCACCACTAAGGCAGGTCTAGCAGGGAGTGCTCAGCATAGAGCTTCTGGGAGATGTCATACACGTGCTCAATGAAGGGTAGGGCCTCTCCCAGCATCTCCACTGCTTGCTCAGAGGACCCCACATTCATGGCCTCGAGGAAGACCTTGCGTGTGGGCAGGGCACAGAAAGCCACAGTGACAGCTTGACGTATGATCCAGGAGTGATAGGCAGCCAGTGTGGCATTATAGGCATCACTGCAGAGTGTGGAGGTACGAGCATCCTCAGGGCTGGTGCGTAGGCCTTCCAGGAACAGTCGTAGCCAGTGCAGAGCACGATGTAGGCGCAGCACAGTCCGGCAGCCTGAGTTAGGGTATCGGGAACGGGAGCTTCTATCTATGTCCACCAGCTTGTTGCCCACCTCATAGGCTACCATGGACTGCAAGCTAGTGTAGTGTTCATACTGTGGGCTCTTCCTCAGATGTTCCATTATCTGCAGCTTTGAGACCACATCCTTGGAAATGAATGAGAAGACGGCACCCAGGCTGTTCAGAAACCTGTGCAAGGAAGTATAAATTTGAGGCCCTACCTAGACTGGCAGCCATCCTGTAGTGCAGGAGACATTACCTTCAATCTGCTAGAGCACTTGTTTGTCTGGAGGCAAGGGCAGGAAGGCTGAGTGGAAACTGTCTGCTAGCTGCTCCCATGCCCCCTGTGCCATGTGGGATGCCAGTGTCCCATGTGGACTCTTACTGGCAAAACCACTATCTTCAGCAGCCCCAATAAACGCACCTGACAAGTCCCTTCCAGCTGGCGATATAGTGGTCCAGCAGCACCTCTCCCTCCTCAGTGAGACACTGCTTGAAGCTGACCAAGACGACTTTAAGGTTGAAATCTGTCTCTGGGCCATCCATCTTCCAACATGGGCTGAAATAGTTTTACACAGAACTTGTAGTCATCATGCTGGATTAGCTTACCTGTGGTTCATTTTCTCAAGAAGGGGTTGGGAAGAAGATTTGAAAGAAAGAGTGGGGTGCTGAAACTGCCTGCCGAGAATCATCCCTTTACCTGAGTGCCTTCCTCAGGAGCTGCAAGCTCTCCCACAAGCCAATTTGACCTTGCTGTGCCCTTGATGGATCCTGTACCCACAGATCTTGACATGGCTGCTCCTTGCCCTTCAGGCTAGTAATCTGGTCAGTTCCTGCACTGTTTGCAGCTGCTACTGCTTCTTGCTTTTCTGTTTCTTTTCTTCCTAGAGCATCTGTTTCACACATTAGGGGAAGGCACAGTTTCTAAAAGGCAGGCATAGTCCTGGACCCTGACCACACCTGGACCCCACTGTATCAGAGCAGCATTCTGATGGGAAGTTGTGCCAAAACAAAAATCAGGACTCTAAAACAGCAAGTGATTCTCACACAGGGGAGTGGAAAGGGTGGCTATGTCTAGGCTTTCCCTTCCTTGATCAGGGCAAATTAAAGCAGAGGCTGTGGGCTGGCATCTGCTAGACAGACAGATGGACACTCCTGTTGTTGAAATGGCATGCATTCCCAAACAACAGGGTAGCTGGGCCAAGGTCTTACCACACATGAAGAATTGCTAAGTCCTCCCACTGGCTCCAGAGAACATTCTGGAAGTGATCTAGGATAGAGGCCTTAAGGTAAGGTGGGGCTCTGGATTCTGCAGGCCTTTTTACAGCCACTCCACAAACATTCTAGTTTCCATATTTATTTATTTATCTTCAGTTGTGGGGACTGAGCTCAACAGCCTCTTGTATGTGGGCAGGGAATAGCCTAGGCAGGCCTTTAAGTTTCTTTTTTTAAATTGTATGTTTTTTTTTTTTTTTTTTTTTTTTTTTTTTTTTTTTTGAGACAGGGTTTCTCTGTGTAGCTTTGGAGCCTGTTCTGGAACTCACACTCTGTAGCCCAGGCTGGCCTTGAACTCACAGAGATCTGCCTGCCTCTGCCTGCCTCTGCCTACCGAGTGCTGGGTCTAAAGGCGTGTGCCACCACACCTGACTAGGCCTTTAACTTTCAATCTTCTGGCTTCCTGAGTAGCTAGAACTACAAGCTTGTGCCCCATGCTCCTTTTGTGCTCACACCTTGAATAGATATCTCCAAGCTTCCAGCTCCCACCTTTCCTGGTACCCTAAGTGCCTTGGTGTCCAGGGCCAACCCTGTGGGATGTGGCTGCATTTCACCTATGTCCAGCATGAACACTCACCACCAGTTCTGGAGGTTCCTGTGTCCCTTAGTGCTGGATCTTTGCCCTAACCGCTGTACCATCAGGGCCCAAAAAACCCATCCTCATCCAGGGTACCTGGATCTGTGTGCAAGTTCTTTTTTTGCCTTCACACGGTCCTATGACTCAGTCCTTCAGCTCTGGGAATGTGGTCTGCATGTCTCCTCCCGCCCTTGACTGAGGCTGTCAAGAGTGGTGATATGGCCCCATGGGTTGGACTGGGTGCCCGTCACAAGTTCCAGACTCTGACCCTGGAGATGGGCTCACCTTGTGTTCACGCGTCAGGGACAACCTCAGAAAGATGGCGACGGCCAGAATCTTGACACACACCTCTCTCTTAGGGCCTGTGTACTGGTCACTGAGCAGATAGCCTCTGAGGCCCCCTACAGTTCATTTTTTTGGCCACCTAACAATCCTGTAGCCAGGCCTTCCTGCTCAGAGCCTCAGCCAGAAGCCAAGTAGCCTCTTAGAGCTGTCCGTGGTAAACTGGAAAGAACAGGAAGGGAGGGCGACTCATCAGCTCCCGGAAGGTGATGCAGGGCACATTTAAGCCTCCTACAGAAGATCAAGCTAGACAGGGTGGACAGCCGGCTGAAGACCCACAAACTAGCCCACAGCATATACACCTAGGCGTAGCAGGGAGCCAGGGCTTGAGTTCAGGGAGGTCCGCGAATCTCACCTGGGACAGATTCCTGTGGCAGGTGACTGGCTGGTTTCCACTCCGGGGAGGGCAAAGGGCGCGGCGGAGGCCAGGGACCAAAGCTACAATTAGGCTGCTGTGGGAGCCGAATCTTTTCCTGTTCGTTCCGGCTGTCTACGCATCTTCGCGGCCTGGATCACGACAGGTAGGCACCCCCATGCTGCTCTCAGGCCCAGGGCCTGTTCAGAGACTGCTCCAGCTTGCGGTTGGGCAGAAGTCTTAAATTGCAGCCCAAGGGGCAGCCCCTGCCACGCCCTTCGCAGCCGCGCCATCCCAATTGGTTGCTGATTATCCAATTAGAACTCGATGTATCGGCCCGCGTTTCCGGTGCGAGTACAGGAAGCAGGGCTCTTGGCCGTTGCGCCTGCGCAGTGTGTGGGAGTCACTCGCTGGGCATAGGGCCTAAACTGCGCTCGCGAGGTCTGAGCCCATCCTGCGGGCGGTGCACGCAGGCTGTGGAAACGCAGTTCGAGACTGGCCCCCAGAAGATGCCTGAAATAAGAGTTACTCCCTTGGGTGAGTCCGAGTCTGAAGCATCTGCGGCGTCCGGCTAATCGGGCCGGTCCCTTCATAGCAGTCTAGCAATACAGCCAGCGATCAGCCCTCCATCAGCTGTGCGCCCCAAGGAGAAGCCATGGTTTCGGAGCTGGTGCTTCCTTATCTCTGCTTGGCATGGGGGTCGAAGAGATTGGGGTTGATTCCTGGTCCTAGGACTCGATATGAGTTATGGAGGCCCAGCTTCTGTACCTAGGCTGCCTAACAGCGAGACGAGAATGAGACCCCGAAGCTCTAAGTGGCTGTGAGGTTAAATGGGTCTTGGGCGGGCGTTACCACTGTTTATTGCCTCTCAGTGGTGTTGAATTCAGCCACAGAACTCGTCCTGGCGACTTCTCTGTCCTGCACGTGGATTGTTATTTCAAGACCCTTCTACTTGGGCTTCTTCCTCACTTTTGGTTTTCTTTCTACCTCTTCTTCCTCTTTATCTTGCCCAGGTTGCTTGTTATCACCCCTCAGTTCAGTTTTTGTGTCTGGTCTGTCCCGAATTTTAAAAAGTATATCTGTTCATCGTAGAATCTAGAGTTCTAAAAGTTCTAACAGTAGGAGAAAACAACCATTTGAAATCTGGGGTTCACCAGGCAGTGGTGGCACACGCCTTTAATCTCCGCACTCTGGAGGCAGAGCCAGGTGGATCTCTGTGAGGTCAAGGCCAGCCTGGTCTACAGAGCGAGATCCAGGAAAGGCACCAAAACTGCACAGAGAAACCCTGTGTCGAAAAACATCAAAAAGAGAAATCTGGGGTTCCAGAACCTCCCTGAATGTCCCTGGTTTTTCTTCATGCATGTGTTACTAAGGTGCTGGAAGCACCTTCTCATTCATGATTCAGATGCCGACGTCATCTTAGTTAGAACTGAGTCTTCTCAACTCACTGCATTACAGGACCTTAGCAGAACCAACCTCTCATACTGACTACCCTCATCCCATCTAAGTATTAATTAGACTACAGGATCAAACAACATCAAGCATATTCTTAGACCCAGCTCCCTGACTCCTACTCCCACTGGGGAAGTTTTGTTTTGTTTTCTGCCACAGTTCTGAAATTTTTTTTGCACAGTTGTTTAATCTCCACCTGATGTACTTGCCTCACTCCCCTAGGGTGTAAATCTGCACTGTGCAGAGATGTATGCATAAGGTGGTGTCCCGTGCTTGCTTCTCAGGTTTTTTTTTTTTTTTTTTGAGACAGGGTTTCTCTGTGTAGCTTTGTGCCTTTCCTGGAACTCACTTTGTAGACCAGGCTAGCCTTGAACTCACAGAGATCCACCTGGCTCTGCCTCCCGAGTGCTGGGATTAAAGGTGTGTGTCACCACCACCCGGCTGTTCTCAGTTTTGTCTCCTCCCAAGTCAAATGTCTCTGCAATGTAGGCTTCTATTCTTTCCTGGAATTGTAAGTCTCTTAGCACCATTCTTTTTTTTTTTTTTTTTTTTTTTTTTTTGGTTTTTTGAGACAGGGTTTCTCTGTGTAGCTTTGCGTCTTTCCTGGGACTCACTTGGTAGTCCAGGCTGGCCTCGAACTCACAGAGATCCACCTGGCTCTGCCTCCCGAGTGCTGGGATTAAAGGCGTGCGCCACCACTGCCCGGCTCTTAGCACCATTCTTGATAGTGTGTGATTGTGGATGCCTGTGATGTCAGGTCCTCCTGTAAAGGTGCAGCCATTTCCCTTCTATAAATGTTTCAAGGGCCTCAGGGCCTAGCACAACTTCAGAGCTAGAGGTACTATGTAGAATGATGCTGAGACCTTTCCCTCAGGGAGCACCTATCTTGGGGAGGTAGGAATAGGCCTGCAGGAGAACCTGAGACCAACTCCTCCCCAACCTCATTGTGGATGGCTACATAAGGAAAGCAGACTGGGCCATGGATGATGTTGGGTACTGATACTGATAGTGCTTGTTGCCTGAAGTTGGCAGCTGGAGACTACAGGATCCAAGATGGGAACAAGGCTGTTTGTTGTTCTCAGATCTCTGTTGAGGCTTGGACCATATCTCTCTCCTTATGAACCCAGATTCCAGGGAGAGAACAGCTAAATGGAGGAGATAGGTGTGTCCAGGGTGGCCAGTATTGTGGGCTGAACAGCTGGAAGGGTTACTTAGTCATCAAGACCAGGGGAGGAACTCTCATTCAGACTGAGGTAGGGGTTTGGTGATATGGGGCCTGTGTTGCCCACTGACTAAAGTGGGCCATCTGTGCTACAGCCAGTTATTGGTCAGAGTCATGATTCTTTATGGCTGGGCAGAGGCCACATGATATGGCATCACTCAACACTAAAACTCCGGGTCCAGGCCTCAGCCTCTTCAGGAAGAAATCCAAGGGAAGAAAGCCTTATTGATTTGCAGCCCCATTGAAGGTCAGGAGTAATTGGACTAAGGTCTGGGGAAACAGCAGTAATATTCCACAGAGTAGTGCCTTGTATCTGTTCAGTGTTGGGCACCACAGCCAGTGCTTAATGCTCTGCTAGCAGTTCGTTGCAGCTTTGAGATGTGCAGGAAAGCATGGTGAAGGAAGGGCATGTGACCCTAGCATAGTGCTTTGTCTTCCCATTGTGCATTCCCCTTAACCTGCACTTGATGATACCTGTTTCCTAGCCCATGTGTCTGTCCACCCAACAGTCTTATGACCTGCAGAGCCAAAGGTAATAAGTAGTTCAGTGGAGGTCAGCCCTTCCAATAGTGAGGGAAGGAAACTTGGAATAGGGAGGAACCATAGCCTTGTCTCTAACCTGCCCTTCTTGAGTAGGGGCTGGCCAGGATGTGGGCCGCAGCTGTATTTTGGTCTCCATTTCGGGCAAGAATGTCATGTTGGACTGTGGGATGCACATGGGCTACAATGATGACGTGAGTACTTTGGGTGGGTGGTCCAGAGGGCAGCAAGGGACACAATCTACCTTCTAACTATGTTCTATCTAGCCATGTGAATCCTGGGACTTTAGAGAGGGGACAAATGGGGCAAGTGGGCAGCAGGGACATTCCTAGACAGTTATACCCATGATGGGTGGGGGCAGGTGGCCCTGTCACATGGTGCTTAAAAAGTAGGACCCAGCTGAGATGAGCCTCTTGAGGATCCTTGAGGCTGGTCATGATTGGACCCTTTGGGCTTAGCAGCTTGCTACTTGTTCATGAGATTAGCTAGTAGCTTATGAATAGCCAGTAGCAAACTCACTTATGTAAGGGTTTGCTGGGGTCACTCCCTGGGGTGCATCACTCTTGTTTCTTGGAGACTCTGGGTAGCTTGCTGTGTTCCAACTTTTCTCTTGTCTCATCAGAGGCGCTTTCCAGACTTTTCCTACATCACCCAGAGTGGCCGGCTGACTGACTTTCTGGACTGTGTAATCATCAGGTAGGTTTGTCAGGGTTTTGATGTCCTTTCTTTTTTTTTTTTTGTTTGTTTTTTTTTTTTTTAAAGATTTATTTGTTTATTAGGTATACAGCATGTATGACTGCAGGCCAGAAGAGGGCACCAGATCTCATTACAGATGGTTGTGAGCCACCATGTGGTTGCTGAGAATTGAACTCGACTTCTGGAAGAACAGTCAGTGCTCTTAACCTCTGAGCCATCTCTCCAGCCCTTGATGTCCTTTCTTATTACCCTATTTTAGAGGCTGTGCTAACCAAGCTACATTGTGGCTTATTCTTCAGAGTGGCCATTAAATCCCTCAGAGCCAGGAAGATGATTGTGCCTGTTGGCTGTGCCCTTGAGTGTCATGAATTAAAGCCTAGAAGGTGACCCAGGAAATAGAGACCTAACCAAGGTAGCTAGCGCCAAGATGTGTCCTTCACCTGCCAAGTGTGGGGCCTCTCCAAACTAGATTACCCTGTGAGACCTTTACCCACCAGCACCTGGCCACAGTGATTGCACCCTCTCCCCATTTTACCAGCTAAGTACATCTGGTGTATTCTGCTTGTGCTTCCTCTTCCAGCTTTAACTCTGGTTCTCCAAGCCCTCTTGCTCACTGGCTGTTACTGATGTCCTAGACAGTTCATGGTCTAGCCTCCAGTTGCCACCACCTCAGCGAGGTAGAGCTGAGCAAGGGGAGACATCTTTCTTTCCTCCTTGGCTCCCATTTTCATGTTCTGTCCAGATAGGCTGCCAGCTGTGCCCAGGCCCATACCCTTTCACAGCCCCTGCTGTCACGCCCAGTCTAGTTGGCCGCAGTCTAACTCTAGCACTTCCTTCTCAACACCCACACCGTCACCATTAGCCAGAGTGGTCCTTTAGGCCTAAAGCAGCCCATCTTGGTAAGCTGTGTCCTCAGGCTCTGGTGTTGGTCCCTTCTAGACATGAGTCACTCACTACCTGCCTGCTTTGGGTTGACTAGCCCCACTCTTTCCGGGAAGAGTATTCCCAGGCCTTGCCCTGAGCTGTCTCAATTCTCTCTTGCCTCCATCAGGAAGACTTCCTGACAGATAGTGGCACTTTTCCTAGTATGGTATTTGCTGGCCTGACTTTTACTTCCTCACCAACTTGTCACCGTCTGATTCAGATGGGGTATGTGTATATGTATTTGTAGGAGGCCAGAGACAACCTCAGGTGTTATTCCCTTGTGGATTTTTTTGCTTCGTTTTTTTTTTTTGTTTTGTTTTGTTTTTTTTTGTTTGTTTGTTTTTGTTTTTTTGAGACAAGGTTTCTCTGTGTAGTTTTGGGGCCTGTCCTGGATCTTGCTCTGTAGACCAGGCTGGATTTGAACTCACAGATATCCACCTGGCTTTGCCTCCTGATTGCTGGGATAAAAGGTGTGTGCCACCGCCACCCGGCTGCCCTTGTGTTTTTTGAGACAAGATCTCTCACTAGACCTGAGTTCATGAATTAGGCTAGGTTTGCTGGAAAGCAAGCCCCATCTACCTGTCTTTACCTCCCAGCACTGGGAGTATAAGCACACTTGTACCATTATGCCCAGCTTTTTATGTGGGCGCTAGGAATCAAATTCAGATCCTTGTGTTTATGAGGCAGGCACTTTACCAACTGAGCTATCTCCCCACCCTTGGTTATTATTTGTTTTAATTGCCAACACCTGATTTGTTTGTTTTCAAGATGGGGGTCTCGCTAGCTCTGGCTGTCCCAGAACTCACTATATAGACCAGGTTGGCCTCAAACTCAGAGATCTTCCAATTGCTGGGATTAAAGGCGTGCACCACCACTGCCCTGCTGCTTTTTGTTTTTATTTTTGAGATGGTTTCTATGTATAGCGTTGGCTGTCCTAGAACTCCCTCTGTAGACCAGGCTAGCCTCAAACTCACTGAGGTTCTCCTGCCTCTGCCTCTTGAATGCTGGAATTAAAGTTGTGTGCCACCACCACTTGGCTGCTTTTATTGTTTTAAGACAGTCTTGTGTAGCACAGGCTGGATTGAACTCCTAATCTGCCTATACTTCCCAAGTGCTCAGATTACACGTATGTGCCACCATGCCCTAGTCTGATTCAGGTTTAATTACTAATTTTCATATTGTTTTTCTGGGTATCTAGATTGCTCATTTGGGACAACTGTGAATTTTCTGTTTTGTTCATTTTTGACTCTTTCTTACCTATGATAGTGATATACATTAGGTCTCAGTAAATGAGTGGACCATGAGCATAGGTCTGAGAAGTGGGATGGCTGGGAGAGAATGGTCCCAGGCTGACTAGTGTCACATTCCCCCAGCCATTTCCACCTGGACCACTGTGGGGCACTCCCTTACTTCAGTGAAATGGTGGGCTACGATGGGCCTATCTATATGACCCACCCCACTCAGGCCATCTGCCCCATCCTGTTGGAAGACTACCGCAAGATCGCAGTGGACAAGAAGGGCGAGGCAAATTTCTTCACTTCTCAGATGATCAAAGACTGTATGAAGAAGGTGGTGGCCGTTCACCTGCACCAGACGGTTCAGGTCAGGATCCCTGGCCCATTCTGCACATAGTCTGAAAGGCCTTAGGGTTTTGGTCCCAGGCCACCCCATCTCACTCTTTTCTTTAGCTCTGTGGGCGAGTGTCCAGCCACATTTGGCATTTAGGTTGGGAGAATATATGTGTGGTATGTCTGTATGTTTGTGCATATACCTATATAATCAAGGCTTTTTCCCACCTGGCTCTGCCCAAGCTACATTCTATAAGCCAGCCTGCCTTTTCCCCTCCTAAGGAGAGATCTGAGGTATATTGTTGGATAACTTGTTGGATATCTTGGTCTGTCATTTGGTAAGGAGGCAGAGCCAGGACAGCAAGATGAACCAGTCTGGTCAAGTACCCGATACCAGGCTGTGATAATATATAGGTCAAGGAAGGAAGGAATGAAAGATATTAAATAGCCAAGTGACTGGTTAAATTTAGCAAAATTCTCCAGAAATTGTGGATTTGTCTGCTTCTTATTAGAATTTTTATTTTGCTTTAGATGTTGCTGCTACCCATCCTTTTAGTTTTTTAATTTTTTCTTTTTTGAGACGGGGAGTTTCTCTGTGTAACTGCCCTGGCTGTCCTAGAACTCACTCAGTAGACCAGTCTGGCCTCGAACTCACAGTCTGCCTGCTTCTGCCTCCCGCCAAGTGCTGGAATTAAAGGCATGTTTCTATGTGTATGTATGTGATAAAACACCATGACCAAAAGCTACGTGAGAAGAAAAGGGTTTATTTCAAACTTGTGATACTCCTTCCTACATTAGTCTCTTGGGTATTAGGACTATATGTTTCTGTCATACCAGGGTGACCTCCTTATTCTAATCTGCCTACTGAAATACTGCCTTCTCTGGTAACCTTGCTGTAAGGACTGCCTTTGACAGTCCTACAGAAGGTGACTGGAGATACATTGATTTTTCTGTCTACTGCCATGTCTGCCTGGGTGTCTGGTAAGGACAGAGGTTTTACTGGGGCCCACAGACCAGGAACTGGTCCCAATCCTACCCTTCTTTGAGTTTCTCCTTCCAGGAGTTTATATTCTAACTGCTGCCCCAAGTCTTGGCCTCCTAATGATGCCCAGTTGTCCCAACTGCTGACCTTATGGGAGCCAAGCCAGCCTGGGGTTAAGCTAGCTGCATGCTGCTGAGGATTAGGGAGTTTTACCTTTGAAAGAGCTGGCCAGTTGGAATTTTAGAAACTGGATTCTGTTCTTTCACCCATCTATGGTTGCCTTCCTTCCTTCCTTCCTTCCTTCCTTCCTTCCTTCCTTCCTTCCTTCCTTCCTTCCTTCCTTCCTTCCTTCCTTCCTTCCTTCCTTCCTTCTCTTTTCTTTCTGTTCAAGACAGGGTTTCTCTGTGTAGTCCTGTCTGTTCTGGAACTCTCTTTGTAGACCAGGCTGGCCTGGAACTCAGAGATTTGTTCCCTCTGCCTCCCGAGTGCTGGAATTTCTTTTTTTGAGTCTTGGTGGGAAAGGCCTATATGTTGAAGGGCCCATTTTAAATAAGAAAAGTCAGTGAGGTCTTGCCCAGCACTCCAGAGGCGGAGGATCTCTGTGAGTTCAAGGCCAGCCTGGTCTACAGAGTGAGTTCCAGGACAGGCTCCAAAGCTACACAGAGAAATCCTGTGTCGAAAAACCAAAAAAAAAAAAAAAAAAAAAGGAAAGAAAGAAAGAAAAATGAGTTCCGGTCAGCTGTTGGGAACATCCGTGTACTCTGGCCTATGGAAGACTACATATTACAGAGTACAGGAATCTTACATGCTCTGGGAGACATTCCTCTTACTAGCCTGGTGTGGCAGACTTTCCTGGGGAAATACAATACACACATCTACTCACCCTAGAATGGGAGCCACAACAAAACAATTGCACCAATGTCCAATTTATTGATCCAGTGAGATTTTTTTTTATTGGGGTTACTAACAGGAGTATGGTGAGGGGTTACTTGAAAGGAGCAGGGATAACTAAAAAACAGTTACATCACAAGAACCTGTGTGACAACTCCTTGGAGGTTTCTATAAAGCTTAGAGGTAGCTCCACTGACCTGGACCGCAAACCAAGGTCCCAAGAGAATCAGGAAATCAGAAGATAAAGAGATAGGAAAGTTTGGCATCAGGAGATCTTCCACAAGCTGTCTTATCCCAAGCAAACTTATTCAGAAGTACAGAATCATATATACTATTTCCAGGAGAGAAATGGGATGGAGTCAGCAGAAACTGTCACACAATTGGAGGAAGTTAGCAGGAAGCTAGTCAAGCAGTGTTGCACTAAGGGAACACAGGGTATCTCAAGAGCATTATAGACTGAGTACCCAGCATCCTTGGAGCTATATCTCTTCAGGGGGAAAAGCTAAGTTCCCAGGAATTGAAACCTTAACTTCTTTGAGGCCCAGGTCCCTGCCCCGGACTGGGCCTTACTGAGTCTGTCCCTAGGCAAGGACACAGAACTAGTTCCTTTTGCCGTTTCATCAGGGCATCTGAGAAAGCCTTGGATCTATCTGGCTCTCAACACTCCACAGTCAGATCCTTTCTCATCTGTTTTCTTTCCACAGTTTGGCTGGTTAGTCTCTAATCCCAGCAACTATTTACTCCCTTTTATATTGTTGGTGGGGACTTTGAAGAATCTTCCAAGCTTGTGTTCTTCCGGAATGTGACCTTTTATTTACCTACTGTTTACCACCCATGGCTCTGAGCTCCCCATTTTTGCTGGGGCAAATGTTTCAATTTGGGGGGAGTGTTCCAATTCCAAAGAACATGCCATAGAACATAGCCCCTTTCCTCTGTGTCCTGTGGTCTTGTCTTTCTTGAAGCTCTTCCATGATCATTTTTCATGAGATGCAGAGTTCCAGGATGATAGTTATCTTACCCATATCATGTGGAATACATGCTTCTTTTGTTTAGGCTGCTTTCCTTTTGGCCTTGGTAGGCTGTGCTGTGGTGGACCTTAATCAGTCTCCTGGTACTGGAGCTTGATGTCTTTAATTCTTGCTGCCTATGTTCCTGGGGTTCTGAGTAGCTTAACATTAGAGCTTTCCACTGCAGGCCTTCCATTTCCCCTTTTGTGTTATTCTTCATACTAGATTTTTTAAAAAAAGTTTTCTTGAAGCAGTCTCACTGCAGAGTCCAGGCTGGCCTCAAACTCTCCATTTTCCTGCTTTAGCCTTCTAAGAACTCAAGAACTGAGATAACAGTTGTATGTCACCATGTGCAGTTCCTCAACATTTTAGTCATTCATTCTCTTGACTTTATTCACTGTTCTAAATCCTATTCAAGTTCTTTTTTTTTGAGGTAGGACTTTACTATGTAGCTCAGACTGGCCTTGAACTCATAATGATCCTCCTGCCTATCTTTCAGTGCTGGGATTATAGGCTTGTACCACAATACCCAACTCTACCTATTCAATATTTATTTATTTATCTAGTTTTTCAAGACAGGGTTTCTCTGTGTAGCACTGGCTGTCCTGGAACTCACTTTGTAGACCAGGCTGGCCTCGAACTCACAGAGATCTACCTGTCTCTGCCACCCAAGTGCTGGGATTAAAGGCGTGCGCTACCATGCCTAGCATATCTATTGAATTCTTAATTTGGGTTACTGTCATGGCTAGTTTTAGAATTTTTTTTTTATTATTTTTTATGTTTGGGGTTTACTCTTAGTCTAGTCTAGAAGTGGCTTCTAGATTCTTATCTATTTTTGTTTGTTTTTATTGTGCTACAACCCCTAGGTATAGTTGCTTTTGGTTAAACCCCAGACTTCTTGTGAGAAACAGGAATGGACTGGATAGGCTTAAGGTAATCATTTACTTCCTGCTTCCTCCCTGCCTTGCAGGCCTGAGAACATTCTTTCTTCTGCAGGTGGATGATGAACTGGAAATCAAGGCATACTATGCAGGCCATGTGCTGGGGGCAGCCATGTTCCAGATTAAAGTGGGATCAGAGTCTGTGGTCTACACGGTCAGTAGAAGTACTTGGCTTGAGTTAAATTGCTGGGAGTAGAAAGACATCTTACTTATTGCCATTTTCTTTGCCAGGGTGATTATAACATGACCCCAGACCGGCATTTGGGGTGAGTAGGCCTGTGTTTCACCCTGTGGGAATTTCCTGGGAGTTAGTAGATCTAAGAGACATCATGGTGGGTATATAAATGCTCAGCACCCACCATGGTCCTCCCATGCAGTGTGGAAGTACCTTTGGAAGTCTGGGCTAGAGGTTTTTCTCCCCTGTTGTTTCCTCCAGAGTATGCTGCCATGATATTTGATAGGCCATATAGAGGAGCTCATGTCTGGATGAGCTAAAAATGTGCTGTGATGGAGCTATAGTCCACTTTGCCACTTTGCTCCCAATTCTGTAGCCATGAACAATCCACCATGACCATTCCTGTTTTAGGGCTGCATGGATTGACAAATGTCGCCCCAACTTGCTCATCACAGAATCCACGTATGCAACAACCATCCGAGACTCCAAACGCTGCAGAGAGCGAGATTTCCTTAAGAAAGTTCATGAGACTGTGGAGCGTGGTGGGAAGGTATTGACTATAGGCAGGCTCTGGTGTGTGGCTACTGTGGCCACACAGTATAGGTTTCCCAGCAGGCTTCACTGTCCTACATGTGGTCAGGGTCTCTGGGTTTGGGGGTTACTGTTTATTTGGCATTGAGATGACAGATTCTAGAGAGTCTTCCATTCCCTGGTGCTTGCATCCCATGAAGAGCTGTTCAAGAGCCTCCCACAATTCCTACTATTTCTACATGTGGCTGGTGTGTGTGTGTGTGTGTGTGTGTGTGTGTGTGTGTGTGTGTGTGTGTGTGTGTGTGAAACCTGTAGTTCTTAGATGTCTGGCTATTCCTTTGCAGTAATGCTATCTTTGAATGCTATCATTCAACCTGCCAGCAAGGGTATAGTGAGCATATGGTACCTGCTGTGTTCACGGAAGGGTAGTATGGCCAATGGCTCCCACCTGAATCAGCCTCACCACCCTCAGGTGTTGATCCCTGTGTTTGCACTGGGCCGGGCACAAGAGCTCTGCATCCTGCTGGAGACCTTCTGGTAAGTACAAACAGAAATATTCCACAGGTGGGCAAGAAAAGATGGAACAGCCTCTGCATAGAGAGTAAGTTCCTTATACTGCCAGGCACAGGGGAACTGTCGAGAAGTCAAGGCAGCAGTGACTACCACTGGGCACTAGATGCCCTGCTGTTTTGGATGGAGCTGTGCATGTGTTGGGTCATCACATTTAAACCATTATCTGAAGGCTGTATTGGTCACTGCATGAATACTGAGTCTCCTCACATGAGCTCTGGGGACCCCTACCACTCCCATGTTTGTTTTATAGAACACAAGCTGAGAGGTCTGGCCTGGGGGTCATCAGAGTAGAGATAGCATGGGGTTTAGTTCAAGGGACATTGAACTCAGCCCTGGCCATAGCTACTAAGCAGTGCAGTAGAGGGCACAGGGACACATGTTGCAGGCTAACTCTGGCCTCCTTGTACTGACTGGGCTGGTGGACACGCAGGGAACGCATGAACCTGAAGGTGCCCATCTACTTCTCTACGGGCCTGACAGAGAAGGCCAACCACTACTACAAGCTCTTCATCACCTGGACCAACCAGAAAATACGTAAGACATTTGTCCAGAGGAACATGTTTGAGTTCAAGCACATCAAAGCCTTTGACCGGACATTTGCTGACAACCCAGGTCCCATGGTAAGGCCCTGGCAATGCAGCTTCTCCACATCTGGCCTTAAAGGATCTCTGCCCGTGGGGTTCCAGGAAGGACTACTGGTCAAAGGTCTAGTGCTTATTGCAGCCCTGGGTAAGGTCTATTCTCTTGACCCTTGTCAACCCTGCAGGTTGTGTTTGCCACACCTGGGATGCTGCATGCTGGCCAATCTCTGCAGATCTTTCGAAAGTGGGCAGGAAACGAGAAGAACATGGTGAGGGTTTGGGGCCAGTTCCCAAGTTGGCTACAGGGGCTCATTATGGACTTAGGGAACTGGAGTACAGAAGGACTGGCCCTTGAACTTTGTGTCTTGACCCATGATGACTCTACTGCTGTGTTCTGCTACCAGCAGCCCAGACTGAGCAACTGGCCTGCTAACAGACAGGTCCTTAGCTTCCTGAGCATGGTTGGCTCCAGGCCAGGGGTTGTCCCAAGAGGAAGTATCTATTTTGGGAAGCCATGCAGCTGAATCTCACCTCTGCTTTCAGGTTATCATGCCTGGTTACTGTGTTCAGGGCACTGTGGGCCACAAGATCCTTAGTGGGCAACGAAAGCTGGAGATGGAGGGGCGTCAGGTGGTGAGTACCTCCCTGTTCTGGGCTCAACAGGGCTTCCAGGCTTTTGCTGCTGCTAACTCTGCCTGCATCTTGTGATGCCACAGCTGGAGGTAAAGATGCAAGTGGAATACATGTCATTCAGTGCCCATGCTGATGCCAAGGGCATCATGCAACTGGTGGGACAAGCAGAGCCGGAGAGTGTGCTGCTGGTGCATGGCGAGGCCAAGAAGATGGAGTTCTTGAGGCAGAAGATTGAGCAGGAATTCCGTAGGCAGCTGGTGGGCAGGGTTGGCCTGTGGGATGGTACCAGCAGGCTGGCAGCCTAGACTGAGGCTCTGTATCACTTTCCTCAGGGGTCAGCTGCTACATGCCGGCCAATGGTGAGACAGTGACGCTGCCCACAAGCCCCAGCATCCCTGTGGGCATCTCCCTGGGGCTGCTGAAGCGGGAGATGGTGCAGGGTATGAAGGGCAGACTGGGACATGGGCCAAGGGAGGCAGGTAATTGATGGCTTGTGTTGACTGCAATTTCCTTTCCTCACAGGACTTCTCCCTGAGGCTAAAAAGTCTCGGCTCTTGCATGGCACACTAATTATGAAAGACAGTGTAAGTGTGTAAAGAGTGATGGAGTGGGGATAGCATTCATTACTTCCCCTGACCTGCTTGCCCTTGCCCCACAGAGTTTCCGGCTGGTATCCTCAGAGCAAGCCCTCAAGGAGTTGGGCCTGGCTGAGCACCAACTGCGCTTCACCTGTCGTGTGCACCTGCAGGACACACGCAAGGAGCAAGAAACAGCCCTGCGTGTGTACAGCCACCTCAAGAGGTGCGCCCTAGCCTTGCCCCTACCCCTACAGGCAGGGTGAGGCAGACATCTTACTATACCTCTCCACAGCACCCTCAAAGACCACTGTGTACAGCACCTCCCTGATGGCTCTGTGACTGTGGAGTCCATTCTTATCCAGGCTGCTGCCCACTCAGAGGACCCTGGTACTAAGGTACTACTGGTCTCCTGGACCTACCAGGTAAGGAGGATATGCATCAATGGTATGCCTGTAGACCTCCCTTCTTTGGTATTGTGTTGTCTGTGGGTAACTGTGCTTCCCTCTTCCCTTTCTTCTAGGATGAAGAGCTGGGAAGCTTTCTCACAACACTTCTCAAAAATGGCCTCCCCCAGGCACCCAGCTGACATGTACCAGCAACCTACCACTCTGTCTCTTGCTGTTTGCCCAGCAGAAGGACCAGGGATTTGGCTTTGGGAGGTGGGTGCCCTGAGTAAATGGAAACCATAATTGGGCCACAGACTCTGTCGTAGGGACAAGACCAGAGTCACAGGCTGGCTAAAGTAATAAACAAGCCTTTTTGTTCGCTATGCCTTTTATTCCTACTCCCTTGCCCCAAGAAGATGGGGTTTCCAGAAAAGCAGAACCAGAGGCTACTAGGGTGCTTGCTTATAGCTGTTTCTTGCCTGGTACCCCATCCTTTAGTGACAAAGGGATGTCCACAGTGGAAAGATTGGGGATGTGGGAGCTGCTGGAAGGTAGGCAGGACTACCAGAGCCCCATATAGCTGTGGATTAATCTCTGCTGAATGCAGTAAATGGACAAGGCTGACAGCCAGACTTAGTATGCTGTATGGTTCTTCACTTCCAGAGTGTACAGTCAGCTGGGTTTCCACATTGGACCTTACAGGGCTCAGGATGTAGGACCTATGGGTAGACCCTAAGTCAGAGTAGAACTCCTACAGTTGTATCCAGAAACCCCACTTACCCCTAAAATCTGACCCTGTGAACCCACTCAATCCATGCCACCATGCTTTTTGATCACTGATCCCTAACTGAAGTCCTTTTCCCCACTGACAGTGCTTAGATTCTCACCTAGTATAATGGGGGGTTTGACTATCTCCAAAAGCCCCCTCCCCTCAGTGAGGACCCAGCTCTTTCCTATCCCATCCCCTCTTACCAAAGTCATCATATAACACTGACTTCAAGAACAGGCCACGGGCTGGGGCAACTCGAGCCTGATACTTGCCCAGGGGATCTTGACTCTCCAGAATTGCTTTCACCTGTGTGGGTGTCAGAGTCCCTTGCCCCACAGCTACCAGCACAGCTGTCATCCTCCGTACCTGCAGCAGAGAGCTGAGATGGTCACAGGTATCTACCTGAGCGCACCTTGGGAGGGTCTAGTACAGCCTACCTGTCGATATAGGAAAGACTGGCTTTCAAACTCCAACGTCCAGAACTGCAGCCTCCTAGGAACACAGACAGCTTTGATGTCCAAGCTACAAGTCAGCCTCAGCCACCCTGGCCCACCATGTGGCCTCAGACAAGACAAAGATTTAAGTACTGGTTTAAAGGCTCATCCATCCAGGGTGGGTTCTTGCCTAGTTGACCACCAGTTCCAGAGGGTAAATGGGTATTGCATGACTTTTCCTGGAGTCTATATACGCCATATAAGAAAACAACTATACAACAGAGTCATCAGCCTGTGCACAGTAGATAGCAATTGCTTTGAGCCTTCCTTCATGTGGAGGGGCCACAGTAAGGTTGCTGAGGCCAGACATAGCCAGCCCACCTATCAAGATGGAACCTTGGGGGCTAGAGAGATGACTCAGTGTTTAAGAGCACTGGCTGCTCATCCAGAGGAGGGTTCAGTTCCCAGCATCCACATGGCAGCTCACAACTGTCTGGAACTCCAAGATCCAATACCCTTACACAGACATACCTGCAGACAAAACACCAATGCACACAAAATAAAAATTGAAGTCCCTCCTCTCCTGGAGGCTGGTATCAGCTGCAATGTTCTCAAGGTCAGCAGCTGGCACCCCAGTGGGAAGTCCACTAGGCAGTGCTTGACACAGAGAACTTCAACAGTCTGTCAAACTGGACCGGAACTACTAGCTCCAGTGAAACCTTTTCAGTGACAGTGTAGTAGAGATATCTGCTACAAAGAGCTATGGGCATGGCAATACCCTCAGAAAGGCAACATTTTCTACCCTGTGTTCCCCAGCCTGTCAGGGACCCCCAGCCAGACAGGAAGACTACTGGCTCATCCCTTCTAAGTGGCCAGAACCTTCCATCCTCCAGGACTTATGGATGACCAGTATACAGTTTAGCACCATCCCACTTTTTTTCCCCTCAAGACAGCTAATTTAACCCTGGTGGTCTAGAGACCACCACGAGGCCATAGTTCAAAGTCCCTCTTCTCACCTGCTCTCCTGGGGGAGGACAAATGGACTGGCTGGACCAGAAGACACGGAGACTCGTTGTAGAGTGCGCACAGTATTTGTGGCTGGGCTGCCAGCAGACTGGAAAGCACTGAAATCATGTGTCCCCAGGAGGTGCTGGGCAGCCTCCTGCATGGCAGCCACATCCAGGCACCTGCAAACCCAGATAAGCATTGAGGAGGACCCAGCCAGATGGATGGTGAGCCTTTTCCTCCCCATTAGTTCACTCACGTTGTCTGAAGAGCCCAGCATACATTTTGTTCAAACACAGGCAGCTGATCAGGCCAGGGGCAGCCTGTGGCCAGACGGTATAGGTAGGTTCTGGAGGTGGCTGCATGGCGAGCATGGAAGTCATTGGGCACTCGGAAGGCCTTCAGTACGCTGTGGCAAGCAGATCCGAGGAATGAGTCTGCCCACCTGTCCACACAGCACCCGGGAAATCTCCCACTCACCTCCAAGTTGCCCAGAATACAATGTCTTTCTGGACCTCAGCCTTCCTTCATAGTGGGGTGTGGGGTATATTAATAAACAAAAAACAGAACCACACTCAATCCCAGGCTCACCGAATGGCCCGGTGCCTCAGGTGGGTGTTGAGGGCCTGGGCCACGACCTCTGGGGAGTAAGGCGGCAGGCCTGAGCGGCGATGGATGTCCAGGTGTGCCGCGTTGCTCAGGGCGTGCACTCCGGCATCAGTGCGGCTGGAGATAGTAAACCTGACGGGCTCGACCGAGTTCAGCCTCTTGGCGGCCTCCTGCAGGGGCAGGGTGCAGGCAGGCAGTCACAGCGGAGGCCAGAGCCCATGGAACAGTAGGAGTGCGGGCAGGGTTTGAGGCTGTCTGCTGCTTCTACCCCGCCAACCAGTCATCGCTCTGAGAGATGAGGTAACAGCTCACCTCCAGGAAGTTCTGCACCCCAACAGCGCGATGGTTACCCCTCACGGCCGCGACCCCACTGAGGAGAGATACGGGAGAGAGCGTCTGTGGGAGCTGTCCCGCCTGGGGTCTAGGTACCCACAGACGTTAGTACCGCCCAGACCTGTGTTGCTAGGCTCTTAAAATTGTGCATCCCGAGACCGGAGGTCCAGGCTGCAGATCGTGCCCCTCTTGGCTGTCTTGCAGACCTCCCGCGAGCCCGAGTGGAGGAACCGGAGGTGATGGCGGGGAAACCTACTTGAAGTCAGTGCCCAAGTACTGGAAGAACACAAGGTATCGCGCACGCACAGAACCCACAGCCCCGCAGGAACTCATGGTGGAGTAGCTGGAGGGCGGGGTGGTTGCACGTGGCCCGCGGTCCGCCCTGTCCAGCTGCAACGGCGCCTGCGCACTCACTCCTCTCACCCCGCCCGGGCGCAGGGACCGAGAAACGGAGGCGGGGCCAAGCTTAGGGAGCGGGTGCGAAGTGCTCTCCTCTGGGCCCGACTGGGCTCACTGTCCTCTGCCTCACAAGGGCGCGGTGACGTGTTGTTTCCGCAAGAGTGTCCTCCTTAATTTGTTCACCCCTTCGCTCCTTCACTCCCGATCTTCCCGCCGCCGTCCCGTTCTTCCAGAATGTGTCTGTCTACGCGTTCTGACCTAGTGCTCCCAAATGTTTTTTGTAAACTCCCTGAATTTAACCATGGCAGGGATGCCTGAAGTGGGAGAACAGCGCCCTTCCCTTTATCGCAGCCGAGTCAACCACTCGGGATCCCAACTGCCGCGGCCCGCCCAGCTCCCTGACCCTGGTGGCTGAGGACAGAGGGCAGTGACAGGCAACGGAGTGCAGCGGCGCATTTAGCGACGCTCCCCTAAAGTGACAGCGGGTGGTGCTAGCGGCAGCAGACTTTGGCGACGCTCCCCAGCGGTGACAGGCGGGGCGGGGCAGCGGCGAGCCGGCCTCATTCCGAGGCGGGCGGGCGCGGAGCGCTGCGCGGGTGCGACGGACCGTCTACCGGCCAGGGATGCCGCTCGACGCGTCGTGGTCCTCGGTCCAGTGAGCGTCGCTCGCCGCAGCCATGACGGTAGAGTTCGAGGAATGCATCAAGGACTCGCCGCGCTTCAGGTGTGCTGCGGGCCTGGGGTAGGGCACCAGCAGGGATGGGGAGCCGCCTTTGTGCCGGGGGCGGGGAAGGGATGCCCAGCAATCGTGACCGCTCCGAGTCCACCTGGACCGTGCAGAAGACCTGGCCTGGATAAACCGGCCGGAGCCGGAGTCGCGGTCCCCAAGCCGCACAGCTCCGCCTCCGGCCTCGGGGGACCGGAACAAAAGACGCCCCTGTACTGATCACCTCGCGCGGGGGTGAGTGCTTGGACTGCCTTGGGCAACCGTGTACTACTGGGCATTTGCGTTCAGTGCCACCTCTAGAACTGTCCACTTTCCTTTGTGTTTGTGCTTTCGTATGCCACAAGTACTGAGGTCCCCCTGGGCCCTGTAGTCCAGTTCTGGCTAGAACTGTCTGGCACTCTGCTTCGTCTGTCCCTGGTTTCTATATTGGCCCATATGTCCAGAGCAGTGTATAGGTGCAGCCAGCTGGAGCCATCAGACCCTGAGATGGGCACCTTGGTGAGAGTGAAGGGTGGTATGAGTGACCAGGAGTCTGGAGAGGTGGGGGCTGTGGGGATGAGGAAGTCAGGTTTAGTTGGGAGGGTACTGGCCTTGTTCACCTATGAGTTTGTTTCTTTTATTGTTCCTGGATATACAGTCGTGCACATATGTGTGAACCACACGGCCCCACACCAATATGCATGCTTCATTGGGTGACATTTGGCCAACAGTAATGGAGTACCTCCTGTGTGTCATTTGAAATTGCACACCTTCATGAGGTCCCCTACCTCTGTATGTGCATAGACATAGGGGAACATGTTCTGCCACTCTGCCCCTCCTTTGAGGAAGTGCCAGACCATGCACATGAATGTGTAGGTGAGTGTGATACTGAGTTGGTGTGTTTGATGCATGCATATAGTCTAGTGAGGGTGCACACACGTATGGGCATGTGCCACCTCTCTGTGGATTCATGAACCATGTTTGCCATGCCACTAGACACAAGTTGATGTATACAGGTATGTGTTTTAACATGGGTGTACATGTCCATGCATATGTGTGCACCATGTCCCTGGAACACATGTCTGTGTGCCCAGTGCTACTACATGCATGCATTTATGTTTATGTATAAGCTTATATCATGCTTTTGCACATGTGTGCTTAACCACCTATGCATGCTGGGCCTCTGGGGGCCTACCCCAGTCCAGCTCTTTTCAAACCACCTTGCAAGAGAGTCAGCAAGAAACACCTTAGGAGCCTTGGAGCATTAGAGTTAGCCAAGAGTGTCCACTGATTGTAGTCAGGGGACGTGAGGCAGTCATCTATGCTTTTCTATTTTCTACCGCTGAATGATTGAGTGCTCTGAGAGACTCAGATATCCCACAATTCTGCATCCAAGCTTGATAGAAAGCACAGCCAAGGCCTCTTTTCTGGGGACTTGGCCCCAGCTGAAGCACTCTTATCTGATCAGGATCTGCCCTGATCCTGAGAAGCTCTGGCTCCATTCTGCCTTGTGGAGGGGTTTGGGCCTAAGCAGAAATCCATGCACTTCTGGGCCTTCTTTGCTACAGCCAGACAGTTGGACTTGTGGGCTGCAGTAGGTGTGGCAGCTGCTTAGGCTTAACATTGCTTCTTTTGGTGGGGGGAGGGGGTGTTGGAGTGGGGGATGACTCTCTGGACTTTGGTTCTGGGGTCATGGAAACCTGGCTCAGTGATTTGGGGTGGGCTGTGATTTGATGGGTTTGAAGAATACCTTGTCCACTCTAAGGTGTTACTGAGGTTATAACTTGATCTTTCTGGCCAAGAACCTTTAGGGCAGCATGGGCCTGACAGAAGGATGTGGAAATGAGGTGGAGCCTAGACCCTAACCTGGAAATGGTGGGAGTTTTGCTTTGGGGCTCCTGGCCTAGGACAAGAGCTTGTGACAGCCTTAGGAATGTCTCATAGTCCCTGAAGCTGTGGGTGGGGGTGTAGGGGAGCCCCGGAAGAGAAGCCGCCCAGCCTTGGCTGCAAGCCCTGCCCTGGGTGGGGCTTTAAGCGCTGAGTCATGGCTTTGGTGAGGGGGCTCCTCCCCAACCTCCAAGCTGCTGAGGAAGTCCCTAGCTGGCAAGACAGGCATAGGGCAGGAGGGGCATGTCTCAGGTCCTTGGCTGAGGAAGGGACTGCTGAGAGACTCCTAGGACAGAGTGCTGGCTCCCTGAGCCTCTACTAAGTGCCCACCACGTTCCCACATCCCTGTGAGTACATATGTCAGCTCCTGGTGCAGCCCTCCCAGTTCCTGGCTCCCTGGCCAGCTGCAGCTCTACTTGCAGCTGTCTGGGCTGTCAGGCCTGCGTGGGGAAGCCCTGAATAGTGCTCTCCTAGGCAGATAGTTACATCTGTGTTCTGGGAACTTCTGGCTCTCATAGTGGCCAGAGTTCTGGACCAGAGCCTCCTGTAGTGGCCTGTGTTGGGCTCATAGCTAAAGGACATTTTTCCCAAGCAGGGCAGGCTGTGGGGTATCCTTTAGAGGCATGGCTGCCAATGGTTCAGTCAGATGCTGCTCTGTTGCTGCCTCTTCTCTGCTTTAGGATTCATGGTGCCTTGCCCTCAGGAAGGGATGAGGCTGATGGCCAGGACCTTTGAGGGTCCTGGCTAGGACAGCCTGGCCATTTCAGTCCCAGGTCATAATTGAGGACACACTAAACTATGTCCCATGTGTTTCTCAAGCCCTTTACTCAGGAGAAACCCTAGAACAGATCTTTCTCCTTATCCTTCTAGAGAGTAGGGGAGAAAGGGGTGAAGAGCTGCCAGGACTAGATGGCTTCCCCTCTGATACCCCACCCCCAGCCAGTGTAAGACTTGTTCCTAGAGGTTTGCCCTGGCCTATTATGTTCCCAAGATGCCTCTTCCCATGCAAGCCAGATGGGTGTAGCTCACCAGCTGAACTGATTATGTGAGGTGGGGGACTGCTGGGAGCCTGCCCTTATTTCCTTATTTCCTGTTCCCAAGTTGGAGTGTGGGGGGGGGGGGTCACGTGCCTGGTCCATCTGCCTTTGGCTTCCGGGATTCTCCCTGGCTTCTCCTGGTGATGTCATCATTAACTCCTCCCTCCCCAGGGCATCTTCTTTATCAGGCTGGATTGTTAAGGATGGGCTCTAAAGAGACCCATCTCTCCTGGCTGGACTGAGCTAGAGGGAGTCTTGAGGTCAAGGGAGATGGAGGTCCTTTTCTCACTACTTTGAGGCATTGTCCCTTAGCTGTTGGTTCATAACAAGCCTTCTTTAGTGTCATTTAACTATAGGCCAAAGTGGCCTGAAGTTGGGGCAAAGAAGTGAAAGACAGACTCTTTTCAGTTGAGGAGGGGCTGTCCAAATGGGGGTTCAAGTTCAACTTTGAGCCCCAGAGAAGACTGTCATGGGCACCAACATCATAGCATGAGACTTCAGCGTTATTATGCTTAGGTTCTAAGGACTTGCTTAAACTTGTGTTCATAGGGCATAGCTACACTATAGGGTGAGTGTGTGTGTGTGTGTGTGTGTGTGTGTGTGTGTGTGTGTGTGTGTGTGAGAGAGAGAGAGAGAGAGAGAGAGAGAGAGAGAGAGAGAGAGAGAGAGAGAGGTGTATGATAGCTCATATGATATAGCTAAGTGGCTTCAG
This sequence comes from Peromyscus maniculatus bairdii, assembly GCF_049852395.1. Taxonomy (NCBI): domain Eukaryota; kingdom Metazoa; phylum Chordata; class Mammalia; order Rodentia; family Cricetidae; genus Peromyscus; species Peromyscus maniculatus. Next base: position 173,252,266 of record NC_134853.1, read on the forward strand.
CCTGTCTGGGGGGCTCTAAGTAGCTCCAAAGTGCTGAGCCTGGGTCCTAGTTATGTCCAGGGTGCTTGCCTCTCTCAGCCTCAGTTTTCTGGAGCCCCCATTTGGTAGCAAAAGTCCTGGGGAGATGCAACAGGAGATGAAACTCCAGCTGATCTAACAGCCCAATTCTTGTTGTAGGGCAACCATTGATGAGGTAGAAACTGATGTGGTTGAGATCGAGGCTAAACTTGACAAGGTAAGAGACAGACCTGGTGGTACATAAAAGGCCCAGCATTTCTTAGCCCATTCTGGAACTATGGGATGACTCTAAGTATATCTGCCTATGTCAGAGATGCCTATTGGATAAGAAACAGCTGTTGTACTTGCTGTGCCTAGTGTGACTGGGGTAGGGGCCAAGGATAAGGGTATGGAAGGGGAGAGGGAGCAGGCTTCAGAGCCAGGGGAGGCAGGGGCTATGTGCTGTCTGGGCCTCTGACCCTGTGTGGCCATACTCACACTCCAGTCCTGTGTCCTCTGCTTGAGGTTTCTCTGTCCTGCCAGCCCTTCAGTCCAGAGTGGAGGCTCAGATGGCACTAACCTCTCCTTCCAGATGATCCTCTGAATACCAGGCAGATATTATAGTCTGTCCCTAGTTCTGAACTGAAAGGGGGCGACTATGTCTGGATGCTAATGGGCCTGAGTTGAATTCTGGCTGCCCCTGGCTGGAAGTGTATCTATCTTTTATGGCCTGGCCTTGTGGCAGATCTAAGTTACCAGCTTAGAGAAACTGTCAAGCTCTCATTTTGCCCACTCTGTCCCACTTTCAGCTGGTCAAACTGTGCAGTGGCATGATTGAAGCTGGCAAAGCCTATGTTACCACCAACAGGCTCTTTGTGAGTGGAGTCCGAGATCTGTCCCAGCAGTGCCAGGGTGACACTGTCATTTCGGTGAGGGGCCAATGTGGTGGTAGGGGAAGGGAGAAAGCCCCCTAAAGGGTGTCTAGATGATGAACATTGGGCGTCTGCACTCTGCTTCTGTACACCTAACCCTAACCTGTGGGCAGGGAGGTGTCTTTATGGACTTGAAGGAGACACTACCCACAGGGCCAATATGGCCTCAGCCCCACTGCTCATCCCAGTGTGGTCTTCCCCATGCTTTTCTTCAGGAATGCCTGCAGAGGTTTGGAGACAGCCTGCAGGAGATGGTCAACTATCACACGGTGAGCCCCATGGGGCATGTGGGGTCTCTGCTTCCCTCTGATTCCACACCATGTCTCCTAAAGGTCCTACCTAGACCAGAGCAAAGCTGACTGGTTCTTAGGTAGCTGAACTGGTAGCCATGAGTGAGAAAGGCCATGTTCTGCTTCTTTAATCTATAGAAATGGTAGCCACTCCAAATCTGTGAGTTAGTGCAATGTGAGGGATGTTTCCAGGGGGAGCTGCCATGTCCCAGGTTATGGCCAGACTAAATCCTAGGGCAGAGGAGGCAGCACACAGCTCACGCCTGAGGGCAGCAGTGTCTTGAAGTGAGGAAACCTTGGAAGTTTCTTCTCTACCCAAAGCTGGGCAGAGCTTTTCCCTCTAGGCCAACTTATTTCTGTGTGACAGCCTCACTGCCTTCTGGGAAGGGCTTGGTAGCCTCATAAGGCCCCAGCACTCATGTGCATAGACATAAAGAACAGGCTAACTCTCAGTGGAGTGGGGGAGACCATTGCCTGGGAATCAGACTAAACAAGGGGCCCCTACTTGGCCAGACCAGGGGAAGCTCAGAAATAAACCAGCTTGGGATGGCTCATCCTACAGCTGCCATTCTGTCTATCTATCCCTGCTTGGCCTCCTCCATGTGTCACTGTGGGTCAGGAGTATATGTGGAAGGTGATGTGAAACCAGTTTCCAGCAATCACCTTCCACCTTCCCCAGTCTAGGCCCTACCAGAGCTCTCTACTCTGACTGAATCCCTCTTGTTGCTGGTAATCAGCCTTAGATAGCCCATGTAGATGTTAAGGGTAGAGTTTAGAGGCCTGCCTGCCATCATATTGACCTCCAGACTGGCTAAGAGCCAGGTGGGAAGATGAGCAGGTGGCTACAGCTGTTATCCCTGGCCCGCAAGAGGCTTCCTTGGTACATGACAGGCTCTGTAGTTAGTGTTCTTTGTGGAGAGCTGGGGCTCAGGAAGAGATGGGCAGGGATCCCAGTTCTCATCTGGTAGGGGATTGGACTTTGTCGTTGTCCTGTCAGCAGTGACCTTAATATACTCCACCCTGCCTCTGTCCCAGATCCTGTTTGATCAGGCCCAGAGATCGGTGCGGCAACAGCTCCACAACTTTGTCAAAGAGTGAGTGACCAGAGCTCCCAGCCCTATAGCCAAATGCCGTGGTAGAAGCTGAATTCCATGTTCCATCTTCAGGATAAAAGGGGCAGCAGGTCCTTGGCCAAGGCTTCAGGCTGTGAGAGGTCTTTGCCCTCTGAGGTTCAACCAATGGGGCAAAGGCTAGGAGGTGGGATAGACAGAGCAGCGTGGAGGAAGCAGGAGTTAGCAGGAGTTGTAGTTTATCCTCATACCCTAGAGGAGATGCAGGCTGACATTTGGCACATGGATCTGGAGTCAGGGATAAGGCTGGGGTCTAGGCTGGACAGATGTAGAGTAAGCTGGTGAAGGGTTAGGAAGTCCTAGAACAGAGAAGAGGGAGGAAAGAGTTAGGTGAGTCCAGGATTCTCAGGAGCCAGTGGGAGATGTGTGGCAGGAGAGAAGGTGAGAGATCCCAGGCTGTCTGGAATCCCTGTGTGCTCACTCTTTTCTGACCTCTGACTCTTGGCACCTTACATTGGCTGGCACTCAGGGATGTGCGGAAGTTCAAAGAGACAAAGAAGCAGTTTGACAAAGTGCGGGAGGACATGGAGTTGTCCTTGGTGAGGAATGCCCAAGCCCCAAGGCACCGACCCCATGAAGTAGAGGAGGCCACAGGTGCCCTCACTCTCACCCGGAAGTGCTTCCGCCACTTGGCACTGGACTATGTGCTCCAGGTTAGTTGTGGGATGATACTCTGCAAAGGCCTGGAGGTAGGGTAAGCAGTAGGGGGTGGATGTCTTGATCTTATACTGGAAGCCTCTAGGGATATGGGCAAGGATGAGAATTCTTGGTTTCATCCAGATATGACCTCATATTTAGACAAGGGGAAAGACTGGATCCAGGGGAGGATGAAGCTAATATCATACAGAGACCTGAAAACTACCTGGGGGTTTTAGTATTATAAGCAGTCCAAGTGGATTCTGGAAAAGTTTAGGCCATGAGCTTCTGGGCTCTGACACCCCATCTGTTTGCTCTTCCTCTGGCAGATCAATGTCCTCCAGGCCAAGAAGAAGTTTGAGATCTTAGATTCCGTGAGTGCTTGTGTTGGGAGGTACCTATGGGTATAGTTTGAACAATGGGAGCTGAGCCTTACTTGGGCTTTGCTCTTCACCTACAGATGCTGTCCTTCATGCATGCCCAGTACAGCTTCTTCCAGCAGGGATACAGCCTTCTGCACCAGCTGGACCCCTACATGAAGAAGCTGGCAGCTGAGGTGAGTCTATAGGAGTGGCTTGACGGTTGAGCCTTCAGTGGGGGCTCCTGGTTAAGGTCTACTGCCTTCCTGTGATACCCTCCCCACAGCTGGACCAGCTTGTGATTGACTCTGCAGTGGAAAAGCGTGAGATGGAACGCAAGCATGCTGCCATTCAGCAACGGGTGAGGCCCTGCAGCCCCATCCCCCGGAATATGCGAGAATATCATTAAAGGCCGTTACTCCCTCATCACCACTCCGCAGTGCTGACCTGGGGCTCCAGTAGACACATCCACAAACTCTGCCCTTCTTCTCAGGATTGTCCACTTATTACCCAGTAGGCCTTGCAACAGTTGTCATCTGAATCTGCAGCAAAGGGAGGGGTCTCATCTTTAGGTTGAGGAAAGCCCTACTTACCCAGGCTGACCAGCCCCTGGCCACAGAAGCTGTATGCTGCAGGCTGACTCTGATACAGTGAGCCTAATATATGGAAGGGCTGGAGCTGGGACCTGGAACCTCATTCCTTTAGAACAGTGATTCTCAACCTTCCTAATACTGTGACCCTTTAATACAATTCCTCATGTTTATGGTTGACCCTCAACCATAAAATTATTTTGTTGCTACTTCATAACTGTAATTTTGCTACTGTTATAAATTGTAATGTAAATATTGGATATGCAGGATATCTAATCTACAACCTCCAAAGGGGTAATGACCCACAGGTTGAGAACCACTGCCTTAGAGGCTGTGGGTGCCTCTATGACTAGTCATGGGCTCCTTCTGGAGCCTTGGCTCAACTGCTGGACAGTGGTCCCATCCACTCTCCCCACTCCCTGCCCAGGGCAGAGAGTGGCTGCAGGTAGGATAAAAGAACCTGGCAGTGTTTGGGGGCAGAGTCATCATTCACTGGCTCTCTCTTTCTCTTTTCCCCTCCCTCCTGCTTGGGCCTCAGACACTGCTACAGGTAAGAGAGCTGCACTCTGGGGTACACATATGGGGTTATTCAGATGCTCTCTTTCTGGGGTGTTTAAGCACTGAGGACACCTCCCTACTTCAGCGCTCATGCTGCCCTTTGGGAGGAACCTGTAGGCCAGCTAGTTGGTAGCACCAGCAAGATGAATCTGACCAGTCCCCCTACAGGAGTGGTGGCAGCTGTGTCTTCCTTCCCCTGCTCAGGCTGAGAGCAGGTGGTAAGGCCTTCCCTCTACTGGCCTGGCCTGTCAGACAACAGGACACACAAGATACCCAAGGCTCTCTGGCTTCTGAATGGAGCTCTGTCAGGCAGCTGGAGAAGGCCCAGCTGGCGCAGTGCATGAAACACTCAGGATGGGGCGGGGGGCCGACAGGGAGTGCAGCTTCCTTCCTGATCATAGCCTGCTTATTCCTGCAAGCCTAGTAGTGGGGGCTGGAGTACTCAGGACCAGCTGTGAACACAAGGGATCTTCCCATAGGGTCTTTAGACAAAGGGCTTTGCTTGGTTAGGAAATTGTTGTGATGGGCAGAAGTTCCCTGAGCATGTGCCTCACCTTAGCTTTTGTTTGGGATAAGCCTGAGAGGGAATGGGATCCTTCAAGGATGGGCACTCCCCGAGGGCCAGCTCTATTCTTAGGACTTCTCCTATGATGAGCCAAAAGTGGAGTTTGATGTGGATGCACCAAGTGGCGTGGTAATGGAGGGCTACCTCTTTAAGAGAGCCAGCAATGCCTTCAAGACATGGAACCGGTAAGGGCCTTCCTCAGGCAGGGCTGAGGGCAGAGTGAATGTGGACCTAGCCCTGCCTGACCTCTTGTCTCCTATTTTTCCTCACCCAGACGATGGTTCTCCATTCAGAACAGCCAGCTGGTCTACCAGAAGAAACTCAAGGTGTGCTGGGGGACAGGGTCACCTTTGGCCAGACTCCTCCCCAACTAGACTATGGGTCGGGCTGCTTAGTGGATGTTGGCACAGGGCTGAGGACACAGACAGGCACCAAAGTGCAAAAGGTCAGGGGAGCAGAGAGTTAGAAACACATTGCTTGAGCCTAAGATAAAGGAGAAAATGGGTATGAGAGTGGTAAGCTTGTACTGCCAACAGGATGCACTGACTGTGGTGGTAGATGACCTACGTCTATGCTCTGTGAAGCCATGTGAGGACATTGAACGGAGGTTCTGCTTTGAAGTTGTGTCACCTACCAAGTGAGGAGGCCCAGCCCCAGGAAGGGTTGGGGAAAGCCCTGCTTACCCAGTCTGACCAGCCCCTTCCTACAGGAGCTGTATGCTGCAGGCTGACTCTGAGAAGCTGAGACAGGCTTGGGTTCAAGCTGTGCAGGCTAGCATTGCCTCTGCCTACCGGGAAAGTCCAGACAGCTGCTATAGTGAGGTGTGCTGCTTCCACATAAGTGTATCTATGTACTCCCGAAACAGCTCCTCTAGGCCACATTCATGCTTGTGTAGCTCGTGTGTGCATGTGTGTATGTGTCCTGTTTGCATGTGTACATGCATGCAGATTTGTGTTTAAGGGGCCCAGTCTATGCTGACCCTTCTAACTGGGGATCTCCTGGGGAGTTGAGACAAGCTCCTGAAGGGCTGAGTGCCTCCTCACACCATTCACCAGAGGCTGGACCGCACAGCATCACCGTCAACAAGTAGCATCGATTCCACCACGGACTCTCGGGAACGTGGAGTCAAGGGCGAGAGCGTGCTGCAGCGTGTGCAGAGTGTGGCTGGCAACAGCCAGTGTGGTGACTGTGGCCAGCCAGATCCTCGCTGGGCCAGCATCAACCTGGGTGTGCTGCTCTGTATTGAGTGCTCAGGCATCCACAGGTAGTCCTTCTTGACTCTGGCTAGACAGGGCTGGCCGAGGTTCTGGATAGAGTCATACCTTTGCTCTTCTCTGTCCCCTTTCTGTCCAGGAGCTTGGGTGTTCACTGCTCCAAGGTACGGTCCCTGACACTGGATTCCTGGGAGCCAGAGCTGCTAAAGGTATGTGAACGGGCTCTTGAAGATGAAGCCCACTGGAGCCCTGAGGAGGCAAGGGTGGGACTTAGGTTTCTGAACTTGGACTCACATCCACATACACTGTACCCCACAGCTGATGTGTGAGCTTGGAAATAGCACCATGAACCAGATCTATGAGGCCCAGTGTGAGGGCCCAGGCATTAGAAAACCCACAGCCAGTAGTTCCAGGTGAGGTGGGGACAGCCAGCTTGGCCATGGGGGCCCCAGCCTATGGATGTAGTCTCATGTTCACCTCTGGTCCAGGCAGGACAAAGAAGCATGGATCAAGGACAAATACGTTGAAAAGAAGTTTCTGCGGAAGTTGACCTCTGCACCAGTCCGGGAAGCCCCAAGACGCTGGAGGGCACAGAAGTGCCAGCGCCCTCTCAGCTCCCCCCATGCCCCTACTACCCGCCGCAAGGTCCGGCTTGAGCCTGTCCTGCCCTCCATCGCTGCTTTGTCCTCAGGTGGGAGGGCTGCCAGCAGCTGCACCTGTGCTCACGTACTTGGGCAGGTTTGGGGACAGGCTCAATGCAGCCCTGGGAGGAGCCACCAAACCCTCAGTGTTATAAAGGGTTGGGTAGGCTGGAGGCGGGGCTTTACAGGAGCACCTTGGAGTTCTGACTGTCTCTAAATGACCTGAGGCATTCCCCATCCCAAATCTCAGTTTCATCATCTGAACATGTGTCTTATCCTTTGCAGCTGGCACTGTGGAGCGCAAGTTCCGCCGAGACTCCCTCTTCTGCCCTGATGAGCTGGACTCCCTCTTCTCTTACTTTGATGCAGGGGCTGCTGGGGCTGGTCCACGCAGTGAGTGCTGGGACAGATTCCCTTCCTATTCTCTCTGTGTCCCTCAAGAGCCATACCCCATCCTCAGCCAAAGTAATGTAAGAGGAACGGTTGAGGCTGCTCTGGGGAGTGGACAAGGTGGATAAAACTTGCTCAAGAACTTGAAGAAGAGACTGGGACAGAGTGGTGATACCACAAAAGGGTTAAGACTGGAAAAACATCCAGAGGGGCTAGAGCAGCAGTTCTCAACCTGTGGGTCTTGACTGCTTTTGGGATTGCATATCAGATATCCTACATATCAGATATTTACATTACGATTCATAATAGTAGCAAGATTATAATTATGAAATAAAAAAACAAAATAATTTTATGGTTGGGGATCACCACAATATGAAGAACTGTATTACAGGGTGGCAGCATTAGGAAGGTTGAGAACCACTGGGCTAGAGTTATCTTGACCACCAACTTGAGGCTGAGCACACAACTGTCAAGAGTAATATGTAGAAACCAGGGCATGGTGGTTTACACCTATAACCTCAGCACTCACAGACAAAGACAGAGTTGTAATGCATTTAAGGCCATCCTGTGTTACATAGTGAATTCAAGGTCAGCCTGGGTACATTTGTAAGACTCTCTCTGGGGGGAAAAAAAAAAGGTGTAATGTGTGAAGTGTGGATTGTGTGCACACACGGGTGTTGATGTAGGCAGGGAGCAATTGCGAGTCACCTGAACTAATGAGATTGAATGGTGACAGCAGAGGGCGCTGTAGTATGCACCCTAAGCCAGGCTCTACAGCTCCTTCCCTTGCTGGCTGGGCTGTGACTTCAGGGTGAAGACCTTAAAGCCTAGAGGGCTGGGAGGGGGCACTCTGGGTTGTACTGGGCAGGGAGGCTGCCCCCCCCCAGTCCCTCAGAGCTATTGTTTGTTTTTCTCTCCTTTCTTTTCAGCCTGGGCAGCACTCCATGGTGTTCCCTAATAGGGACTAATTCTGCTCCTGAAGGGGAGAATCTGCTAAAGAGTGGGTCGGGCTCCAGCTTTCCTCCAGTGTTCTGGAACCCCCAGTGCTAAAGATTTCCTTTCCTGTGGTCCCACAGGTCTAAGCAGTGACAGTGGTCTTGGAGGTAGCTCTGATGGCAGTTCAGATGTTCTGGCCTTTGGCACAGGCTCTGTGGTGGACAGTGTCACCGAGGAAGGTGGGTGTGCGCCTCTCTGCCTCCATGTAGCCCGTCATCTCAACACCCTTGAGGATTTCAACTCCCTGTTCTTCACCCTCCTACAGAGGGTGCTGAGTCCGAGGAGTCCAGCAGTGAGGTAGATGGAGAAGCTGAGGCCTGGAGCCTGGCAGATGTACGCGAGCTGCATCCTGGGCTACTGGCACACCAAGCAGCACGTGCTCGTGACCTCCCTGCACTGGCTGCAGCACTGGCCCATGGAGCTGAAGTCAACTGGGCTGATGCAGCAGATGAGGGCAAGACGCCACTGGTGCAGGCTGTGCTAGGGGTGAGCATAGGCGGGACACCTGACTTCTGCACACAAGACTGCACACCTATGCGTGCATTCTATTGTTCTAGGTGGAGACAGGCTTGATCCTGTTTTGGGGGTGCTCATAGCAGGAGGTTAGGGTGCACAGGCCTGCCAGTGTCCTTTCCTGGTTCAGTCTGATTTCCTTGCATCTGTAGGGTTCCTTGATTGTCTGTGAGTTCCTTCTGCAAAATGGAGCTGATGTGAACCAAAGAGATAGCCTTGGCCGGGCACCCTTGCACCATGCTACACTCTTGGGCCACACTGGGTGAGTTCTGTGGTATCTCTTTTGCTACCATCCCCTGTACTTCGAGCCATCTCAATATGCCCCTCCACCCACAGCCAGGTCTGTCTATTCCTGAAGCGGGGGGCTGACCAGCATGCCCTGGACCAGGAGCAGCAGGATCCATTGACCATCGCCATTCAAGCAGCGAATGCTGACATTGTCACATTGTGAGTCAGGCAGGGCCCTGGGGACGTAGTCACTGTAAAAGGAACAGTGACTGAGCGGGGACAGAGTCATCTCACACTGTTCCCCACCCCCAGGCTTCGCCTGGCCCGCATGGCTGAGGAGATGAGAGAAGCTGAGGCATCCCCTGGCCAGCCAGGCCCGCTGCCGGGCAGCAGTCCTACAGAGCTGCAGTACCGCAGGTGCATCCAGGAGTTCATTGGCCTCCACCTGGAGGAAAGCTAGGGCCTGGCAGGCCGGGCAGCTGAGGGACCCCTGCCCTGACCCCAGCCTACCCGGCCCAGAAATCCTGCATGTCCCTGAAGATCCTAGCCCCTATCTAGCCACAGCCCTGCCTGTGACAGCTGTGGCCCATCCCGACAGCCCAGGACCTTGGCATTTCTGGAGTCCCCACTCTCCTGCTCTTCCCTCCTTCTGGCTGCTTTAATGCTCAGCCAGGGGACAGGGACCCAAGCATTGAATCTCTTGAAGCCCCACATTTGGGGGATGGGGGGTGCTGCATCACCTGTTGCCCCTCATTTCACCTGGGGAACCTCTGTCTTCAGGTGGTCCTTTCTTCAGGGGTCTGGGCTGTCCATGGCACAAACCACTCTCGAGGTCCATGTCACCTTGTACCCCTCTGCCCTCAGGGCCTATTTCACCTTGTGCCCCTATGTTTACTGCCCCAGAACACTGACCTGCTAGTTAGGTCCTTCCTACATACCCCCAGAGCCCTTCCTCCAGCCTGGGGCTGGTGGCTGGCCACCAGCACCTTCCCTGGCAGGAGTGGCAGCCCACCCAGGGAATCAACCTGAGTACCTCACTCAGTGACCCCAGCATCCAGGTTGGGCTTTGATGGTGCTGGGAGGTGGAACTTTGGCCCAGGCCTTCCACCCAGGCTGGACGCAGGCGTCTCAAGGCCATGTGGCTGGCCACTTGGGTCCTGGTGCCTGAGGGCCTAAATCCATCCCTGCCTTCTCCAGAGGCACTGTCTGGTTTACCTGGGCCAGAGCCCATGCCTAAAGCAACCGGCACTTTCCACCCTGTGCCCAATGTTCTTTGTTACTGACTGAGAGGATTTTCTACAACGACCTCATTCTGACTTTGTCTGCGTTTTTTTTTTTCCTGTGGACTCTCAAGGACCATCCTGATCCCAGCTCTTCCTGCTGCTGGCCCACATAGATCTCCCTTGCCCTGCCCCCAAGCTTCACTCCTTGGGCTGGGCCTCTGATAGGTCCAGTGGTCCCTTATTTGGGGGACCCACCAATGCCTTCAACTTCCCTTTTTCTGGAGGAGTTCCAGGATAGAGGCTGGGCCCCTCTGCATACCGTGGAGCCCTTGGTTAGGTCAAGGGCACTCAGCTGGTCACTATGCAAATACTGCCCTGGGATCCCCCATGGACAGTAAGGTAGGCACTGGATCAGGGCATCTGACTCCCTTGCTTGATGGCTGCGGCCCTAAAGAGCAGAATCGGCTTCTTCCTCCTGCTTGAGCTCTGCCCACCACCTACCCTGCCACCTTTGGGCTGGCAGGACCCCACTCCTTCCTGCTCTGATCACTCTCACTTAATAAATCTCTGCCGCTTGCATCCACTGCCTGCTCATTGCTGTATCAAGCCTTGCTTGGCTCTGTCTCAGCTGAAGGTTTGTCTGGGAGCAGCCTGAAGCAGAGTCCCAACATTGTCCCTTCCCAAGAGGATATAACCCAGCCACCAGGGGCCTGATGCTTTCAGAAAAACTGACACCTGACACCCTTAGCCCCTGTTCCCTGGCCTCTCCTCTCTGCCTTTCTCTGAATCAGACTGTATCCCTTGATAGGAATAAGGAGGAACACAGTGAGAAGAGCTGGGGCTAGCATCCCTGATCTGTACCCAGTGTCCCTTACCTATACTGTTTCAAGGTACATTGAGATTTGCAAATCACCCTGGTGTAGGTGATTGGGGAGACACATATATGTGCAAGACAGCAGATGGAATGACTGATTTTATTGTAGAGCAGCCCAAGGTCAGTAGATGTCTTGGCTTAGATTTACTTTTATTCCTGCTTACCTAGAGGCTGCCTTAAAGCCAGTATAGGTTCTGTCTGATACACACACACACACACACACACACACACACACACACACACACATGGTCACACATATGTGTGTGTGTGTGTGTATAGACATGTGTCAGAAACATGCACAGACAAATGTAATAACCAAACAGATTAGAGTTCAGGAGTCTAGAGAGTCCCAGGATACTACTCAGCCATGTCTTGGGATCCCCCTCAACCCAAGAGGCCATACCTGGTCGGATAGGTGGGTAGAGAGTTCCTGGTATGTTGGATATACTTGGTTTCTGCATGGGTCAGATAGTTAGTACTGCTTTCTGGGCTCTCAAATAGAGAGTCTGGCACACTCTGGGCAACTAGGGAGCCCACTGCTACTATGGCTCCCAACATTAGGCTGAGGGACCTATTGGGGTTACTTCAGTTGTCAAGATCTCAAGGGAGTGCCGGGGATGGTGGTGCTTGCCTTTAATCCCAGTACTTTGGAGGCAGAGGCAGGAGAATCTCTGAGTTTGAGGCCAGTCTGGTCTATATAGCAAGCTCCAGGACTACACAGAGAAACCCTCTCTCAAAAACAACAACAACAAAAACCAAAAAACAAACAAGCAGACAAAAAACAAAACAAAACAAAACAAAACAAAACAAAACAAAAAAACAGCCGGGGAATGGCGGCATACACCTTTAATCCTAGCACTTGGGAGGTAGAGACAGGAGGATCACTGAGTTCGAGGCCAGCTTGGTCTACACAGAGTAAGTACCAGGATAGCCAGGGCTATAAAGAAACCCTCTCTTGAAAAACAAACAAACAAGCAAACAAATTTCAAGGGCCTGGAGTTTAGCCCAATTCTTACACTGAAACTTCTTCCAAAGACCCTGGGAGTATCTGTGTGGAGTTATCTCCTGCTGTACCTCTGAAGCTGGGGTGGAGGGTTTTGGCTGGCCTCTGATGTGGTATGGGACTGCCCTGAAGCAGTATTGACTCCCAGCCAGGACACCTTCCCCCAGCAGAGACAGCGAAAACCCAGCAGCAGCAGGGCAAGGGTAGTGACATCCAGTAGCAGCTTCAGCACAGACAGGATAGATGAGCCAAACCACCGTCTCCAGAGGCTGCTCATGGCACAACAGCTGTGGAACCTGTAGGCAGACAGGCAATAAGTCCAGTAGGGCCTCTTGTACCCCACCTGTGAACAGGACTGTGGGGGTCTGCCTTTACCCAGCCATCTCAGAAAAGGTGAGAGTGGTTAGCCATAGGCTCTATTTCCAAAACTAGCCCAGCATTTCTCTAACCACTCCTCAGAGTATACTGTTGCCTCATCCACAATATGGTAGTTAAGCTCCTGATTTAGAATTTTCACCTTGGCCACATTGCTTCTAGGGTAGGGACAGAAGTATAAGGGGGTTGGCAGAGGAGAGACAGGATGGGTCCCTGGGGGTGTGCCCACCTCTGGCTCCTGCTCCAGCTTGAGCTCCATGGGTTTTACTTTCTAAGCATAGCCACGATCCAGTCTTGCACAGGGGCTTGCATGGCCACACTCTCCCTACGCCAATAGTACAGTGGGATGTGAGGAGCACCAGAGACATTGACTGATCCACTTCCACCTGCTCTGTGAGACTCACAGTAGACTTGGCTGAAGGCTACCTGGAGGTTCCTGCAAAGAATTTGTACAAAGACACCCTGGGAGAGACAGGACCACCAGTCATCCTGTAGTGCTCTCTGGGGGAACTGATACCTGACTCCCAACCCTCTCGCTTGCAAGGGCTGGGGCAGTGGGAAAGACAAGGAAGCTGGTGGGTTTCCAGGTCCTGGTAGAATCGGTAGAAGCCGTGACCTGAGGAGTTGTGGAGAAGGCCCATTAGAAGTGACTGCCTTAGAGACTCCCAGTAATCCCAAAGGAGATGACAGGCTCACTCACAGGCTGGGTGTCATTTGTGACTGCAGAACTGGGCTCTAGCTGGAGCAGATTTCCACCATAAGTTGCTAGAAGCAGGACACCAGGCATACCTGAAGAGACAGCAAGGACTTAAGCTGAGAGTCCTGCCTACACATGGTTGGTATTTGGGGTGTTATACAGCAGTCCTGTATCCATGCCCTTAGCACCATCAATGCAGAGGCCATAGGGACTTCCAAGTGAAGGCACCTTGTCTTGGGGAAAAGGAATTTCAATTCTGCTCACTGCATCTTGAGGCCCTGCCCTACCTCAGTGCCTGGGTTGGACAAGAAGCCCAATAACCCTGCTTACTTCTAGAATTCCAATGGTATTCTGAGTCCTTGGTCAGAAGCTAAAGCCACTGTTTTCTAGAAGGGTGTGTGATCGTACCTATGAACCATGACCTTGAGTCCAGCCTCCAAGGACAAAAGAGGGAGATGATCTTGCCTTTTAGCTCTGAGGACTAGGCTGATCCCTGGGGAAGCCAAGGAAGAGATGTTGAGGCTACCTGCCCAACCCTGTAGCTAGAGTTTTTCTGGTCCTGCCTGGCCCACAGTCAGGACAAATCTCTCTCACCCGCCAGTCCCACAGCAGCTCAGACCCAACCAAGTAAACACACAGACACTTATATTGCTTACAGACTGTATGGCCGTGGCAGGCTTCTTGCTAACTGTTCTTATATCTTATATTAATCCATTTCTATAAATCTATACCTTGCCATGTGGCTCATGGCTTACCGGCATCTTCACATGCTGCTTGTCATGGCGGCGGCTGGCAGTATCTCCCTTCCTCAGCCTTTCGCTTCCCAGAATTCTCTTCTCTGCTTGTCCCACCTATATTTCCTGCCTGGCCACTGGCCAATCAGTGTTTTATTTATACAGAACGATATCCACAGCACAACTGACTTTATATTCATGTCCAGATGCCTGCTGAGGATTAGCTCTCACCATTGGTGATGCCAGGACTCTGTGCAACCCAGACACCCTTAAAGATATAGCAGTTACCATATATCCCACGGTGGGACTTCTGGATGTGCCAGAAATCCAAGGCCATGCTTAGATACTTGTCACCTTCTACCCTGTCATGTATGCCTTGAGGGGGCACCGCCTATCTATTGTGCAGGGAGTTGTTTGTAGCCAGCCTTGGGCAGCTAACTCCTGGCTTTTTACCAGATGAACCCCAGGATAAAACCACTTTGCTGGTGGGATAGAGGGGAGCAGCCCACCAGTCCCTACCCTGCTTACCCCTCACTGTCATAGTGACAGGACAAGACAAAGTGGTCACCAGGACTTTGGTGACTGTCCTCCCAGGCAGTGAGGAGTAGGGCCAAGATGTCCATGTAGTGGAAGCGATATCATTCCTGAGCAGCTGGCACACCTGAGGAGTAGGCACAATAGAAGCAGTCACCACCAATACTATTATGCCGAGAGGACATGGGGTCAGGTCAGGCACAGCTCATTATCTCTCCCTGCTAGAAAAGCCCTCTGAAGCACAGCAGCACACAAAGTACCCTCACCTCCTTGAGTCCCAGAACTCGCTGGTCTAAAGCCCATTTTGTCCTGGATGTCCAGATGACTCAAATGGTGCAAATGAATCCCATGATCCAGCTAGAAGTGGATTTATGGCTGGGGATTTTATAAAAGGGGGTGCCCCAGCCTTCAATAAATTTGAACTTGTAGAGAGCACAGATGCTCTCCCAGGAAAATGCATCAAGTGCTTCCAGATGTTGGCGCATGACATTTGGCCCGGAGGCAGGGCCAGAATTCCTGGGTAGATCGTTGTAGGGTTCCCTATGACACAGAACAGGGTGATCCAACACTATGTGACTTCAGCATCCCTGTGTGTCCAGCAACGACAGTAGTCCATCCCCCTTCTCAACCCCAGAGAGAAACGTTTTTAGGAGCTGGGCCTGCACATTCTCATAACTTCAGAGTTGAGGTCAAGTCCCTAGCCTGGCCATTTCCAGGGCTGCATGCCCTCCTGGCAGGCTCGTATCCACTCCTTACCTGGAATTCTACTTGATCCTTCCTCCTGAGGTGCCCTATCATTGCAACCCAGCTCAGACTGACCTATAAAGTTCCCTTTCACCTCAACCATGGGCTCCAAGTAATGTCTGTTGTTACTTTAGCAGTGCCACTGAGATCTGAGAAGTCCTGACTAGGTACAGGGATTAGGAGAAATTAAATCATGAGGTATCATCTGAGACCAAACCCAGGGAGACATTTCAGGCTGAAATAAATGTTGGGGAGTCCATACCTAAGGCTGACAACATCCAGACCCTCACCTATGTGCATTCATGTCACATAGAGTGACAGATGGGAAGAGTTTACACTCATGCATGGGCACTGCCATGGTTGGTGACTGGGTAGTTCCAATACCACTTTAATAGACGTACAAGCTGCCAGTAGAGCACCCCCAGGACACTCAGGAGCAGCATCCCCCAGGATGCTGCCTTAATTAAGTTTTGTCAGGAACAGACAAGGCAGATAGATAGTACTATGGGTGGTGGCATTGGCACAGAAGAAAATGATGAAGTTAAGATCTTGAGAGCCATGGGGCAGATAAATACAGATTTCAGAGGCCCTATACATGGCAGGGGCTGCAATGTCAGCACTTAGAATGCATGTGAAGTCATGTACATCTGTGCATATACCTATGTGTGCTCATACACACTGGGAGGCATGCCCCGTGTGTACCAAGCTCTCAGTCAACAAGTGCCATAGAACAGAAAAGAAGCCAGAACCCTGTTCCATGTTAGCTGTATGTTAGTGTGTAAAAGATTTGACCTTGCTGGCCTCTTTCTTGCCTGGTTCCATGTATTTATGGTGTGGTCAATATGCATAATTCACTTCGTGGTATGTTGCACCTGAACACATAGTGGTGCCAAATACTCTGGGGCCCACCCCACACACTATCTGGAATGTTTTTCTGAGGTTCAGTCCAACATGTACAACACCCTAGCAGGAGAGACTTGTTCCCTTCTCAGTCTAGCAGATCTAAAAAATGACCTGCCCTGATTGTCATGAATGATCACCATTCAACCTCAGGAGCCAGCACAGAGAGCAGAGCCCATGGCAAGCACCCCTTAGTATCTTGAAGGTGGGCTCTTGTTCAAATGCCTCCATTCTTTCTCTGAGAGTGTGGTGGACAGATGAAATGGTGACAGCTCCAGCAAGTCATAGAACAGGAGGTAGCCTGAGGCTGGCTGTAAAGCCTTCTCTTTATTAGCAGGCCACTGGGAATGTGCATGGTGGCAGGGGAGTGGCTCAGTTGAAGGGTTGGTAGCCACACTTGCTCTGAGAATGGACGGGGAATTCTTGGGCAGACAGAGATGTAGGGTCCCTTTGCCAATTGAGCCTTTCTCAGCCTGAGTCTAGCAGAAGAGACTTGTGCTCCTTACCCTAGTTTTGGTGATAGGGTAGCAGGTTTTGGAAGGGAAAGGGATCTGTTTTGGGTCAGGACCCACTTGGATACCTCATGAGCCACACTGACTCCTGGAGCTCAGAGTTGGGCTCCCACCAGGCTAGAAGGGATTTTTGTTTGCTACCATCTCCTCGGCTATTATCTCCAACACTGATTGCAAGTGTTTGTAGTTAAGAGACACTGGGTGGGGCCCACCACTCTCAGAACACAGGTGTTCCTTGAGACCAGCCACATAGCTGTTGGGATGGGCATTAATTGTCGAAACAACCTGTAGCTTGGGTGTGCAGATGGTAACAGATACCTTGAGTGTGGGGATTCACCTTCTCTACCGCATCAACCATACTACCTACTGGAACATGCTAAACACACATGAAAGCCACACATACACTAAGACTCTAATCCACACTCAGAGATCAAATCACATAGTAGGCATGTGAAACTAAAGGCAGACTAGCCAGATGGCACAACCCTAGGAGCTTTAACTGTTTCTGTCTCTTCTGGGGTACCTTGCATGTCTCAGGATGACCCAATGGTCATACCATACCGCTCAGCCTGGTTTGTTGGGTGAGCACAAGCCTTAGCATCCCTTACTCAGAACAGATTCTGCCTTCCTGACCAATCAATTCTAAAGACTTGGGTTAGACTGAAGGAGAAAATGCCCACTCCCATTGTATCCAACTGAATTTTGACTGCCAAAAGGGGTGAAGTCATGAGCCTTTTGGTTCTGGAAGCAGGCAGCAGCCACTGATGACATCACAGGAGATGGAAATCATGCTGAGGAAAAGTAGCCCAGGACTTAGCTGGTCATTTGGGAACCACAGCTTGTCACTCACCAGTTTTGTAGTCTTGCTCAAATTATTTAACCTCTTTGTGCCCATTTTCTTAAGTGTAAAATATGGCTAAGATATTTCTTTTAGCTCAAGGTTCAGAAGTGGTACTAGTTAATAAGGCTGGTGAAGGACTCCCAGACTCAGCATAAGCCCTGCAGTGTCTTTCCACATCTAAGCAGTGTTCTTTTGGGGGAATGTGAATAGACTTGCTATGTGACATTCAGCAGCTGAAGAGGAAAAGCCTGGGCTATGTTGTCTGAACTTGAGCAACTCATATCTCACAGTATTGCTCGGGCTGGAAAAAGGAAGAAAGGAAGGTAGACAGACAGACAGGGAGGGAGGGAGGGAGGGAGAAAGGAAGGAAGGAAGGAAGGAAGGAAGGAAGGAAGGAAGGAAGGGAGGGAGGGAGGGAGGGAGGGAGGGAGGGAGGGAGGAAGGAAGGAAGGAAGGAAGGAAGGAAGGAAGGAAGGAAGGAAGGGAGAAAGGAAGGAAGGATAAAGGAAGGGAGAAAGAAGGAACACTGGCCTCTAATTCAGCTCTTTTCACTTCTTCCTAGGAAAGCCTGAAGGGGCAACTAAGGTTCAGGGAAGGCACAATGAGGGTCAGCTTCATGTTTTACATTTGATTTGGGCCTCAGAGTATGTGTCTTCTCCTTCTTCCTGGCCTGTCATACACTTGCTTCCCCAGGTGCTCCTGGTTCTGTGAAGGGGAGGCAGGCTGGGATAGCATAAGGATATCTCCCCTATTATTGATCTACAAGAGACCCCTGTGGTCACTGTTCACTAACTACATATTGAAAGATATGGAAAGAGGTTGGAGAGATGACTCAGGTGATTAAGAGCACTAGCTACTCTTTCAGAGGACCCAGCAACCACAGAGTGGCTCACAACCATTTGTAGCTCTAGTTCCAGGGTGATCCAATGCCTTTTTCTGGACTCTGTGGGCACAAGGCATGTACATGGTGCATGGACATTCAAATATATGGGTGTTTCAGATAAAACATACACATTTTGAAAAAAATGTGGTGAATGGGTGAGGGAGGGAGAGAAAAGAGAGAGAGAGAGAGAGAGAGAGAGAGAGAGAGAGAGAGAGAGAGAGAATGAACAAATAGATGTTTCTGGACCTTCCTAGTGTAGGCCTTCTGCTCTCCCAGAAAGGACACCAGAGCACTTACTTCCACCCTGAGCCTTATAAGTATCTATTCCCAAGAGTAACCAGGAACCAGGAGCAGGTACTGTCCACTCCCAGGACAGGGCTACCTTAGAGACTATAGGTTCTTGGTGTTTCAAAGGACTCCAGGCTCAGTTTTTCTCCTGGGGTTCTTCATACTTGGGTGCAACTCAGAGTGCACCCTGTGAGAGTCTTATGCGATTCATTTGAAACACACAAGATACTTTTTTTTTAAAAAGATTTATTTATTTATTATGCATACAGTATTCTGTCTGCATGCATGCCTGCACTGCAGGCCAGAAGAGGGCACCAGATCTCTTTATAGATGGTTGTGTGCCTCCATGTAGTTACCTGGAATTGAACTCACTGGGAATTGAACTCAGGACCTCTGGAAGAGCAGCCAGTGCTCTTAACCTCTGAGCCATCTCTCCAGCCCACAAGATTCTTAGTATGAGACTGAAGCATCCTGTCTGGGCTAAGGGCTGGCTTATCTGAGGTTTCTGGACCTAGACTGGTGAGGGATCTCTTTGGTGTTTCTGCGGAGAGACCATGCATTGACTGCACTAGCCAGGCAAGATCTTGGGTCACCACAGAACAGGTACCAAGGTGCCTCATACTCTGACATGGGAATATATCTGCTAGTCTGATACTTCCTAATGGGAGTCAGGGAGATAGGTGAGGATGTTTTTCCTGGGTCACCTCCAGCCCTTTGGGGCCCTCCCTCAAGCTCTGGCCAGACTGACTCTACTGGAGGCCTTGTGGTCTACCCTGTAGGAGGCTTTTTGTTTTTCTTATAATTTATTTTTAAATTTATGAGTCAGGTATGACAGAGTGTAGCAGGCTTTCTTGGACAGCCAGCCTCCAAATCATGACAGGGAGACTTATTAATTATGAAAGCTCAGACTTAGTTTAGGCTTCTCCTACTAGCTCTTATAACTTAGTTGAACCTGTTTCTATTCATCTGTGTTTTGCCTCAGAGCTTTTTACCTTCCTTTCAATCTGTATGTACTACTTTCCTGTTTCCTCTGTGTCTGTCTGGCCCTGGGCATCTCCCTTGTTCTCTCTTCTTATTGAGCCTAGATTCCTCCTCCTACTTATTCTTTCTGCCTGCCAGCCCCACCTATCTCTCTACTGCCTAAGCTATTGGCCATTCAGCTTTTTATTAGACCACTCAGGTGCCTTAAGCAAGCAAGATAAAACAAATGCAACACACCTTTACATAGTTAAACAAATGCAGCATAAACACATGTACACTTCTTTAAATAGTTAAAGTAATATTCCACAACATAAACAAATGTAACACATCTTTACATAGTTAAAGCAATATTCTACAACAGCAGGGAACAGTTTTAATCCCAGGACATGGAAGGCAGAGCCAAGGAAGGTGAATCTCTGAGTTCAAAGCCAGCCTGGTCTACACAGTGCATTCCAGGTCAGCCAGGGCTACATAGTGAGACCCTGGTCAAAAATAAATAATCAAAATAAATTTTATATGAGTTTGTGTGAGTATATGCCACATGTGTGGTGATACCCACAGAGACCAGAAGAGGGTGTCAGAATCCCTAGAGCTGGGGTTCCAGTTCAGCCCTCTTACATGTATTTTTAAAAAATTACATTTATCAAGGCTGCAGCAATGGCTCAGTGGTTAAAAGCACTTGCTGCATTTCCAGAGTACCCAGGTTTTGGTCTTAGCACCACAAAAGGTAGCTTGCAACCATTTGTAATTCCAGCTCCAAGTAATCTAATGCCTCTGGCCTCTGTGGGTGCCTACACTCATGTGCACATACCCACATGAGAACAGACACAATTAAAAATAAATATTTGGTAAAAATTTACATGTATTTGTGTGTGTGTGTGTGTGTGTGTGTGTGTGTGTGTGTGTGTGTGTGTGTAGGTGTGTGTGCCACAGTATGTTGCAATCAGAGGACAACTTGCAGGGGTCAAAATTCTCCTTCTACCATGTGTGTCCTGGCTCTTGAACATGGGCCACCAGGCTTGGTGGCATGTGCCTTTATCCAGTAAGCCATCTTGCTGGCTCTTGGAGAGTGCTGTTTTATTTTTTTTTGAGACACAGTTCTCTGTGTAACAGCCCTACTTGTCCTGGAATTCACTTTGTAGACCAGGCTGGCCTCGAATTCACAGAGATCTGTCTGTCCCTGCCTCCTAAGTGCTGGGATTAAAGGTGTTTGCCACCATGCTGGGTTTTTGTTTTGTTTTGAATTCCAGACTTTCTTGGTCTTCTGGAAGCTGTTACAACATTAAGGAGAGTACCCAAAATGCTGAGTAGTGATCAGCTTTTTTTCCCCTAAAACTCAGCTTCCCTGCTCCATAAAACTGGAGGTATATTCTGGAGGCAAACCCTAGGCTCTCCCATTGCAGAAAGATGGCTCCTATCCTTAGGGGTTTGGTTCTGGAGTTCAAGAAGATTCTAGTCATCCCCTCCTGCTGGTAGGTCATCCACCAGCTTTATAGAGAGAGAGACCTGAGTCCTATTGCCCAGAAAATTGAAGGTGTGTCTGGTGAGGTGAGGTCTCTGGTTCTGGCAGAACCTGCTGGCTACTTCTGTCCCCATATATCCCAATATCTTGTTCCTTCAGGTATAAGCCAGGTGTGCTCAGGATTTGGGGGGCTCTGAGTTGGGCTCTCTCTGCAGCCTCACCATCATGATAGTTCAGGTATTCATGCTACCCTGGTAGGTATGTTAGTGCTTCATTTTATACAAGGATAAGCAAGTCAAAGAATGTCTATGGCCTAAGATCTGACTGTTGTTTGCATTCATATTGTCTTAGGGTTACTACTACTGCAATGAAACACCATGAAAGAAAGCAATTTGGTTACGAAAAGGTGTCTTAGTTAGGATTTCTATTGCTGTGATAAGACACCATGACCATGCGCAGGCGGACATGGTGCTGGAGAAGGAGCCAAGAGTTCTGCATCTGGACTGGCAGGCAGCACAGAGAGAGAGAAACACTGGGCCTGGCTTGAACATTTGAAAACCCAAAGTCCACCCTCAGTGACACACTTCCTTCAATAAAGCCACATCTACCCTAACAAAGACATACCTATTAGTGCCACTCCCTAATGACCAATCATTCAAATATATGAGCCCATGGGGTCATTCCTATTCAAACCACCATAAAAGGATTTATTTGGCATACACTTCTACATCACTGTTCTTCACTGAAGGAAGTCAGAGCAGGAACTCAAGCAGGACAGGAACCTGGAGGCAGGAGCTGATGCAGAGGCCATGGAGGAGTGCTGCTTACTGATTTGCTCCTTATGGCTTGTTCAGCCTGCTTTGTTTGCTGAGACAAGGTTTCTCTGTGTAACCTTGGCTGTCCTGGACCTCACTCTGTAGACCAGGCTGGCCTGGAACTCAGATCTACCTGCCTCTGCCTCCTGAGTGCCTGGGATTGAAGGCAAACATCATCCTGCCCAGCATCAGCCTGTTTTCTTTCTTTCTTTCTTTCTTTCTTTCTTTCTTTCTTTCTTTCTTTCTTTCTTTCTTTCTTTCTTTCTTTCTTTCTTCCTTCCTTTCTTTCTTTCTCTCTTTCTTTCTCTCTTCCTTCCTTCCTTCCTTTCTTTCTTCCTTCCTTCCTTTCTTTCTTCCTTCCTTCCTTTCTTTCTTTCTTTTTTTTTTTTTAAAGATTTATTTATTTATTATGTATACAGCATGTATCCCTGCAGGCCAGAAGAGGGCACCAGATCTCATTACAGATGATTGTGAGCCACCATGTGGTTTCTGGGAATTGAACTCAGGACCTCTGGAAGAGCAGCCAGTGCTCTTAACCTCTGAGCCATCTCTCCAGCCCCAGCCTGCTTTCTTATAGAACCCAGGACCACCAGCCCAGGGGTGACCCCACCCACAATGGCCTAGGCCCTCCTGCATCAGTCACAAATTAAGAAATGCCCTACAGCCCAATCTTACCGATGCATTTTCTTTCTTTCTTTCTTTTTTTTTTTTTTTTTTGGTTTTTCGAGACAGGGTTTCTCTGTGTAGCTTTTTTGCGCCTTTCCTGGAACTCGCTTTGGAGACCAGGCTGGCCTTAAACTCACAGAGATCTGCCTGGCTCTGCCTCCCGAGTGCTGGGATTAAAGGCGTGCGCCACCACCGCCCGGCTGGATGCATTTTCTTAATTGAGGTTCTCTCCTCTCAGATGATTCTAGCTTGTGTCAAATTGACATAAAACTAGCCAGCAAGGTATGTTCCAGAGAGCCCATGATTATTTTTCTACGCAGAATGGCCTCTTTTCTAACTTTGCATCCTTTAAAAGTGGCTTAATTTGGGTTGGGGATTTAGCTCAGCGGTAGAGCGCTTGCTAGCAAGAACAAGGCCCTGGGTTTGGCCCTCAGCTCTGGAACAACAAAAAATGCAAAATAACAAAGGTGACTTAATTTACCTTGATTAGGGACCATAGAGCTCTGGGGAAGGAGGAGGCAAAGGGTCTCTCTGATGTGTTTTCTGAGTTTGTCAGTGAGAGAAGCCACTGGTTTCCCAGGGCTAACTTGCCATCGTGGGCTGACAGGCAGGACACTCCCCAGGGCTCAGGGGTTAGCCCTGCTGCAGCAGGCCAGATCACAACTAAGGTGATGGGCTCATCCACCACCTGCCCTGTGAATCAATGGCCACTGCTGGACTCACAGTGCTGTGTAACACAAACTGCTAAACGGTTTTATTAATAAAAAACCTGGAGCCAGATATTGGGGTGAAAACTGAAAGATCAACGGAATAGAACAAGCCAGCCACAAGCTCTTACTGTTAGGAAAAACCCTCAGCCCAAGAGAGCTACTTCCTGTATACTTAGGCTCTATATACCTTTCTGTGCCCTGCTATCTTACTTCCTCTCTCTGCCCAGCTCCATCACTTCCTTTTCCGCCCATCTCTCTCACTTCCTGTATGTCTGTACAGACCTCCAGACCTCTATGGTAAACTAGTGTTAGGATTAAAGGAGTGTGCTACTACTGCCTGACCTCTATGTCTAATCTAGTGGCTGGCTCTGTCCTCTGATCCCTAAATATTTATTTATATATATAAACATATGCTTATATATAATATATATTTAGTACCCCAATATATTGTTTACTAATATATTGGGGTACACATCACCACAGTGCTGAGTCTCAGCCATCAATTGTCAACAATCAGTTAGTGAGCCCACTGTTGATGCTCAGAGGCAGTCAGGGTCATGGTGAAGGATGAGAACTTTAAGTTGAACAGCAATTCTGCCCTACATATCTGGTTGGCTAGGCACTGCCAATGACTGCCTCTGCTTCGTAGCCCAAACTTGCATCCCTGGAACAGCCTGAGGACATCCCAAGTACCACTTGGTCCAGTCTTCAGCTACTTCTCACGTGACCAAAGGGGATGTGAGACCATCCAGGTTCTTTTGTCCAGATCCCAGCCCTACTTTGCCCTGCAAGGTGGAGTCCCAACACTCGCCACATCCAGCTTGGTTTCCTGGAACCTACATACACTGAGTTCACAAGCAAATGAAAGGGTAAGGTGCTGGGTCAAGGGCATAGGATGTGTGTGACATATACGTCACCAACATGAGAACAAATTTGAGCATCCCAGAAATGCAAAGGTGAGGCAGGAATGTGAGCATGAGTGTCTGGGGAAGTCTGGACATCTATCAGCCTCTCTACCCAGCTTCTCCAGCTGTCAGGGCCCAAACTAGTACTCAGAACATCCCCACTAGCAGCCAGATGGCCTGGCCAAGTGACCAAGATGTGACACTTCCCCTCTCCAAGGCCAGGAAGGAGGCCATGGAAGAGGAAACCCGTCTTAGAGAAATGTCCTCGAGCATAATGACAGTATTCATGAACTGGATCGAAAGTTTGGTACAAAAAAATACAGAAACTATTTTTATGAGGACGTCTGTCCTCAGGGCTAGGAGGCTGTCGCAGGGTTGGCTATGCCTATGCCTATCAGTTGCGCTGTACACAGGAGTCTTCATGGCTAGAGGGGCAGCGAGGGCAGGCTAGATGACCTCTAGGCCCGGAATCCTCGAGTTAAGAGGATCGTGGTGAACTCTCACGGGTCATCTTTTCTCTGGACCTGGCGTCCCAGGCTGGCCCGAGATATGGGGGACAGGGGCAATGAGGGATGCCTGCAGCCACTTATTGTTTCTGGGGTGCCGGCCAGACAGTATCCCGTCCCGCGAGCCTCCTGGAGGAGTCAAGCTACTCGCTCCCCGCCCCTCCCCCGAGCTCTTCTCCAGTGCGCAGGCGCCAGCTACGCTTTACGCAGCGGCGGGACGTAATTACTCCAAGACAGTTAAGATACCCGGGACACCCAGGAACGGAGAGTAGAGCCCTCCACCAAGCTGCCTAGAGAAGTGCTTCCCCTCGCAAACAGCGCACCGGAAGCGGAAGCGGCGCCTAGGCCATCCCCTCGAGCGGCCATCTTGGAAGCTGAGCGGCGGTAGCAGCGGAGACGCTGCGGCGGGTGCGGTGGGCTAAGTCCCAGCGCGGGTGCGGCTCACAGAACGGGCCTCACTCTTTCGCACCCTGCTCTGGCCTCGACCACGGCGAACCTGAACGCGGCGGCGGCCTCAGGGAGAGGTGAGCGCTCGCGGGCTGCGCGGGGCCTCCGGCCGCTCGTTCGCCCCGCCGGAGCCGGCCAGAGCGGCGGGCGGGGACTCGGGGGACTCCGCACGTCCAGTCCTGTTCGTTACGTCGCCCGCTGTGCCCCGACCCGGAGCGTCCCTTTGCGGACCCGAGGTCGGTTACCGAGGGCGCTTGGGGTTCCTGGCTGGGGTTGGTCCTTTGGGCAGGCTAGAGATTTGGTTTGCCACGCGGCAGAATCTCTCACGAAGAGGCCTGTTGGTTGGTGCACTTGAAATACTTCAGGAGTAGCCAGGGTTGATCTTTGTGAACGTATCCGGTGAGTTTGTTTTGTGGGGTGGCAGCCGTTGAGTGCCCCCTCTTATCTTGGACAGTTAGAACCTCAGACGACTTAATAAACCCCAACAGAAACGAGCGTGTCCACCGTTATGCCCTTGGAGGTGACAGAACACTTGAAAGTAAGAGTGCGACTTGGACCCTGAACAAGACCCTGCCCTGTGCGGGGGGCGGGATGAATACGGTGGGGACTTACTCTCTACTTTTTACTAAGTACAGATCCTCAACCAATGACTTCACCTCCTTTTCATTGTACATCACTTAGTAGGTAACACAGGTCAAATTCCCAACATTTTGTCAGATCCAGATAGACAACTTTGAAGAGATAAAGCCATGGTCCATTGTAAGCTAACAAGTGCATAAAAACAGCCTTTTTGTAAGTAGTGGTACAAGGCTTTATTAATTCCAGGTGTGTGAAATGGTAATTTAGCTTCAAGGGTGAAAAAAGGAATTATAGGATTTTATTTAATTGGAAAGTTCTGTGTATGGTCTTCAGCCAGAGCTAGGTCTAGGTACTGGAACTTGGACTCGTTAGTCTGCACATCATGGTGTTACTGAACTCAGTGTCAGCTCCATTCTCAGGTGTGTGTGTGAGAGAGTGGCGGTTGGGCTGCTTCTATGAGCCCCTGGCTTTCATTCAGCCAGTGAAGTAATTCTGGAGAAGGTAAAACTCCCTGAAAATCCTGGCCTTGGGTGTGTCATATACCCTTCTGATCACTCAGGCCAAGGTTTTATTCCACACCATCACCTGACTGACTGTACTGGTACAGAAGAGAGATGTCCAGAAGAAAAGGAACTGCCACCTTGGCACAGTAATGTGGGACAGAAAAGACTTACTCTGCTAGTGACTGACTGGCTGCTTCTTGTCACCTGCAGTCCCCCAGGAGAATCATGAAAGAAAGTCTTGTTCTGAGTGAGGTAAAGGAGGATCGGTTAGGGCAACTGAGTAGTTGAATCTTAATTATGATTTTTATGTCTAAAAGTAAGTTTGAGGTTGGGCGTTTGCTTAGTTATGATAGAATACTTGCCTACCATGTGTGAGGCTCTGGGTTCAATTTCCAGTGCTGAAAGAAAAAAAAAAAAGTTAAAACTGGTCATAGTGGCACATTCCATTAATATCAGCACTTGTGGAGCAGAGGCAGGAGGATCTTTGAGTTTGAGACCAGTCTGGTCTACATGGTGAATTCCAGGACAGCCAAAGCTATGAAGTGAGACCTTGTCTCAAAAAAAAAGTTAAAAAGCAAATATGAGAGGGACCTTTGACTAGACAAGGTCGGTTTTTTTTTTTTTTTTTTTTTTTTTTTTAGATAGGGTATCTCTTTGTAGCCCTACCTATCCTGGACCTCACTCTGTAGACCAGGCTGGCCTTGAACTCACAGAGATCTGCCTGTCTGTGCCTCCCAAGTGCCAGAATTAAAGATGTGTGCCACCACACCTGTCCGTCTGTCTATCCTTCCTTCCTTTTTTTTTTTTTTCCCAAGACAGGACCTCATGTATTCCAAGCTATATAGCCTAGGATGACTTTGAACTTACGATCCTCTGCCTCTACCTATTCAGTTTTGGGAGTACAGGTATGCACCACCATTCTCTGTTTATGTGGTGCCAGGAATCAAAGGGCTTCCTACATGCTAGGCAAGCACTAACCAACTGAGTTACTTTTATAACCTGGCACAACTACCTTGCTAGTTTACTGTTGTGTGTCCACTAACTTTGATTATGCATCCTATCTGATCACTTAGCTGAATCCAAATATAGTTGTGTTGGGATTACCCACTGAAATTATTTTGTACATGTTGGAGTGTTAACTTCAAGGGTGAATATAAGAGAAAGAATCTTGTGGTTCTGCTTGTGGATCATTGGCTATTGCTTTGTTTCTTACTAGGTGCTGGGCAAGTTGAGCTCTCTGGCCCACATGGCTTCTGAAGCCAAGAACTTGGGGACAATGCTTTCTGGAAGCATTTCTTGGCCATGCTGGACTGTAACCTTGTTCCTGGTGTGAACATTCTTGGAAGCATCAGGCAAAAGCCCTTGATTCTGCCAGAAAGGTTCTTGTGCACTATATCTTAGACCATGGGGGTGGTGATGGTGGTGGTGATGGTGGTGGTGGTGGTGGTGGTGGTGGTGGTGGTGGTGGTGGTGATGGTGGTGATGGTGGTGATGGTGATGGCGGCGGTGGTGGTGTGGTTGTGAAGAACAGAAAAGGAAGCATTTGATTAGGGAAGTCAGGGAGGACCCTGATGGATGTAGCTCAGACTAGCTAGGAAAGGATGTAGGTGTATTTTCTACCAGTCCAAACTGGGCAGGGAAGATGGGCTTTACTAGGTGCTATGAGAACTATGTCTAGATGGGTTATTTGAAGAGTTTGGCAGATAAAGAAGCTGTTGCCATTTATCTGCTGTCTTTGGTGGGGAGTGGATGGTTAAACTGCATTGATTTTAGTGCACAAGGGGAAGTGTGAAGAGATTTGAGGTTCTTGTGGTTGACAGGAAAGTAATGTGTTCCTGCATTATCGTTATTGGGACTAGAAGGAAGTGAGCAAGTAATGCATGGATTAGGGTTCATCCCCCATTTCCCCAATTGAGAAGCCACATGGGCACTTTGGCTGATATTGTGCACATAAGAGGATTGTGGTGGATATCCTGGCTGAGCTATCCCCTTTGTAGGCCCTGAGGGTACAGAGATACCTTGGTTGTCCTGAGGTATCAATATCCTGGTAGAGGAGGCAGATGCAGAGGTCTGTGGTGATGATGTCTACCAAGAAATTAGGCCAAATAGTTAAAAGTTGTTGACTCTCAAATAATATGTATAAGCAAATATTGAAGAGTGAAAAAACATGTGGCTCTCTGCTGGGAATAATTCATACAAAGGACAGGATAGGGTTGACTTTAGGTTTATCTAGTTTGGGAGATCAAGATGGGGAATCACAGCTATTATTGATGTTCGTTGATGTCTATAGTCATGGTTAAAGTGACCAGACAGTGCTGTGTGAGACAGGTTAGGGATAGAGTGGCCAAGAGAGTGGTGGGAAGAAAAGGAGGAGGCTGCAATGGGCAAATCTGGGTTTTCAGTACCACAAGATATGGCCATCTGTAACTGCCCATGTCCAACCTGCTCTGTTATAGTCAAGTTCATCTCCTGCTTTTTTCATTTAAACTTAAAATAAATAAACTATTCATTTTTGGTACTGGGGAGGTGTGTGCCATAGCATGTGTGTAGAGGTCAGAGAACAGCTTGTGGTAGTCTTTCCTGTCATATAGGTCCTGGGAATTGAATTCAGGTCATCAGACTTGGCAACAAGTATCTTTATCCACTGAACCATCTCACCAGCCTACTATCTCCTCTAATTTGTATATCCCTAAGTGGCCCCTCAATTGTATTTTAGACTAGTAGTATTCATACTTTTTTTTAGTTGTAGAATTTTGTGTTTCTTTCTTAAATCATGAGAAAAGAGAACAAGTAGGAGCTCTTCTGACATCTGTGGCAGAGGGAACCCTATTCAATTCATCACTGCCTCCTCCTTTTGGAGTATAGCTAACGGGTCTGAGTCCCTGATTCAGTCCTTTCTCTTTTTTGAGACAGAGTCTCACTATGTAGACTGGGCTGGCCTCAACTCAGACATTTGACTGCCTCTGCCTTCCAAGTACTGTAATTAAAGATGTGTACCACCACATCCAGTTGGTCTCTTCTCTTTTAAAAGTTTTTTTTTTTTTTTTTTTAATTTTTTTTTTTTACGTGCTTTGGTGTGAAGATGTCAGATCCCCTGGAACTGGAGTTACAGACAGTTGTGAGCTGCCATGTGGGAATTGAACCCAGGTCTTCTGGAAAAGTCAGTGCTCTTCACCGCTGAGCCATCTCTCCAGTCCTCTTTAAAAGTTTTTATATATATATTTATTTATTGTTTGTGGATGCATGCATGTTTGTGCATGTCTGTGGGCTTGTGTGTGAATGTCAGAGGACAACTTGAAGTAGATAGTTCTTTCCCTTTCATTATCTGGATTGTGAGGATCAAACTCCTTTCATCAGTCTTGTCTGGCAATCACTTTTACCTGCTCACCAAGACATCGCAAAAGCCCTAGTTCTTTCTCTTTAGCATTGTCATGGTCTCACTCCCTGTATGTATCCTTGACTGCTGCCTTATGTTGAGGCTCCAGAGTGACCTTCCTCATAGAAGGTCCTATTGCTTTGAACAGACACCATAACCATGGCAACTCTTATAAAGAAAAACATTTAATTGGGGCTGGGTTACAGTTTCAGAGGTTTAGTCCATTATCATCATGGCAGCATGTGGGCAGACATGCTGGAGAAGGAACTGAGAGTTCTACATCTTGATCCACAGGCAGCAGAAGTGAATGCCTTTCTAGGCCTAGCTTGAGCATCTGAGACTTAAAGCCTGCCCTACAATGATCCACTTCCTCCAGCAAGGCCATACTTGCTAATAGTGCCACTTGCAGTGGGGCCTATGGGGGCCATTATTACTTAGACCACCACATGTACCATAAGACTGGGGCCTATAACTCAGGATTCTGGTAGTTTGACTTGACTCTCTGGCTAGTCTTGTTCATTTTCCTTCACTGTGTTTGAGCTCCTGCCTGACATGGTGACCAATGTGCTCCCCTAAACATGCCTTCTACTCTGCCTAGTACATGCATCTAGATCTCTGAAAGTATCACATCATCTCTTTGCCCCTACTGCTGTTAATTGTGATCAGTGGTAAATGTATAACAGGCTTCCAGGCCAGGAGAAGGCCTGTGGTACTCACTAATTTCCTGTTGTGAAATGTTCATTACCGAGGTGTTGCTGAACAGAGTTAAAGGACATGTAGAGCTGGTGTAGGCTGGCTTCAGTATACCTACCCAGATCCCACTTGAATGAATTAATCTGTAAATTCTTTGAGGACAGCAATGCAGTTTCATGGTTCTTTATGCCTTTCATCTGTGTTAGACACTTGGTATCATGTTGCATAAATGAAAGCGGTGATGGTGGTAGGGACATACAGAAAAAGAGCTGAGGGACGGGCTTGATGGTTGGTGGGCTGCAGAAAGGAAAGCAGAGGTAGTCAGTCATCTGAAGTTGTCTATAGTAAGGAATGCATGTGTATGTTCTTATGTTCTCTGTAAGTAGAAATGCTTTTTCTTTTTCTTTTTAAATAGATGAGCAATAACAGCAATAAGAGAGCTCCAACAACAGCAACACAAAGGTTGAAACAGGACTACCTTCGAATTAAGAAAGATCCGGTGCCTTACATCTGTGCAGAGCCCCTCCCTTCAAATATTCTTGAATGGTAAGATTCTGCATTCTTGCTCACTCTGCAGCATAGTAACTCTCTTGCAGGTTCTGTAGTGGTCTAGCTGGTGGGCAGAGGCAGTAGTTAATTCCTCAGCTATGGATAGATACTTGAGATGCCTGTCTATTCTGGGCTTTGCAATGAATGCCATGTCAAGAATATTAGGGAGTTCTGCTTGGCTTAGGCTAGGACTGAAAGGAAAAATCTTGGGTAGTCCTCATTGCAGGCTTTGGGTATACAAAGCTTTCAGATGTTGTTCATGTGAATTAGGGTTAGGCTGCATTTTGCTTCCTGATACTGGGAATTAGCTGTCTAGCCTGGGAGCATTGGTGGCAAAGTCTTGACACTAACCCCTGACTCCAGCCTAGGCCAAGTGCTCACAAATCTCAAGCTGACAGAGCTTGTGGAAAATATTTGTTTCTTGGTAGTTCTTTTGCTGTGTTAAAAATTTAGAGTCCTGAAATTACATGTTCTCTGTGGAAATGCTCATTGCCAGCTTTGGTGAGCATTTCTCACTGGGTGTGGTACACACACCTTTAACCCCAGCATTCAGGAGGCAGAGGCAGGTGGACCTCTTGAGTTCCAGGCTAGCCTGTGTAGTGTGGCCCAGTTGTGTTTTGTTTTGTTTTTTTTTAACATTTCTCTTGTTTTGGTGAATTTGATCTTTTACAAAATACTTTAATGCCTAATGCCAGGTGTGGTGGCGCATGCATTTGATCCCAGCACTTGGGAGGCAGAGGCAGGCCTGGGCTACAGAGCGAGTTCCAGGAAAGGCTCCAAAGCTACACAGAGAAAACCTGTCTCAAAAAACCAAACCAAAAAAAAAAAAAAAAAGAGAAAGAGAGAGAGAGATTTGTTAGTACGAAAAGATTAAAACAACAACAACAAAGGGAAGAGGTGGGTGGGGTCAAGTCCACAGGAATGCAGAAAGAAGCATCTAGATTCCTGGTCTTGGGCATTTACTCAAAGCACATTTAGCTCCCCAACAGTGAGATTAGACTGCACATGTGACATGTCACTGAAGAAACTCATCAGACACTTGTTGCCCA
Source organism: Peromyscus maniculatus bairdii (assembly GCF_049852395.1). Taxonomy (NCBI): domain Eukaryota; kingdom Metazoa; phylum Chordata; class Mammalia; order Rodentia; family Cricetidae; genus Peromyscus; species Peromyscus maniculatus. Next base: position 173,284,154 of record NC_134853.1, read on the forward strand.
GGTTCTGTTTGAGTGGCCATTAGGCACCTGTGCCTGCCACCTACTAAAACACCAATCTCCTAGGAGAGAAGGACTTAGCAGGAGCCATGATGTGTATGTATGTCCCTTTTTTTGCTTAGAGTGATGGGTATTGCCCCCAAACATCAGTACCAGGCCTTTTGTAAGAACTTTATAGTTTTAGAGAATTCATGGTCTACAGATCAAGTAATTTGCTTCTCTCTCTCAGGCATTATGTTGTCCGAGGCCCTGAGATGACTCCTTATGAAGGTGAGTAGAAAAAAAAGAATCATTCCTATCAGTGTAAATAAAAGTCTTTCTGTTTTGGATATGTAGTAGTTAAATTAGATTTACCTGAATCTCATCCTAGTATTTTTCTTAAGTCCTAGAAATGTTTGCTCATTTTGGTATTTCTGGACTGTTTGTAATTACCATCTGCATTTCCTTGGCCTCTTATGTTGGCTAGAGATGGGGAAAAGATTTTTTTTTTTAATTTTATTTTATATGTATGGGTATTTGCTTGACTATATGTGTACCATGTGTGTGCCTGGTACCCACAGAAGAGGGGGTGGGTCAGATCCTGGAGTTAGAGATGATGGTGCTCTACCATGTGGTTGTTGGATCCTCTTGCAAGAACAGCAAGTACTCTTAAACTGCTGAGCCATCTTTCCAGCCCAGGGGAAAACAGATTGGAATAAATAGCAAAACATTCTTCTGTTTCTAAGGCCGAAGGGAATGTTGTCAAAAAATTAGTGCAAGGTATTTTTTAATGTCTTCAGAATAGTTTCCAAGCTAAGTGGAGGCATGTGAGGGTTAGGAGGGATATAGGACCTAACAGGTTCTTATCTCTTTATTGCTTGCTAATGTTGACCTGGTGTCCTGATCCCTCAGGTAACCAGATGTTACTAGGGCCCTCAGTGATTTGACAAATTAGTCCATATTTCTAGGGTCCTATGGCAAGATTGACACCATCTCACAGGCAAGCCCAGGGCAGAGCACTGGCCATGTGGGCAGTGCCTCTTCTTCCAGCTATCAGGCCTAACTTAAGACGACAAAAACAACAGGTCTTTGCCTATAGGTGGAAACCTTGTGGAACACTCCAGAGAGGAGGTTCTTTACAAAAGCAACAGGTAGGTGCCCCTAACTGCTGAACCTCTCCATCCTCTTTTTAAAATGTAAAGTAAATAGTAAACATTTAAACCCTGTGTGACGGGACCTCTCCTAGTGCTAGACCAGCCAAGGTTTGTTGATGTTGGAATGGCTGGACACAGGGAGAAAAGAGTGTGGCCCTGAAGTGAAGGATGCATGAGCAGAGTCTTGGAGATTACCTAGTTTTGCCAGCTGAACCCTGACTTTGTCACTGTGCTTCCACCTGGTCCCGTTTCCTAACCCTTTTCTCTACTGTCTTAGCCATTAGTGCTGGAATCCCTATTCTTCCATCTCCTTATCCTCTTCTGTGGGTACTGTCCCTCAGGCTGCCAGTTTACTGAACCCTTGTCATCCCCTCTTTACTGCCCTCCTCAGCTGTCCCTACTCAATGGGACTACTAGGAGCTGCAGATAACATTCTCCTGGAGTCTATAAGGAATCCTCTAAATTGTCTTGGCCAAGGGCTTTCCTCAATTTCTTATCCTCTAGTATATCATGCTGTTGATGGCCACATTCCTGGTGTGTTCTTCCTCTGTGTTTGAGGTATTCTGGCCCTTCCTCCTTGCTTTCCTAATGGCTCCTCTGTAACTGCAAACATCTTTGACTGGAGCTCTATGATAGTCCTATTCCTAGTGTTCTTGGGCACACCCATCCTAAAAGTACAAAATTGGCTTCCTAAGGAAAGTTTGCTAATAATTTACCACTAATCATGGATTTAATGTAATCTTATTCATGTTTTAGTAATGTTAAGGCTTACTCTAAAATTTATATGAAAGGACAAAGGAACTAAAGTAGATTCCAAAAAAATATTTTGAAAGGAGAATTAAATGGGTAGAGCCACTGTTTCCCATATATTATGTGGCTCTTGCAGTGAGGAACAAGCAGTGGTGCAGGGATACAGATTGTGGAGCATAATGTAGAACCTAGAAACAGTGCCTATCACCAGCCAGTTGATATTGACAAAGCACAAGCCAGTAGGGAAGCATAGCCTGACAAAGTGGTTTTGGGCATCTATGGTTCTGCTGTGTTCTCTGGGTTTCTGTCCCTAGACTTTAGCCAAGGGTGTGCTTGTGGCTCATCCCTCATAGACTTCTCTGTGCTCTTCTTGGGTAGGTATGTAGAAGAGCTTTTGCTGATTGTGTTCCATGGCAAGAACTGACTTTGATTGCAGGGCAGAGGGTCTGTCTTGCTGTGGTCATTTTTGTAAAAGTATTCCCCTGGCACATCTTCGTGTTTTGAGGGTGAGACCCATGACTACCCACAAACATTGAGTATTCTTTGTAATTTAACCTGTGTCTTGGAATTAGATATAGGGATCAGTGGTAGAGTGCTTGCTTAAGAATGTGCAAGGCTGGGCTGGAGAGATGGCTCAGGGGTTAAGAGCACTGGCTGCTCTTCCAGAGGTCCTGAGTTCAATTCCCAGCAACCACATGGTAGCTCACAACCATCTGTAATGAAATCTGATGCTGTCTTCTGGCCTGCAGGGATACATGCAAACAGAACACTGTATACATAATAAATAAATAAATCTTAAAAAAAAAAAGAAAAAGAATGTGCAAGGCCCTAGGTCTAATCCCCAGCACAACCAATCAATAAATAATGTGTATTTATACACAACGAATCACATTTTAGTGGGTGGGGGTTTGGGAGTAGGGGTGTGCACATGCATGTGCTAGTCCATACTTACGTGTGTCAGGTCTCCCTGTTCCATTGAGACAGTCTCCCTGACCTCATTATTTTTCTGCTAGACTAGCAGCCAACACGCCCCAGGTCTCCGTCTGTCTCCATTACTCTCATTATTAAGAGTTATAGGCATGTGTGGGACCATCTTGTTATGTGGGTTCTAGAATCCAAACTCTGATCTTCATGCTTGCATGGGAGGAAGCTCTTAACTGTTGATCTATCTCTTCAGCCTTCATTTATGTGTTCTTTAGTGCAAATAGTTAACTGATGTCCAATAGCTTGTTGTTTTCTTATCTAATTTGCGTTATATGTCGTATAGATTCCTCTTTCACCAGCTCATACCTGACATCCATTCATGTGACCCTTTTCTTTGAAATGCAAGTGGGTGTTTCCTAATTTTTCTCCCTGCAGACAAATGCTGGTGCTAGGAATGTATTTCCTAGGAACCAAATGAAGTAGTGTAGGAGGCTGGGACCCCTTGCAAGTTTTCTTCTGACCACTCAGTTCTCAGTAAGGGTGGAACATGAGTCTGGAGAGATAAGGGGTGTTCTGTAGCTGTAGTAGGGCAAGTGATAGTTATAGACTCCTGTGGGCATGGTTGTAATAGATGGAGAGTTAGAAGCTGGGGGACAGGCTGAGGGTGTTGGTGTAGCATGAGCCCTGGTGAATAAAGTCAGTAGTGGATTGAGCCTGTGAGCCAGCATAGAGAGAGAGCAGTGGGATACCATGTGCTTGGGAAGCCAGCTGGGAACTGGAAAGGTTGGTGAGAATTGAGAAGCAGTAACCCTGGATGTTAACAAGGGTAATAATTAACAATAGTTAATAAGACTTTTTCTTTTGATATAGGTGGCTATTATCATGGAAAACTAATTTTTCCCAGAGAATTTCCATTTAAGCCTCCTAGTATTTACATGATAACCCCCAATGGAAGGTTTAAGTGCAACACAAGGTAAGCTTTCAGGTGATGCAATGCTTTGAGCTGTCTGTGATCATGGGAAATGTACATTCTTACTGACAAAAATCACTCTCTTTCAGGCTATGTCTCTCCATCACAGATTTCCACCCAGACACATGGAATCCAGCGTGGTCTGTCTCCACCATTCTAACAGGGCTTCTGAGTTTCATGGTGGAGAAGGGCCCCACCCTGGGCAGCATAGAGACATCAGACTTCACGGTGAGGTGTGGCAGCGCCTCGCCCGGGGCCTTGTGGCACTGTGGCCTCCAACCTTTCACCCTAGGCTGATTCTGCCCTGTTCCTGGCCACATTGTAGAAATCTCTGCTATGGCTGCCTCAGAACATGGCCCTTGGCCTCACTGCCCAACTCTGTCTCCAACTCTGCTTTTGTCCTTGCTAAGCATCACTGACACTCCTGTACTCCTCAGGAGACTTGTAAGGCTTGAGAAGGGGCTGCACAACATTTTGTTCCCTGCTTGTTTTAGTTCTCTAATGTTAATTGATAACAAAAACATAATTAAGCCTTCATAAGACTAATTTTTGAGACAAGAAAGCATTTTAAGTGCTTTCTATAATCCTTGACTCTACAGAGATCTGTTTTGAGGTTTTGTTTTGCCGTTAGGGTTTCATTAGTGTAGGGTGGAACTGGTCTGGAACTCACTATGTAGGGCAGGCTGCCATTGAATCTATAGTGATCCTCTTACCTCAGCCTCCTGAATGCTGGGATTGCAGGTGTGCACTACCACCGTATCTATCTTTTTAAAGAATCTGCCCCCCCCCCCCCCCCCCAAGACAGGGTTTCACTGTGTAATGCTGTGGCTGTTCTGGAACTCCTTTTGTAGACCAGGCTGGCCTTGAACTCAAAGAGATCCCTCTGCCTCTGCCTCCCTAGTGCTAGGATTAAAGAAAGGCATGTACTGCCTGGCAAGAATTTAAAAACAAATTTATTTAAATTAGCTGGGCAGTAGTGGTGCACTCCTTTAATCCCAGCTCTTGGGAGGCAGAGGCAGGTGGATCTCTGAGTTTGAGGACAGCTTAGTCTACAGAGTGAGTTCCATGACAGCCAGGGCTACATAGAGAATCCCCACCTTAAAAAAAAACAAAAAAATTAAAATTAACTTTCTGGCTGATATTTCCCTTTTCTTTCTTCCTAGAAAAGACAGCTGGCAGCACAGAGTTTAGTGTTTAATTTAAAAGATAAAGTCTTTTGTGAATTATTTCCTGAAGTTGTGGAGGTAAGAAAGCCAAAGATGGAACTCAGTTTTATCTTCCCCTATGTTAAAAACACTTGCAGATTTGTTTCCAAAGAGAATCTGTGTGTGTGCCTACTGCTGTTTTCCTGTAGATGTTTAGAGGGATTGCAGGCTCTCCATGTTGCTGCAGGACATAGAAGGGTCTGTGCTGGCTATGCCTCCAGGTGTACACATTTTTGGGTGACAGAGCTGGCTCTTCTCCAGGACCCTACAGTGCAGGAAAGACAGAGCCCAGGGATGGGGGAGATCCTGAGGGACATGTACAAGTGTTGGGGGCTGAGTCTGTCCCCACAGAGGCATGAAACTTGCCAATCAGTGGCCATCCCTCAAGTGATCCACCAGCAATGGCTAGGTGGTATATCAGTTGCTTCTTACAGCAAGGGCTGGGTATGTACTATGCCATGTGGAGTTAAGTGTTCCCTGGTTTGGGCTGGAGTTGAGACCATGACAATGAGCAGAAGCACCAAGCTGGATAGCGGTGTAATGCTTGATAGCTCATTGTTACTTGGCATTGCTGGCACCTGGCTCAGGCACAGAATAGTCATGTTGATACCTTGCTTGGTTTCCTCACCTGTTAAGTGGGACCAAGAGCTATACTCTCTTGGGTTAGGATCTACTGCAGGGGAATGGAGAACTGTGTTCTGGGTGGTGTATAAACACTCGAGTGCTGCTCCCAAAGGAACAGATTTGTTAAGACAACTGAGGGTTCTTGTGTTTTTCTCTCAGGAAATTAAACAGAAACAGAAAGCACAAGATGAACTAAGTAGCAGGCCCCAGAACCTTCCCTTGCCAGACGTGGTTCCTGATGGGGAGATGCACCGTGGCCAGAATGGGATCCAGCTCCTCAATGGGCATGCACCTGCTGCCGGCCCAAACCTCGCTGGGCTCCCACAGGCCAACAGGCATCATGGACTCCTGGGCGGCGCTTTGGCGAACTTGTTTGTTATAGTTGGGTTTGCGGCCTTTGCCTACACGGTCAAGTACGTGCTGAGAAGCATAGCACAGGAATGAGGCTCAAAAGCTGCAATCTGCAGTTGCTGCTGAGGGACGCAGGGGCCAGAGCTTGATGCAGGCGGGATGGACATGCTGCTGAGCACAGGATGGCCTGCTGGACTCCTGGGCTTCACTTTTTAAAAACCTTAAAAAGAAAGCAAAAACCAAAATGTGTGATTTGGAGGAGATTGGAGGTTCCTAACTCCCTCTTGAGGCTGATGTGGACAAGGACCACTCACGCTTTGGTTTTATTGCTTATCTCCTGTGTTGTCTTTTGGACCTGTTTAGTAAACCTTTTTTTTTTTTTTTTGTTTTGTTTTGTTTTGTTTCCCATTTTATTAGATTTGATCACTTAAAAATATAAAACTTAAATGCCTATCAAATAAATACTGTGTGTATTCTTAGTGGAAGAGCTGAAGACTTCATGGTGGAGCCAGTGCTGCAGACCTCCAGTGGGGGCTAAGTGGGTTGACTGGTAACAGCTATAGTTACCCCTGGTAACAGGGGTCTAGGAGAGGAGCAATTTGGCCTCATTATCAAACTGTGCTTATGAATGAGAGAAAATACGTACAGAAAGTGCTTGTTCTGTTCTTGTTAAGATAGAAGAGTCAACTTGCTCTCTGACCACAAACAGTGGCTAAGGACTACAGTGAAGGCTTGGAGGATAGGGGGTGGCCCTGGTATTGCTGTCAACCTTAATACCCATCCCTTCTTTCAGCTCCTTTGAGTGATGAAGAAGCAGCATCCCTGAGAGCCTGTTGAGCTTTTTCTCTGAATTCCTTATGTCCAGTTGGCCAGGAGCCTGTATTCTTCCTATCTTGATGGACAGTGGAAAATTCAGGTCCCCATGGACTGGGCTTACGTATTTTGAGGCTCTCCAAGTTCTCGCAACATCCTTTTTACGTGACCTGTATTAGATGTTGATTTCTACAGATCGTGGAAAGGCAAACTTCCCAGAAAACACATCAGATTTAAGTGTCTAAGCTGGCAAGTTCTCAGTTTTTAGACACTTGACTCCATCATAGCCAACATCTTACCCTTTTAGTGTTTATGTTTAATGTATCTGCAGTAAGGCACCAGGTGGAGGCAGTGACATTGTCTGTGTTGGACATCAGTCATCACCAGGGGACCCAAAAGAGTCTCCTAAACCAACTTCATTTCAGAGACCAGTGGTAAAGCTGAAATGCAACCTTCATGATGATTTTGGTTTAGCTCTGTAATTTACAATTAGTATATACCCTCTCCTGGAAAGGTTTTAGTTATACCTTCGTTCTTAAATGCCATGCTGTCTGTGTTAATGTCCTTCCCTAGTAGGCTGCGAGCAAGGGTCATGCCTGGCTTGAGGGGAGGTTATGATGCTGTTGCCAAAAGGTGGATCGACAACTCTGGGCCTACAATGCCTGCAGCTATGGGCTGAGATGTGTCTATGTATGGCATTGTGGCAGTGGGTGAGCCCTATAGACTTGAACTTCCTTTTAGCACTAGACATTAGTTCTTCCCTGGTCCTGGAGTACTCCATTATACTTAGGTAACTCTTTAGCATCAATTCCAAAGTTTCCTTATTTCCTAAAGGTCTTTTTTTTTTTTTTTTAAACTTTTACTATTTCATTAATGTCACAAGAGAAACTGGACGGTTAGTAATGGAAGCCATGGAGGAGACATACAGAAATCCCTTTGGCTCCTTCTTCCTTAGGTTGAAGAGATTTTGAGTTCTTCCAGAGTTTTGCTTAGGTTAGTGGTTTCTGAATTGAGTAGACTCTCTAGGTAGGTGGTTCCTACACAAGGCTTCCCTGTGATTGGGTCGATAACTCCACCAAACTTTGAAAATGATCTCAGCCAGTTCATGCTTTGATCTTGCAACGGGCAAAGCTCTGAGGAGCACGATGTCCTCAATACAGCATTGCTGAAGGGCATTGTGAGCAAAGTAGGTTTTCTGCTTGTTGAAGTACGTTAGCAAGTAGGGATCCAAAACAAGCCTGGTTGCTTTTACTTTAGCAATTTTTACCATTGCTGTACCAGTCACCTTCCCCACAACCCATTTGTCATGGACTGATGAATGGACTATTGACATTATGGGTCTCTGAGCACCTCCGGATTCTACCACTCGGACCCAGGCCAGCGAAGCATGGGGCGCTATAACGCGAATCTTAAAAGGTCTTATTAATAAAAACAAACCCAGGGCCAGGTATTGGGGTGAATGCTGAAAGATCAGAGAAACAGAACCAGCCATAGCTAACCTCACTTCGCCAATTCCTTAGCTGATCCTGTTTCCTCAGACTGGAAGCCTCTGTGTCCTCATCTGAATGGATCTCAGCTGAACTGCTGCTCAAAAGCCTAAAAACTTAACCAGGCCAAAAGCTTCTAGTTTCTGGTCCTCACACCTTATATACCTTTCTGCTTCCTGCCACCTGGGATTAAAGGCGTGTGTCGCCATGCCTGGCTGTTTCCAGTGTGGCTTTGAACTCACAGAGATCCAGATGGATCTCTGCCTTCGGAATGCTAGGATTAAAGGTGTGTGTGCCATCATTTTCTGGACTCTATCTAGTGGCTGTTCTGTTCTCTGACCCCAGATAAGTTTGTGTGCACAATATTTTGGAGAACACATACCACCACAGGGCGCAGCATCACTGAAGTTTTTGTTTACTTAAAATGTAGTGTTCTCTGAATGAAAACTCAAACTCTCCCCCCCCATGGTTTTGTTTTGTTTTTTTGTTTTTGTTTGTTTTTTTTGTAGCGCTGGCTGACCTCACTCTGTAGACCAAGCTGTCCTCAAGCTCAGAGATCCACCTGCCTCTGCCTCCCAAGAGCTGGGATTTAAGGTGTATGCCGCCACTGTTTGACTGAAATCTCAATTCTTGGCAGCCCAGAATGAAAGAAAATCTTAGGAAGTGCTTGTTCTTAAAACAGAAGTAAAGTCAGCCTGCTCTCTGACCACAAGGTGTCGCACTTAGTGTAGCAACTGAAGACTGCTGAGGAGGCCTGGTAGGTTAACCCTAGGACTACACTCCTCCAGTTTCTTTGGGTGCTACAGGACCCTGTATCCAGTGTGTTGCCTCTACTGACCCCAAATAAAAGATGACCTTTGTTCCATTGGATCAAGCATGTCTAACCTTGTTTGTGTGTTACCCTTCTTGGGAGAAGTCACTGGTGGGGCCAATTGGCACCCTGGACTGCCCTCCATTGGATCTTCCTTTTATAGTGAAAAGCCTCTTCCAAAGCTCACATCCTTTTGATATTTAGGGAAAGGTACCTTGGGAGGAACCATCTCAGCCCTGCCACCTCTTGTTCCTCTCCTTAGGAAAAAAAACTCCCAGGCAGCCTTTGGGCATTTCTTTTTTAATTAGGGCCTCATATAGTTCAGGCTGGCCTGAATTTACTATGTAGCAGAGGCTGGCCTTGAATTCTCTTGTCTGCCTCCTAGGTGCTGGGATTATAGGCCTGACTGGCCTTTGGGAATTTCATTATAGAATGGTTAAGAGGGAGTACCCTCCTTGTATAGTAGGTTCCTGTCAAGCTGTTTTCTAAGGACTTGGGGTGAGAGCCAGACCTGCTTTGGTCTTCTTGGTCAGGGTTCTTGTAAACCAAAGTAGAATCCTTTTGGTTATTTTCTAAGTTGTTTGTGGCAGGGAGATATTGAAGCTGAAAAGCTGGTGACTTGAGTCCATCCCCAGTCTTAAAGTGAGGTCTTTACTGTGATATCCCTGTGACAGGCCAAGTCTAGCCTCCTAGCCTACCTGCTTACAAACTGCAAGGCAGAGCTGGTGAATCCCATTTCCAGTCACACTAAGAAAGTTATGCCACCAGGACATAAGTAGACCCAGAAGAGCAGGGTGCTGCGTGTGTGAGGAGGAGGTCTTTGGGCTGAGACACTTGACCTCCCCAACCCTGAGCTTTGAACTCCAGGCATAGAGGCTGAGTGGGTACAGGTCACTGCCAGGGATCAAATGCTGGTACTTCCTCATCATCCACAGTAGCCTCACCAGTAAAGATAAGGTAAGGGCCAAATTAACTTTTGAGGGCTTGAGGCATTTACAGTATGTGTGGAACACTTCAACCTCTGCTGTTCTGGGAGCTGGGAACATGAGGGATGGACACTTCCTTTACACTCCCCCATCCCAGTGTGTTTGTTAGGCTTCTCTGACGGGGTGTGGCTCAGAGTTGGGTTTGCTTGTTTGGCCACCTTTCACTTTTCTTTGGTGTGGGACTTGAAGGAGCTCTATTCTAGAGCATTCTGTTCTCTTTACCTGAACCCAATACCACTGGAACGAGTGTGTTTTGGGGATGCAGCTCCTGTTTCTTTATAGAGCAGTTAGAACCATTGGCTGGCTGTCTTAGCCACAGCTTTTACCAGTTGGAGGTCATCTAGCTATTGGAAATCCTGGCCTACTCTCACAAGAACCACTGAGGCCAAGGTACTCAATTGGCTTGACCTCAGCCAACCAACTTGTAACCTGAAGGTGATTCAGAAGACCTTTGGGGACCTGTATCACAAGTAATGAAGGGAAAATTACACTGGTCAGAGATTGACAGGGAGCAGCTCCCCCTTGCAGTGTAGCCTGGGTCTGTGCTAGCTTCTTAGGAGACAGGCCTAGGGGACTGCCAGTGGAGGAGGGCAGGTAGAACTTGGGCCTGTGCCTGGCGTAGTCAAGATAGACTGCCACAGCCAGCCTCTCCTTGCTGTGCCTTTTCACAGAGGTCAGTCTGGTAGGCCTTATGTAAGCAGAGGAGGATCACTGGCTGGGAGGGGCAAGCAGCCAGGTGATGGAGATGTTCTGCTTTTCCAGTGCCCTGTGTTGGGGGTTTAAGGTAGAGCAGCTGCATCTGGGCTTGAATGAGGTGTATGTGGGAAGGTCTGGGAGATTTGTAGACAGCTTCCTAAAGTGAATAAATCACTTGGGATTCACTGCCCTGAAGGTGTGGGTATAAAAGATGCAGCAGAGTTGATGTTAACAGCACTCCTACTCCCACCCCCAGCTTAACTAAATAGAAATCCTGCTGAGAAGAGGCCAGAGACTACTTGTGCAGGAGAGATGCAGTTCTGCGCCTCCCTACTTCTTAAAAAGGAGTGATGGAATCACTGGTCATGGGGTCCCGCCCCTGCCCTGCCCCACTCCGCCTTCCAGGCGGTGGATGAGACCTGTGTGAACCCTCCCCTTGGAGCCTGAGAGGCTTAGGAAGGAGGGAGGGCTCATTTGGTGGCGGGGCACCGGCAAGGGTACTATGCAGGAGACGAGGCTGGTGGAGACAGCTCTCTGCTCTGCTCTGGCTCATCCTGCAGACATGCACCAGCAGCAGCCGGGCTTGTCTCTGGTCCTCGCCCCCGCTCAGGGGCTTTGAATGTGGCTGCCCCCATGAGAACACTGGCCTGGGCTCCTATCACTAAGCCTCTACCTTCGGAAATTGAGCCATGTGGGCCTGGGCCTGGGCCACAGCAGCCCTCCTCTGGCTGCAGACTTCAGGAGTTGGAGCATGGCAGGAACCCAAGAGGCTTCAGCAGCTGGCCATTCGTGCGGAGTCCCCTAATAGTACCACACCCAACCACGAGGGATTGCCAGGCTTATTCAAGGTAGGTGTGGGCTGGGGTGCATATGGGTGTGCAGAACTAAGTACAGCTTCAAAGCTCAGATTGTCCCCCTAACTCAGCAGCTCTGCTCCCTTTCTTCTTGGGGAAGAATCTGAGCACTGCCTGAAACCTTGGCCACTGGTCCTGGCTTAGAGTTTGCTGCAGCCAGGACAAGGGCTGGCCTGTAGGGAGCCCCCCTCTGCCGTGCCTGGTAGGTTTGAGAAGAGGTATTCTTGGTGGACTACAGTTAACTGTTTGAAGCTCCAACATGCTTCTCAGCAATCTGATGCTATTAGGTATAATTGCTGTTTCAGGTGAGGGTAGGGAAGGACTTCAGGAAGACTGGTAAATGGGGCTCCTTATGTACATAACTCCTGAAGTAGGCAGTAGCCTGACTAGCCTGTCCCCTGTGCTTTCCAGGGATCCTGTGGTAGTCTTATCTGCGGTGGCTTCTTGCATGCAAAGTGCCCTGTTCTTAGAGTCTTCTAGGGACAGGAATTTCTCCTGAGTGTTAGTGTCAAAGCCTCTACTGCTGCCATCCTAGGGGCCCCCAGGACAGGAAGGGAAACAGCTGTTACCAATCAGGAACCCCCTGGCTCTGAATCTTTGACCCTTACATCTCTCCTTTCTAGAGTGTCTCTGTTAGCTAGCTTGGCTGCCTCTCAGCCCACATCAGCCCACCTCAAGCATGAGGCCCCATTTTCCTGATAAGACAGGCTGAGCAGAACTGAGGGAGGGTAAGCCGTGGGCTGGTTCCTGGGCAGGCAGAAGGGAGATTATGACTCCTTATAGTGGGAGCTCTTGCAGGTGGTGTGTCCTGAGTAATCCTCATTAGATACTAGGGAAGAGAGGTGGTGCCTACCAAATTGAGTGGTGGCAGTTTTTTTCTGCCCTGCCCAGGCTTGTCCTAGAGATAGAGCATTTGACAGTTTGGGAAGACGTTGGCAGAGGTGGAGCCTCTGTGAACTCCCTCTCTAGGTATCCCTCCTTTTGTGCTGGGGGTGGGCTTATTCTACATCTCCCTGCAGCCTTTGCCTTTGGCTCAGCTGTGTCTGATGCCCTTAGTTCCAAGGGGTCAGACAGATCTGGATAGAGAATTTTGGTGTATTCAGATGTCCTTGCATCTTTCTCTGGGTGGGGCCCAAGGGGGAAGCAGTGTTCGCCTGTCCTTCCTAGCCCACTAACCTGTTTGGAGGAGAACATCTTATTTCTGATTAGGATCTTCAGTACTCACTTTGATTTTACTTAGGACTGACCTTGTACTGGGCCAGGATCCTTGGCTTACTCTGGTCAATGAAGGCAGGAACATCTTGAAGCAACCAGATTATCACAGCTAGGCTAATGGTGGCTACTCTCCTGTCCATTCCACATAGTACCAGCCTGGCATACAGACCTCCCTCTCATTCTAATTGTCCCCAGAGATGGGCTCGGCCCTTACCAAGCATACTCTCCCCAGCCATATCTTTATATGTATAGCCCCCTTGTCTTGTTTAAGGCCAAGTCTCTTGTCAGAGATATATCAGGCTTTTCCCATGTGAGTCCATTGTGCCCTTCATGGGAACAGGGCCAGAGGAGTCATGGTCATTTTTGCAAAGGCCCAAAGTGATTTAGCATCAGGTTCTTGCTTTCTCAGAAGCCCTAGACCTCACCTTGCCTACCCTCATCATCTGCCCATGGTGACATTTAGGTTTTGATCACCAGGGGTGGTCCTTTTGGGCTGTGGCCTGAGTTACCCCTGTGACATCTTCTGTATACCTGAATCCTCCCACTAACCTGCAGTTCATAGATATCTTGGGGTATATCAGGACAGAGACCAAGGGCCTTGTGGTCAATACACTAGCCTTGCTTTTCTGGCTTTTCAGCCACCAGAGGCCTCTGGACCTGAGCTCTCAGATGCCCACATGACATGGCTGAACTTTGTCCGCCGGCCAGATGATGGAGCCTCTAGGAAACGGTGCCGTGGTCGGGATAAGAAGTCGGTAAGCCCCTGAGCTACTGTGGAACCAGCCCTATGGGTTCCTTTTAGATTCTAAGCCCAGGGAAGGGGGTGGCTGGGGGTCCTACTTAGATTTATGTACTTTTACCTCTTCTAGCGAGGCCTCTCGGGTCTCCCAGGGCCCCCGGGACCCCCGGGACCCCCTGGCCCTCCTGGTCCCCCTGGTTCCCATGGTATGGAAGTCACCCCAGAGGCCTTGCTTCAGGAATTTCAGGAGATGCTGAAAGGTAAGACTTCCCTGCACCCAACCTCTTTCAGAAGCCCAAGAGGCTTTTTCATGGCTAGAAGGGGCCTGACCCAAAGTGGCCCTCCCCACAGAGGCCACGAAACTTCGATTCTCAGGGCTACCAGATACATTGTTACCCCAGGAACCCAGCCAGCGGCTGGTGGTTGAGGCCTTCCACTGCCGCTTGAAAGGCCCCGTGCTAGTGGACAAGAAGACACTGGTGGAACTTCAAGGATTCCAGGCCGTGAGTGGGGACCTGAACTAACATTCTTTTTCATCTTTTGGACTTATATACCAAGGAGAAAGGATACAGGGGTGGGCACCTACTGGCAAGATGGGTCCACAGACACTACTGGGCAGTTGCTGGACACATGCCTCTATTGGTTCCTAGTGATACTATTGTGGAGAATACGGGCCAGCCTTTGTAAAATTTAGGAGTTCCAATGTGTGCCTCACATTATACTAAGACAAAAGTCGGGCCTAGAGTTGCCCTTCTGTATGATAGCTTTTCAGGTCCTGTCCACCTATCGGAGCCTAGAACCTTTGCTCTAAGGCCCCATGAATGTAGGCACATAGGTCAGCCCTCTCCTTTCCACAAAGAGAATGAGACCCAGAAAAGACCTGTTTGGGGTTGTGACTTCCCTTGGCTAGAGTATACAGTGAGGGTCCAGGCCCTGAAATCCAGCCAGTCACCTAATTCCCACAGCCTACTGCTGAGGGTGCCTTCCTGCGGGGATCTGGCCTGAGCCTGGCCTTGGGCCGATTCACAGCCCCAGTCTCTGCCATCTTCCAGTTTTCTGCCAGCCTGCACGTGGGTGAGTCAGCCTGATGTACAGTATGGATGGTAGGTAGGTTATCCCTTGAGGGTGGGTACCTCAGAGATGCCACCTACTCTGCTTGGGGCCAACCACCCTCCACCCTGGCAGACACTGGAGCCTGTTGTAGGCAATGTACAGAAGCCCCCTACCTTCTGCTGTCTCCATAGACCACAGTGAGCTACAGGGCAGAGGTCGGTTGCGTTCCCGGGACACTATCCGTGTCCTCATCTGTATTGAGTCCCTGTGTCATCACCACACGTGAGTCCTGCTGCCCACCACAGTCCTCTGGGGTCTGTCCTTGGGCTGAGATCACACGTAGCCGCCTTCAGGGGTGTCTGGGCACCATGGGCCAGTGGCCTCTACACTGTTGCCCTGTGGTGCTATGCCCAGGTCCCTGGAGGCTGTATCAGGCCTGGAGAGCAACAGCAGGATCTTCACAGTGCAGGTTCAGGGGCTGCTGCAGCTACAGGTAAGGGTATAGCCTCCGGGAACAGGCAGGTGGGCTTCTAGCCTGGGAGGGCCTTCCAGCCTAGTGCAGGTAGTTGCTCAGGACCTCTGAACCCTTGTGCCTAAGAGGGTGCTGCCTGGCTAGGATGATTTTTAGATCTGTGTGAATGGTGTTTCAAATGTTAGGGAGTATTGGCTCCAAATGCTATTTCTATGGGTGGGGAGGCTTCTGGGCTGGGGTCACCCACTTGTAATGATGCCCACTGTAATGTCTTCAGTCTGGACAGTATGTCTCCGTGTTCGTGGACAACAGTTCTGGGGCAGTCCTCACCATTCAGAACAGCTCCAGTTTCTCCGGACTGCTTTTGAGTACATAGCGGAGCTGAAGAGATGATGATTGAGGGGCCAACACCTTGTTTTTTAGAGGAGCTGCAAAGGACTGCACCCCAGTTAATAGTTGTCATAGCAATAAAGAGCTCCATATTTCTCCACCACTTTTGGGTGCTGTCTGGTTATTGTGTTGGTAGACGTGGCAACTAAGTGGCCAAGGTATAAACAGGAGATGTACAGCAAGCAGAAGTTTGTCCACATGCAGTCCCAGAGCAGAGTGTAGCCACAAAGAGGGACCAGAGTGAAATCCCCTCACAAGGTCTCCAGAAAGACTTCCAGGCAGTGAGGGAAGGAGGGGGGAAGCCAGCAAAGCTGCTCTGTGGGCTGGGGACTGAGTTGACCCTGAGGCAGAGACGAGTGGATCTCTGAGTTCAAGGCCAACCTGGTCTACAGAGTGAGTTCCAGGACAGCCAGGGATACACAGAGAAAGCTTGTCTCGAAAAACAAAACAAAAATCCAAAGTCTCTTAAGTTTGTAATTTCTCTAAAATATCCAAGACCTCATAATTGTGTGTTTCTGTAAAATCAAAAAACAAGTTAAGTATTTATTATTGCAAGAGAAAAGAACTAGGGTACAGTCACAAAGCAAAAGCAAAGTCCAAGAGTATAAAATGTCTAGTGCTTCATGTCTGGGATGAACTGGATAACTGGATAACTCACAGTGTTTTCCAAAGGGTCTTGGCAGTTGCAATTCTGGTTTTGCCATCCATAACACACACAGCTTGTTTCACGCTCAGACTGGCTCCCACACCTGTTGCTATCCTTAGTGATCATTCTGTGGTACTGGCATCTCATAAATGCTGGGTTCTCTGCTGCAGCTGGGCTGTACCTCCATTAACAGCCTTCAAAACCAGTATCACCTGGGGAAACTTACATATTATCAAATTCAGCTGCTCGTCTTTGGCTGCTTCTGGATCATAGCTTCTTGATTCAAATCTTCCAAAAGATTTTCCCTCAATAATGGTGGTCTCTTCATCACAACTGATTCTTGAGCCCCAGCTGACCTGTATCAGTTATCCCAGTATGCAAAGATTTCAATTTAGTGGTTCTAGTAACTTGTTAATAACAGCCAATTCTTCAACTCTAGCTGACCACAGATTCTTAATTCAAAATAGCAAATAGCTCTGATAGTAGACTTTAAGGGACGCTCAAACTTCCCTCTGAAACTTTATAAACCGGGCCTCCATTATCTGTACTGCTCTCAGCATTGTCTTGTATAAATTATCATGATCTCTCACTAAGCTCAGAGCACTCAATGGCTTTTCTAGCCCCAAGTTCCAAAGTCCTTTCACAATCTTCCCAAAACACATGTCAAGTCTGTCATACAACACCCCACTCCTGGTACCAATTTCTGTCTTAGGGCTTCTATTGCAGTGATAAAACACTATAACAAAAGAAAATTGAGGAGGAAAGGGTTTATTTCAGCTTTCCATCACTGAGGAAAGTCAGTCAGGGCAGGAACTCAAGGAGCCTGGAGGCAGGAAATTAAGCAGAGGCCTTGGAGGGATGGTGCTGGTTGACTTGCTTCTTGTGGCTTGCTCAGCTGGCTTTTTTTTTTTTTTTTTTTTCCTTTCTTTTTTAGGCAGGGTCTGTCTATGTAACCATGGCTGTCCTAGATAGAACTCTGTGTAGAACAAGCTGGCCTCAAACTCAGAGAGAGATGCCTGCCTCTGTCTCCAGAGTGCTGGAATTAAAGGTGTGTACCACTATGCCCAGTTCAGCCCAGTCTCATGCAGTCCAGAACCACTTTCCAAGGGATGGCACTGCCTTTTCACATCAATCATTAATCAAGAGAGTGTTCCACAGATTTGTCTACAGGCCTTTTTGTTTGGTTGGTTTTTGTTTTTGGTTGTTTGAGACAAGGTCTCGCTATATATCTCTGGCTGTCTTGGAACTCACTATGTAGACCAGGTTGGCCTTGAAATCACAGAGATCCTGTGGTGATATATTGTGTATCAAATAAAGCTTGCCTGAAGATCAGAGGACAGAACAAGCCACTAGATTAAACATAGAAGCCAGGCAGTGGTGGCACACACCTTTAATCCTAGCACTCGGGAGGCAGAGATCTGTTTGGATTTCTGTGAGTTCAAAGCTACCCTGGACTACATGAGATTCACTCAGTCTAGGAGAGAAACAGATCCAGACAGTGGTGGCACACACTTTTAATCCCAGTACTTGGGAATCACACACAATCCGAGGAAGGGTGGCTGGGTGGAGAAAGGTGTATAAGGCGTGAAGAGACAGGAACTAGAGGCTTTTTCAGGCTGAGAAGTCGTAGAGGTAAGATGTGGCAGTGGCTTGTTCCTTTTTCTCTCTGATCTTTCAGCATTTATGCCAATGTCTGGCTTAGGGTTTTTATTAAAAGACCAAATTACATTTTGCGTTACAAGATCCACCTGACTCTGCCTCCCAAATGTTGAGATTAAAGATGTGTGCTACCACATTTGGCCAGGCCAATCTTATGGAGGCATTTTTGCAATTGAGATTCTTTCCTCTCAGATAACTCTAGCTTTTTTTTTTTTTTTTTTTTTTAAAGATTTATTTATCATGTATACAATGCTCTGCCTGCATGTATGCCTGCAGGCCAGAAGAGGGAACCAGATCTCATTACAGATGGTTATGAGCCACCATGTGGTTGCTGGGAATTGAACTCAGGACCTCTGGAAGAGCAGTCAGTGCTCTTAACCTCTGAGCCATCTCTCCAGCCCAATAACTCTAGCTTTTGTCAAGTTTACAAAAATAAGAAAAAAATCCAAAAACTAGTCAGCACCCCGGGGCTCTGTGAGGCCTGCATCCTATGAGGAGGGGTCCACACATTAGTGGGGTTGCTGAAGGGAGTTCAAGGGTATATAAGCAACACACAAGACTGCCCACTTCTTAGGTAACTATGTGCTAAGTTGGGAGAGCACCTGCAGGCCCAAGTGTGGTAAGAAAGTTTGGGCTAGGGAAGCCTGTCCAGGCAGGAGTTCTTGCCACCTTCCCCAGTGATGGCCACCATTCCCCAAAATCAGAGGCCCATAGAGGATATGCAGGGCAAACCTAGCAGCCCATCCACTGCAGTCTTCAAGGTAGAAGCCAGTAACTAATGTGAGGACCCTCTATCCTATGCTACTTTGGCTCTGGCAAACTCCTGTCAAAGAATATAAATTAGCTTCAGGATGTTCCAGCCTGCTGAGCTTCCAAGATTCCATCTCTAGTTGGCATTTGGGCCATCAAAAGGTGGTGTTAAGCTTTCAGCCTCTGACTTCTCTCAAGACAAAACCATGGCAAGCCATCAGAATTCTTTAAGACTGAGCAGAGAGTTTCCCTTGCCCTGGAATGATCTCCCAAAGGTATAATACATCTGAGAGGTGAGGAGTCTGCTCATAGGTCTATGGGTAGTGTATGAGATGAGGCAGTAGAAACTGGGAGAGGCCAAAGTATGTGGACTATCATCTCTCACCCAAGACTTTGACCCTACTTGAGGTGCTATAGGGGGGCCCCTCCTTGGGGTCTTGCTGGGCAGTGAGGCAGATCAAGCCAGGCACTGGGGTGGTGAATGGCGCCAGTCTGTGTAGTAGTAGGCTTGGCCACTGACCCATCCCCACCTTTCTTCTGGACATTCACTCCCAACCCCCATTGTGGCGTCAGGGGCTGGGACTGTCTGGAGAGGTCTGTGTTTCACTTGACTGCAGCTTCTATGCCAGCTACTTTGATGGGGGATGGTATGATGCATACGAGGGCCCATATGGCACATACCCAGGGTCCCTATTGAGTAAATAGAAGGAGGCCCAAATATGGAAGAAGTGACTGTCCTCCCACTTGCCAATTACTGAGGTCCTGACAGGCATGGGAGTCCAGGCCAGATTAAAAAAAAAAAATCTAGGCTCAGGGAGCCCTGTTTCTTTTCTGCTCTCTATAACCTTGTTAGGCAGCCTGCCTGCTGGACCAAGGACTGGACCTCTCTGGTTTTCCTTCCTGAGCCCCAGCCCATCAATGAATTCTCATCCCAGGAGGAGCAAGGCCTCTATCCACTATAGCAGGGAAAATAGTTTGCACACAGAGTGACTTTGCAGGCCATATCAGCGGAGATTCTGATGCTAAGGGTCGAGGTTCTATGAGAAGGCAAAGGAGGGACTAAGAAGGAGGTGGCACAGAAGTGTGGTTTGAATATCTACACCTGCAGGTTCATAAACATCTCATTTACATTATTAAGATTTTCAGGAGCTGCTTCTCTGCATGGCTAGGCTTGTAATTTCTCTGCTCCACTAATAGCAGCCATTACCCTGTGCAGATCAGACTGAGGCTCGAAGCCAACCACCAGTATGGTGGGCAGTACCAGCCAGATCCTGAGCCACATATAGAGCCTCCCTGCCCAGGGTAAGGGTCTCACAGCTTTGTTCTTTGGTCTTGTTGGCTTCTTTAGGGGCTGTGATGATCAAGATGGAGACTCAAAGAATGGAACTTAGGGCCCCACAAAGAGACAGATGGAGATGAGGAGATGAGAGATGAGGAGACACTGATTGGGGGCCAGCTCTGCAGAGAAATGCCTGGGCAGATGGCCAGGATCAGGGTGGGCCTTGTCTCTGCACCTGACTCCACCTGCGTCTGTCTGTCTGCTTTTTCTCCCCATTCCTGCCCCTAATCGGAGGTCATTAGCTACTTACCTGTAATTTCCTTGGAATGTGCTGTCTCCTGATGAGCCCCAGTGTCTGGGGGCCCAAGAGCAAGTGAGTGGGTGTCTAGGGTGTAGTGAAAGGCTCCAACCAAGGTTCCAGGTCACAGACACAGAAAAAACCATAAAACCTGCCCCAAAGATAAGCAGCCAGGTTTTTTGCTTGAACCCAGCTGTACTATATGGTTTTCTCAAGTCCCACATGGTCCTAGGCTCCAATATCCCAGAGGTTCATGGAAGACAACCTGGTATGGCTATCCAGCCTGAGCATGGTATGCTATGGAAGGCAGACAGGCTGGAGCTGCTAATATTCAAGTGGGAGCTACCTTGGGGGTCCCAAGAGTGGGAAGGGCTCAGGGGAAGGTAATTTTTTCCTACATTCTCCCATTTTGGAACTGGTTTATAAAATGGTCCAAGTGTCTAGATACTTCCCATCCTTGGCTGGGGGCAAAGAAAGCATGGCCACTGCTGTGCTGGACAGCCTTGGTTTGGCTCCTGATCCCAAGCCATTGTTTTAGAAGAGCTAGAGGTGCTGGCTGGCCTTGCTAACCCCTTTGCTAGGCTGACTTCCCACAACCTCAGTTCTGCCTGCCAGGCTGGGGCTTAGAGCTGGAGTATAAGCCACTGCCAAGGGCTCCTGACTGTCCTGGGAGGCCATATCTAAGATGGAAATACTTAATCCGAAACCCTTCCTGAGTCTGGTCTTGCACCATAGCCTGGTTAGACCTGGCCAGCCCCTCCTAGGAGCAATGTCCACCTTTGTGTTGGAGTTATGCTGCAGTTTTAGTCAAAGCCTGATCCCTTGGTATCCTTGGTACCCTGTCCTGGGCTTGAGCACAAATAAGAATGTGGTCCTCATGACCAGGATAACTGGATAGTCCTCTTAGGGTGCATCTCAAGCTAGGAGTTGGAAGGGGTAGACAGGGACAGGCTTCTGGCCATGAGCAAGGCTAACCCTCTATGACCTATATTTTAGGTGTTACATAGCTTTGACAGTGCCAGTCCCCACATATACCCACCCTGTACTCCCCTTTGAGGTTTCAATATATAGAAGAGGCTTCGTCATACTGACTACACATGGGGCCTTAGAATATATAGCCAGACAGGCTTGGCTTTTGAGTGTGTCTACTCTAAGGGCCCCTTGGGTTACTTGCCACCTCCTGGGCCCCCTGAATTTGGAAGCAGTGTATCATCCTTAGGCTCAGACCTAGTCTACATATTCTGTAAAGAAGCAAGAGTACCTGACTGTCATGTGGGAAGTCTCTCTGGAGGTTCTCCTCTCTCACATCTGTGTATACTTGGGTATTCATATAGGCAATTTAATGTCTATATAGGTGATGTCAAGAGCATGTGGGTGTGTCCTGCTGTGTTCCCACAGAGGCATCATGAATATACATGTTTGTTTATAGTGGAGGGAAAGGGGTATCTGTGTCTCCAGAGATCTCTGCTCTGGATTCAGGAAGAGCTAGAACTGCTAGACCTCTACCAAGTAGGCATGGGGCAGGTGTGTAGCTGACTGGAGCTCTCCACAGGCAAGTGATCCAACTTAGGAGTGAATGTAGCTCTGCCCCTTGGTGCTAGAAAGTCCCAGTGGTGTTAATCCTGCCGAAGTCAGCTAGGAATTCCAAGATGGGACGTGTGGCTGCTCAGGGCCTCACACTAGCTTACTGTGAGCACATTCCTGGCATTTGAGGCTCCCTGGATGGGAAAAGAGGTCAAGGAAGAGGTTTGCCAACTCAAAAGGAGCTCCTGGCCTGGGGAGAGGGTCCTTGGGTAGCAGTAGGTGCCTTGTGTGGACTCTGTCTTGCCTCCAGAGCACTGGTCTCAGACAAACTGAAGAATCCATGGCAGACTGCAAGTCAGAGCAGGACACAACATTCTGGATCCTGGGGCCACTGCTCACTGAGTGGGCTCGGCCACTCTGCCCATGGGCTTTAAGACCTCATTGGCCTTACTCCCTCCAGGACCTTGTTGCCTAGGGCCTCCTACAGCCAGCCCCAGATCTCCCATAGCCTAGTTCTGAGAGCTGAGGCAGGTGGGATGAGAAACACACTCAGGTGTGGGAAACAGCCTTGCTTCTACCTGTGCTGGCTGCCTCCATTGGCACATCTGTCTGCCTGTGTGTCTGGTAAGGTTGTTCATGTGGGCCTGGGTGGGAGGGTTTAGGGACAAAGGGTCTTTGTTTGGGTGGATTTGGGGCACAGCCCCTTGCTCTGGGGCAGTGACTCATAGGTTCTTCCAGGAGATAACATCAGTTTTGAAACAGTCAGTATGCATACATGTAGCCCAGGCCCAGCACCACATCCCTAAGCCAGCCCTGCTGAGACCTGGTGATATGAGGTGGCAGCCAGAACTGGAGTAAACAGGAAGCCAAGTGTTGGAGCCAAGTAAACTCCATTTCTGACACTTAAGTATCTCTCCGAAGCGGCTCTTCAATCTCCCAAAGCTACCTCCTAGCCTTTCCAGATACCTCCCTAGTGGCCCAGAGGTCATAGTAGTGGCATCCCCTAGGTCTGTGCTGGCCACAGGACCATTTCTCAGAAAGCAGGACATACTGATGCCTGACTCTCCAAAGCATTTACAGGAGATTCAGGATTCTTCCTCTAGTTCAGGGCTGACAGCACTGGAGTAGGGCCCATCCTGTATGCTTGAGGGCAAGACTGACCTGCCACCACCACAGGAACTTGAGCTGTCACCATCCATCATTTCCTTTCAGGATCAGAAGTGGGGGGCTGTAGGAATGGCCCACAGTAAAGACTGGGCCAACTTGAGACCCTCAGATGCCACAGGAGGGAGTGGCTGGGTCTTAGGTTTCTTTCTCCTTGGGTCACTGAGCATGGTCAGGTCCTGGCTTAGTGGAAAGGCAGAGCTTGATGTAGGCTCATTACACCAGGCCTGCCCTCAGAGAGGCAGTTACTACCGAGGGTATTTATTCTACAGTATGAAGCTGACTGATAGGGTCACACATTGCAATCCCTGGCTTCTCCCCAACCTGGAGCAGCATTCATTACCAAAGCCAGTTAGGCTGAGATGAGCTACACAGTGTTGTTGGAAAGTCCCAAAACAGTATTTTCCTCTGTAACCCCATTAGAAAGGGGTGCTATAGTCCATGGGAATACTGCTAAGACCACACTCCAAGCCTTGTTGGTGGTCACACCTTGTTCAGGGGCCTGAGGTAAACTAGGAGATGAGACATGGATGAGGCCCAGATAGGCCAGGTCTTCTGGATGCTTTGGCACTTGCTGCCTCTCCCTGGTTTCCCCAAAGGACTTTTGGTTCTAGCCACTCATTTCCATGCCTCCCTCACCTGCCATGGGGAATCTCAAGGGGTTAGGGGGTGGGGAAGACCCATGGAAGCAACCCCAGAGCATGGCAGGGGATAAACATGCCTGTGATGTGATAAGATGCTGGCTAGTTTTATGGCAGCTTCATACAAGTTACAGTCACTGGAAAGGAGGGAACCTCAATTCAGAAAATGCTTCCATAAGATCAGGCTGTAAGGCATTTTCTTAATTAATGATTGATGGAGGAGGGCCCAGCCCATTGTGGGTGGTGCCATCCATGGGCTGGCTGAGTAAGCCATGGGGAGCAAGTCAGTGAGCAGCACCCTTCCATGGCCTCTGCAACAGTACCTACCTCCAGGTTCCTGCCCTGTTTGACTTCCTTTGAAGATGAACAGGGATATGAAAGTGTAAGCCAAATAAACCCTCTCCTCTCTGCCTTAGGGTTTCTATTGCTGTGAAGAGACATCATGACCATGGCAACTCTCAAAAAGGAAAAAATTTAGTTGGGGTTGGCTTACAGTTCAGAGGTTTAGTTCATTGTTGTCATGGTGGGAAGCATGGTGGCATGTAGGCATGCATGGTGCTGGAGAGGTAGCCGAGAGTTCTACATCTGGATCCCAAGGCAGCAGGAAGAGACTGAGAAACACTGGGCCTGGCTTGAGCTTCTGAGACCTCAAAGCCTGCCCTCAGTGACAGACTCCAACAATATCACACATGCTCCAACAAGACCATATCTCCCAATAGTGTCAGTCCCTATGAGCCTATGGGGCCATTTTCATTCAAACTACTATACTCCTCAGCTTGCTTTTTGGTTATGGTGTTTCATCATGGCAATAGTAACCCTAACTAAGATAGGCAGGGATCCAGGAAGGGTCATTTCAGGATGATGCATGATGTGGGCAGTGGTGTTGGGAACTGAGAGATGTCAGAGGCAGGGACTGGTGAGCACTTGAGGGACAGAGTTGAAAGTGAGACTCAGGGAAGGTATTTTTTTCCCAGAAAATGGGCTGCTGGGACAAAAGAATCCCAGAAAGAAGAGACACTTGACAGGTGAAGATCTGACCTCTCAAAAGCTCTGTGTTTGCCTCAGGGTGAAGATTGTCCAAGCCTGGTATTGTGTGATACTTCCTGGGAAGATGTAAATAAATGTTTATTCACCCAGATAGAAATAAGGATATCGCCAAAGTCCAAGTTGGTGAGCCAGTGGGTTTTATTGGGGTTATTTACTGGAGAAGAAATGGCTCAAAGACACCTGTATCACTAAAAGCCTATCCTATTATGAGTAACAAAGCTAGAAACCTAGAGTATACTCCACAACATGCAGGTAGCTCAACAAGTTAGAGACAGTTCTTTCCAGTCACCCAGTTGATTTGAGACTCTTCCAGGTAGTTCAGTTTCTTTAAAAGTGTCTTTCAGCCTCCTTGTACCTTATGCTCGTTTGGCAGGAGAGGAACAAGAGAGGAGACTGACTTTAGTCAGTTTCAGGAACTTCCTGAAACCTTTGCGTTCTTTTCATCCTGAACTTCCCAGACATACCTGCAGGATGAAGTGATTACTTCCCCTTAGAATATTCCCTGTCTTTCTTGCAGGGTGGAATATTTAATTTTTTTTTCAATTAACATTTTCCTTTATTTTACATACTGACCACAGTTTCCCCTCCCTCTTCTCCCATTTTCTCCCTCCTGATTTTCATCTACTCCCCTCCCCATCCACTTACTTCTATGTCTCCATTCAGAAAGGGGCAGGTGTCCCATAGGCTTGAACATAGCATGGCACATCAAGTTGAGGTAGAACCGAGCTCCTCCCCTTGTATAAAGGTTGGGTAAGGTAATCCAACATGGGGAAAAGGTTCCCAAAAGCCAGCTAAGTGCCAGGGACAGGTCCTGATCTCACTGCTAGGAGCCTTACAACATACCAAGCTACACAACTGTCACACACATGCAGAGGGCCTAGGTTGGTCCCATGCAGGCTCCCTGTTTGTTGGTTCAGAGTCGATGTGCTCCTATGAGCTCAGGTCAGCTGTCTCTGTGGGTTCCTCCATCATGACCTTGACCCCCTGGCTCATACAATCCCTCCTCTCTTTCTTCAGGAGAACTCCTGGAGCTCAGCCCAGTGCTTGGCTCTGGATCTCTGCATCTGCTTCCATCAGTTACTAGATAAAGACTCTGTGATGACAATTGGGGTAGTCACCAATTTCATTACAATAGATGGCCAGTTCAGGCACCCTCTCTACTATTGCTAGAGGTCTCAGCTGGAGTCATCCTTGTGGATTCCTGGGAGTTTCCCTGGCACCATTCACCTCCCTTTTAACATCCTGTTACTTCACCTCCTTTCTAAACATCCTTTGTCTTACCAGCTTCCTTTCAAGATAGAATGTCAAATGTTTGCTCTGCTCCAGGGACTGGACCTGACTAGGAGTGGGGAGATGGAATGAAGAAAAGATAGAGATACAGATGAAGAAAAGATAGAGATACAGAAATGCTGGTGTTGGGTGAACACAGCAAGCCCCATGAAGCAAACAAGTGGCCAGGCTCTTCCCCTGAGAACCTCTAACCACAAAACACTCTTAACTGCCCTAATGGCCAAATGCAGCTCTCACCCTACAGAGTAAAAAGCCCAAGCCCAGGACTTGAAATTCCACCAATCCCCACCGTGGAGAGCTCTGTGTAGCAAGCTTTCTTATTGGACTTTCTTTGCCATTAGCCCCCTAATA
Source organism: Peromyscus maniculatus bairdii (assembly GCF_049852395.1). Lineage (NCBI taxonomy): Eukaryota > Metazoa > Chordata > Mammalia > Rodentia > Cricetidae > Peromyscus > Peromyscus maniculatus. Next base: position 173,310,273 of record NC_134853.1, read on the forward strand.
ATGACACGGAGACTTATTGTTAATTATGAAAGCTTGGCCTTAGCTTAGGCTTGTTTTCAACTAGCTCTTATAACTTAAATTAACCTGTTTCTATTAATATGTTTTGCTACATGGCTCTTTACCTTTCATTGGTACCATGCATCCAACTTGCTCTGTGTCTTGCTGACAAAATCTACGCACCTAGATTTATCCTCTCAGTTTCTCTACTCAGAAGTCCCACCTAACCTCTCCTGCATGGCTATCGGCTGTTTAGTTTTTTATTAAACCAGTCACAATGACAAATCTTCACACAGTGTACAAATATCCCAGCACAGCTCCGAGCACCCCTGCCCCTGAAATTCTATATAAACCCTGTCTTCTACTTAGTTCTCTGCTGCAGAGGCAGCTACTATCCTGGATTTTCTCCTCCCAATAAATCTCTTGTGTGAGGTTTGTTGAGCAGTGTGACTTTGTGGTATTTCTTGGCTCTCTGCTACCAGAAATCCTTTCCCTTCAGAGCTATAACATTTACTGTAGTGTATAAAGGGCCAAGGGAGGGGCTGGAGAGGTGGCTCAGAGGTTAAGAGCACTGGCTGCTCTTCCACAGGTCCTGAGTTTAATTCCCAGCAACCACATGGTGGCTCACAACCATCTGTAATGAGATCTGGTGCCCTCTTCTGGCCTGTAGACATACATGCAGGCAGAACACTGTATACATAATAAATAAATAAATCTTTAAAAAAAATAATAAAGGGCCAAGGGAAAAACACCCTGACCCTGACTTGACCCCAGGACCAAAGATTGAAATCCCACCAATCCTTGAGCTTGCCCCAGAACCAGGCTACAAAACCCCACAAATCTTAAGTCACCCTGAAAGGCTCTACTCTCTCCCTCCCCCAGAAAACCCTATATAAGCTCTATACCCTGTTCAGTTTGCTGCTGCTTCTTACCCTAGAGGCAGTCACCCTCCTGGATTTTTTCTTCCCAATAAATCTCTTGAGTGAGGTGTGTTGTGTGGTGTGACATTTTTGCTATAGTGGAGCCCAGCTATAACAATTTTGGCCTGAGCCAGAAAGGGAACAGAACTGTAACACTTTGATTGGGAAAACTTTCTCTTAGCAGAGCGGAGTTGTTACATTTCCTAGTTCCTGACCAGAGCTGTAACACTTCTGTAACAACTTCTCTGGGGAAACCCTTCCCTAATGGAGCAGAGTTGTTACACTTTCATTGGGGAAATCTTTCTCTGGAACAGAGCTATAAGTTGATACACTTAACAGTGACTTTGTGGTATTCCTTGGCTCCTGACTGCCAGACTCCCTTTCCATCAGAGATGCGATGCTTACACTTACAGGTTGCAATGTTTCATCTCCCTTCAGAATATCCTGTGTTTTAAAGAGCTTCCCTCCAAGATAGAATGCTTTAAATCAGAGAAAACTGATACACAACACAGTGAAAACATTTAAACGGAGCTCAGGTAGATGACCAGCTAGTAAAAGTGCTAACCATGTAAACCTGACAACTGCCTGAACTGAAGTAGGAAGCTAGATGTGGTAGTGTACATTTGTAATTGTGGCACTCTACAGCAAAAATGGAGGTAAAGCCAGAAGAACCACTAGACGCTCACAGGCCAGCAAGACCTATCTCAGCAAGGTAGAAGGTGAGAACTGTATTCCAAAAGTTGTCCTCTGACCACTACAGGCATATTATGGCACGAGCATGTACACACACACACACACACACACACACACACACACACACACACACACACACCATACACATACAAATAAATTGTTAAGTATTTAATCTAGTTTAAAATATGTGACATGTGGCCTTGGCCCAGTACATACCTTCAGAAAGGCTTACAGTATTTAGGATTTGGACAGGGCACTGGGAGTACCAGCATGCAACTTATTTTGACCTATTAAAGTTGATTTTTCATATTATCCAATATGAAAGCATTAATTTAGGGGCGTTTTTTTCATTTTTTGTTTTTGATCCAAGGGATTTCACCAGGCTAGCCTCAGACTCACTATGTAGCCTAGGTTAGTCTTGAATATACAGTGATCTTCTGCCTCAGCCTTTGTATTCTGGAATTATGATCATCAGCTACTATGCCCATCTCTAAAACTGCAGAGGTCTCTGCAACCACTATGGCCAGCAGGGTAATGAACCAAGGGAGGCAAGAAGATAGTTCAATTCAACACAACTAAGTAACCAGTGTTGGTTCAAACTTTGGAAGTCTGACCCCAAGTAGTTTATTTTAGGCATATTTAAGCACAGCATAATTTGGTGAAAAATTTCCTGGTAATAATTAACAAAATCCTGTGTGTACAATAAAGCTTAAGACATGACTGCATTGAAACTCTTTGTATAGTATACATGACACCTTCCATAAAGAGAGTTTCTATAGATTGACAAGCTCATGATAATGGTCTTGGAAGGACCTGGTGTTCACAGGGATAGCACAAAGGTCACCAGGCTATTAACCATGTCTACTTGCAGCTTTCTGGGTGGATAACAGGTATGCAACAGGTATGCATCCCTCCCTTTGAAGGGACAACCGTGTGTGTTTAACATTCCTGGTTCCCCTAATTGCTTATCTGTGAGCACAAGAATCTCCATACCTCCCATATAAAACATTAAAATTTAAAGCTGAATAGAGCACAACCTGGCTAAATTTCCCTATTCATGCTATGGGCAACATATGTCAGAATTGAAAGGATACCTCAAAGCTAAAGCCTGGCCCTCTGTGACTTGCAGCTACCTACTTTCTGTGGTCTTAGAGACAACAGATAGGCTGTGAACTTCAGAGCCCAGGATGCCTTTCAGTGACAACTTTGCCTTGGATTGGGGTCACTTTACTATCTGTCATGGTACTAGCCACAACCTCTTAAGACTCACAGGATGTCACATACCTGGAAGATCATGGTCATCCCAGGTGGTCTGTCTTAGTGTTCTATTGCTGTGACAAAACACCATGACCAGGTAATGTACAAAAGAAAGCATTTTATTGGGAACTTGCTTACATTTCCCAAGTGTCAGTCCATGACCATCATGGATGGCAGAGAGTGTGCCAGCAGGTAGGTGTGGCACTAGAGCAGTAGCTGTGAACTTACATCTGATCCATAAACTGCAGGCAGAGAGAGATGGAGACTGGGTCTGCTGTGGGCTTTTGAACCCCCAGTGACACACCACCTCCAACAAGGCCATACCTCCTAATCCTAATCTCAGTCCAACTGAGAACTGAACATTCAAACAAATACATGAGCCTATAGGGTCCATTCATATTCAAACCATCACACAGTCTGATCCACTAGGTCCTTAGGAGACAAGAATGGCAGACCATTGAACCCATCTTCTCAGGGAACTTGGGACCAAATTGGTACATCTTTTAAGTATCCCCTGAGATCTCACCTGTGGTGGGAACCACTGGATGAGATATTGGCATCAGGCCTGTTTTAGTTAGGGTTTCTTTTTCTTTTCTTTTCTTTTTTTTTTTTTTAAAGATTTATTTATTTATTATGTATACAGTGTTCTGTTTGCATGTATCCCCCTGCAGGCCAGAAGAGGGAGCCAGATCTCATTACAGATGGTTGTGAGCCACTATGTGGTTGCTGGGAATTGAACTCAAGACCTCTGGAAGAACAGCCAGTGCTCTTAACCTCTGAGCCATCTCTCCAGCCCTTCTTTTTCTATGGTGGTATTTTATTTGTACTGAAATGTGATTTTAATTGTATGTTAATAAATAAAGTTGTCCCGGGGGTCAGAGCTATTAGAGCCATAGCAAGAGCCTGGCGGTGGTGGCACATGCCTTTAATCCCAGTACTTGGTAGGCAGAGATAGGTAAATCTCTGTGTGTTCAGGGATACAGCCAGCATTGGAGACATATGCCTTTAAGACCTGGAGGGCTGTACTTACAGGCAGTGACGAGGCAGTCACGTGTTTGGGTTTACAACCAATGAGAAGGCAGAACAGAAAGACTATGAAAAGACAAACACACAGGAAGTAGGTCTCTTTTGGAGAGGTAGGACCACCACAGGAGGAAGGGTAAGGTTTTAGCTCTGAGCTCTGACCTCTTGGCTTTCTTCTTTACATTGGTTCTGTGTTTCTTATTTAATAAGACGGTTGGTTACATCTACATTTTTCTTTCTTTCTTTCCTTTTATTTCTTTTTCTTTTTCTTTTTTTATTTTTGAGACAGGGTTTCTTTATGTAGCCCTAGCTATTCTGGAACTCAGTCTGTAGATCAGGCTGGCTTTGAACTCATAGAGATCTGCCTGCCTCTGCTTCCTGAATGCTGGGATTAACCACTGCTTGGCTAGTTAAGGTTTCTGTTGCTGTGAAGAGACACCATGACCACAGCAACTCTTTTTTTTTTTTTAATTTTTTTGGTTTTTCGAGACAGGGTTTCTCTGTGTAGCTTTGCGCCTTTTTCCTGGAACTCACTTGGTAGCCCAGGCTGGCCTCGAACTCACAGAGATCCGCCTGCCTCTGCCTCCCGAGTGCTGGGATTAAAGGCGTGCGTCACCACCGCCCGGCTAACACAGCAACTCTTATAGTGAAAAATATTTTAATTGGGGCTGTCTTACAGTTCAGAGGTTTAGTCCATTATCATCATGGTGGGAAGCATGGCAGCATGCAGGCAGACATGGTGCTGGAGAGGTAGCAAGAGTACTTACTACATTTGGACTGGCAGGCAGCAGGAAGAAGAAACACAGTGGGCCTGGTTTGAGCATCTGAAATCTCAAAGCCTACCCCCACTGATGCACTTCCTCCAATGAGGCCACACCTCCTAATAGTGATACTCTCTGAGCCTCTGGGGGACATTTTTATTTAAACCACCACAAAGCCTGAAGGGTTCTGTGTTACTCCAAGACTCATAAATCCACAGTGAATCAGTCATGGCATGTTCCAATCTGTAAGCAGAGGGCTCTGACCCACTTTAGGATCCTCTGTAACACTGGGAGGATGGCATACTTACTCTGTTCTACTGCCTTCCTACTCTTGGGGGAAACCTTGTCTCCCACTCCTGAAGCTGATATGGACCTCCATTTCAGTGGCCTGTGGTTGGTGGGATCCCTAGCCTTTTGGCTACATCAAAGTTGTGAGCCACCTGCTTTCTAATCAAGGTTCTCAAAGCTCCTATGAGGAACTGAGTTTCACTTCACAAGAAAGGTCCAAGCCCTAACTGCTGATCCTATAAAAGAGACTTTATCTGTAAATAAGGTCTCTTTGTGATAAGTTTAGGTGATGTCATTGGAGGCCCTAGATTTAAAAAAACAAACAAACTGGGTTCTACCAGAGTTGGAAAACTATTGTGCACCACCCCTCAAGGCAGCAGGACACAGTGGGTGTTATGGTTTTAATAAGAATGCTCCCCACAAAGACTTACATATTTGGGGCTGGGCAGTGGTGGCGCACGACCAAAGACATATATTTAGCAGGACAGTGGTGGCACATGCCTTTAATTCCAGCCCTTGGGAGGCAGAACCAGGTGAATCTCCGTGAGTTCAAGGCCAGCCTGGTCTACAGAGCAGAACCAGGACAGGCACCAAAATTACACAGAGAAACCCTGTCTCAAAAAGAAGAAGAAGAAGAAGCAGAAGCAGGCAGATCTCTGAGTATGAGGCCAGCATGTTCTACAGAGTGAGTTCTAGGACAGCTAGGGCTACACAGAGAAACCCTGTTTTGAAAAACAAACAAATAAACAAACAACAACAACAACAAAAGACTCACATATTTGAATGCTTAGTCACCAGGGATGATGGACTTTGAGGTTTCAAAAGCCTACTCCAAGCGTAGAGTCTCTCTCTCTCAGCCTATGGATCAGGATGTAGAACTCTCAAGAGTTGTTAACTTGCATTAGGGAAACTTTTCCCAGAGCAGAGCTGTAACAGTCCCACCAGAGCAGAACTGCAATGCTTACAGTGACTTGTGGATTCCTTGGCTCTCAACTGCCAGGATACCTTTCCATCCAAGCTGCAACACTTACATTTGGTACCCTAACTCAGATAGGCTCTCCTGGTGCCTGTGTTTTCCCTTATGGTCTGAGCTGTACTGGGACCCTATCCCTCATCTCCAGTCCACCTGAAACAGACTCACCTTCCAGCTTGACAATCACTCAGCACCCCATCCATCCACCAGCAGCAATTGGGTAAGCTGCCCTTTTGGTCAGTGTAGACATTTCTCTGAGTCCTAGGGAGTGACTGTTGGGTGTCCAGCACTCCTCTGGTACTCTTGGAGGTGGAGGCACCCCCAGCCACGGTCTTTAAGGCTATGGCTGGCCCTCTTCACCTGACCCCGTCCCACCACCCTCAGTGCTGCAATCCTGCAGGTTCCTCAGGCCCAACAGGGCTACTGCGCCCCTTCCTGCCCTCTTCTCCCATCTTCCCTTTGGAGCTGCCCATAATCCCACAGCCCCTCTATGTTGGGGGAATTCATTTCGCCAATAGCTTTGGGGTACAAGCCTTGGGGTGTCGTTTCTTATCTCAGTATGTGAGTGACTGCTTGAGAGGAGAGAGAGTTGCGCTCTCTCTTGGGGTGAGGAGACTGGGTCAAGGGGTAGAAAGCAGCTTGCAGGTGGTTCCCATCAGCCTTGAGGAGAACAGAAAAGCTGGATCAGCAGCAGATCCACACCGTGTCTACCTTGCTTTGTGTTAGTGGGTCTGTTTCCTCATTTCATCCCTTAATAAACTGATATATGTATACCTCTGTGGGCTCTCACCTTACTTCTAGGCCCTCATGGCTTTTGCCACCCCATCCCCAACCCTTTCCTGTGGATAAGACACCCCATCACCCTCCTGTAGACGAAATTCTAAAAGGTCTTATTAAATAAGAAACACAGAGTCAAATACAGACTTAAAAGCCCAAGAGATCAGAGCACTAGCAAAGAGCCAAGACTACCTTTAGCTTACCTGTTGTCGCTTTCCCTGAGAGAAAGACCTTCTTCCTGTGTGTCTTGTGTTTTATTGCTTTCCTGTTCTGCCTTCTCATTGGCTGTAAGCCCAGCCACATGACTTCTTCATCACTGCCTGTCTATACAGACCTCCTGGTCTCTATGGTTGGTACTGGGATTAAAGACTCAAGGGTCACCATGCTTGGCTGTGTCCTTGACCACACAGAGACTCTGCCTGCCATGTGATTGGATTAAGGGCGTGGGCTACCACCACCTGACTTCTATTCCTGGCTCTCTAATGACCTCTGATCTCCAGGCAAACTTTATTTATTAACATACAAATAAAATCACATTTCAGCACAATTAAAATATTACCACACCCTCCTACACCCTCATCCCCTCACCCCCCTACCTGCTTAGAGCTCAGTTTTTATCCTTGCCTTTTGGCCTCCACAAAAGCCCTGGTACCAGGAGCCGAGTCTCTCCTCTGGCTCAGCCAGGTTAAGCCCCTGACCCCATTGAGTGTAGTGATGACCCACTGAATGGCTTGGTCCATTCTTCTCTGAGTTCTGGGGATGTCCATGACTACAGGCTGCAGTGACATTTTCCTTTTCTCTCATGCATGGGAACTGTGTCTTCCATACCCTTGCATTCCCCCTTGTGATATCTCTTAGAAAACCTTCAGCCTCTCACCTGGCACCCTACCTGAAAGACCCTAAATTTATTTGCCTTTACAATCAAATTTGGCCTCAATATCCCTTAGTTAATCAATCCAAATGGCCACCTAATGGTACCCTAGATCTGAATATTATTCAGGACTTTACAAATACTACAGGCAATTGGGGAAATGGAAAGATTCCCCATATCCTATATCCCAGCTTTCTCTTATCCCCACTCCAAGTTCTCTCTCTGTTCTTCCTGTTTCCCCACCTAACTCCTCTTAGCTTTAAAGCCCAAACCACTACTTTTAATCCAGCTAGTGAGCCTCCTCCCTATTGGCCTCCACCCACAGCTCCTTCTTCTCCAGCCCCTCCACTCTCGCCTTCTCCCTTTCCTGAGACAGGCCACCATAATCAAATCTTCCTGGTGCCCACTTTCAGCCCACCAGCAGCCCTTAGTCCCTCCACTACTCATTACTGATCCACCATGGGGTTCCCTCTATCTCCCCCTACCTGGCCTAACCTGGCCTCAGTTCTCACTTTGTGGGAGATTGCCCGGGTGGATGGCTTAGTCAGGATACACGTTCCCTTCTCATTAACTGAACTCTCTCAAACAGAAAAAAGATTGGAGTCCTATACTGCCAATTCTCCCACCTTTATTAAAGAATTCCAACATATTATCTAGTCTTATAACCTTACCTTCCATGATATTTATATGATTCTCACCAACAATCTTCTCCCTGGTCCAGGATCAGGCTAGGGCCCTTGCAAATGAAATCCACCAAATTGATGATACCCACCCAGCAGGGGCCAGGGCAGTACCTGACCAGGAATCAATTTATAACTTGCCTTCTGGCTGGTCTCCACAAGGCCACCCTTAAGGTGGTAAATTATTAAAAAACAACAACAACAACAACAACAACAACAACAACAAAAACCCACAAAGATCACAAAGGTCATACAAGACAAAACTACAAAAACCAGTCTCAATTCCTAGACCACCTTACAAAGGCTCTTACAATGCATCTATAATGGGTCCTGAGACCCCAGATGGAAAACATCTCCTTATGACCTATTTCTTCTTCCAGAGTTTCCCTGATAGTAGGGTCAAACTTACACATCTAGAGAGAGGACCCTGACTCCACAGACAGAAGTCTTAAGGTGTACAATGGGAAGAGATGAAAAAAGCCCCAAACCAAAAATACCTGATGCTAACGAAGGGCTTTCAACAGGCCATAGCAACTCCCCAGGCTCCCTGGCCTCCCAAAACCTGAGAACCTCTGAGTCCTTGTTTCAAATGCAGTCAGGAGGGCTACTGGGCCTGGACCTGTCCTAACCCCCATAAACCATCAGGACCATGTGCAAGGTGCTATCAAGAAGGTCGTTGGGGTGTCGACTGCCCCCATGTCCCTCGTGGCATGAGGACATCAAACCCAGATCACCCTTCTGACAACCTTCTTGGTCTGGCCATGAACAACTGAGGGGGCCCAGGCTCCCTTGGCCTGACCACCGCCATCTCCAACAGAGAGCCTTGGGTAATCATCACAGTATCAGAGTGATCCATCTCCTTCCTTCTGACACTGGGCCACTTTTCAATCCTGACAAATTTTGAGGGGCCCACCTCTCCTTATTGTTCCTCTATTGTTGGAGTAGTGGGACAGCCTTACTAAGCTGACCAAATCCCACGACTTAACTGTATCTTTAGGGGTATCCTCCCTTGCCCATTCCTTCCTAAAGATACCAACCTGTCCCTTCCCCTTGCTGAGAAGGGATCACCTAGACAAAGTGGGAACCTCTATTTCCTTCACCCCCCCCCATCCTCTTGACCATAGGCTCACTAGCCATTCCCCTCCTCCTCTTCCTCCTCCTCCTCTTCTGCCGCTGCCACCTCCAAGCCACAGAATCTGATACACCTTTTTTCCTTACTGGCCTCTCAGGTAGATCCCTGGGTATGGTACACTCAAAACTCCTCTATAGACAAACATTACCCCCCTCTCACCATTCAGCTACAAAACCCCACCAAATATATAACTCAGACTCAATATCCACTCTCTGTCCAAAGCCTCAGGGTACTTAACTCTCTTATCCTTGACCTCTTAAGAAAGAATCTGCTGGGCATGTTGGTGCATGACTTTAATTCCAGCACTTGGGAGGCAAAGGCAGGTGGATCTGAGTTTGAGGTCAGCCTGGTTTACAGAGCAAGTTCCAGGACAGCCAGAGCTGTTACATAGAAAACCCTGTCTTGAAAAACAAAAAAAGAAAAAGAAAAAGAAAAAAAATAATCTCCCATTTCTTCCTTTAACAACCCTATACTCAGTTAAAAAACCCAACGGAACCTACTGCTTGGTTCAGGATCTCTTACTTAACAACTCAGCAGTAGTTCCCCTTCACTCTGTAGTACCCACCCCTATATTCTCCTCTCCACCATCCCCTCAGAAACTTCAAATTTTTCTGTCCTAGACCTCAAGGATGCCATCTTTTCTATTCCTCTGGACCCTCAGTCACAAAATATCTTGGCTTTATTTGGAATGACCTGGATACTCACCTGTCTCCCCAACTCACTTGGACTGTCCTACCTAAGGGGTTCCGGGACAGCCCACATTCATTCGGCCAGGCTCTAGCATCTGCCTTATCTTCTTTGTCGCTTCCTAAATACAAGCTTATACAATATGTAGATGATCTTCTTTGTAGACCATCCCTGCAAATTAGCCAGGTTGACACCTCTACCTTATTAAACTTTCTGTCCAGCTGGAGATATAGGGTCTCACCCTCTAAGGTCCAGCTGTCCATTCCTCAGGTTACTTATCTGGGATTAGCTATTACTCAAATTCACAAGGCTGAGCTTTCATAATTAACAGTAAGTCTCTGTGTCATTATTGGGGAGTCAATGGTTCCTATGAGAAAGCCTGACTACAGGGGGCAATGTAGGGTAAAAGGATCAGGAAAAGAACACCCTGACCCTGACTTGACCCCAAGACCAAGGCCAAGGACTTGAAATCTCACCAATCCCCGATCTTGCCCCAAGGTCAGGTCACAAATCTCCACTGATCCCTGAGCACAAAATCCTACCAACCTCTGAGCATGAAATCCAGCCAATCCCTGAGCTTGCACCAGAGTCTGACCAGAGAATCCCACCAAGCTCAGGACTTGAAATCCCACCAATCTCCACCCTGGGAAGCTCCACCCCACCCCAAGAAAACCTATATAAGCCCTGTATTCTGTTCAGTTTGCTGCTGCTCACCCTAGCAGCGGGAGCCTCCCTCCTAGATTTTTCCCTCCCAATCTCTTGATTGAGGTTTCTTGTGAAGTGTGACTTTTTTTTTTTTTTTTTCTGGAGCAGAGTCTACCTGTAACAACAGAGTAGAGCAGAGCTGTAACACTTTCTCTGGGGAAACCCTCCCACATTGGAGCAGAGTTGTTTCACTTGCATTGGGGAAACCTTTCCCAGAGCAGAGCAGAACTGCAATGCTTACAGTGACTTTGTGGTATTCCTTGGCTCCCAACTGCCAGGATACCTTTCCATCCAAGCTGCAATGTTTACAGTTTCCTTTTATTTAAAAAATTCCATTGAGAGGGAAGCTCTTTAAAACACAGGATTGCTGCAGGCCACAGGAATATATCATAAAAACTCTGGTTATGGCAAAGTCACTACCTGGAGGAATCAGGGAATTCCTCCAGAGGAAGCCAAATCCCAAGGAGTTTTTGGTGTTACTTGGCTTGTTATATATCAGCTGTATTCTGTTATGAAAATCATGTGCGCCTTCATAGTTTTTCCAATTGTCTTTTCCCTAAGAAGGCCTAAGAGTGTGGACTGATCACTCTCTGGACATACACATTCCAGGTATTTGGAGAACAGCCTCAGGAAAGGCTTTCTCTGGAATCAGATATCTCCCTTGGCCACTTTCAAGGACTAGCAGTAATAACAGTCCACATGCAAGTCTCCTGATTTAAGGTAAATTCCACAAGGAGATACCACCTAGGTCAGATGGACGTTAAGTAATAGCTTTACACAATTCAGCTCGGACCCTCCTATCTTACAGCCTTACTAACTTTATAAACCGCTAACTCCTTACCTAACCACTTCTAGGAATATTTAGATAACCTTCTGTGCTGACAGCTATGCTCAGCCCAAACCCTAGTTCAAGCCTCCCTGTAATTATCATCATTGGCAGCATCCGGCCAGGTCCATCCCCAGATGGAGGAAAGTACCTTATCAGAGCTACCTCTGTACTTTCTAAGAACAGACTTAAGCATCCAGCCTACTCATTTGAGAAGGCCTGGCGGATGTGCCAGTTAAGCTTTACTTCCTGCTTTTCCAAACCTTACCTCGAGTTCCAGATCTCCCTTTAACTATTACCAAAGGCATCTAGCTATACACAGGTTGCCTAGCAACTGAGCACACTTTCCCCCACCCTGCAGAAAAACGGCAGATAGCTTGGACAGATAGGAGCCACAGGAAAAAAGAAGACAGTTTTATTTTTTCCCATTGACCTAGCAACTTATAGATTCTTAACATTCTCTACTAATCATGTTTAAGAGTTTAATAGTTTAGCACATAAGGTCCCTCTTCTTAGATATTACCCCAATTTAGCCTTTAGTTAATTCATTTCCCCATTGGCCACTTCCTTTTGGGGTTGCAAATGATAATTAACGGTTATTGCCTCTCAATGTGATTCTTATCACCCCTCCATTTGACCCTGGAGGCCTGGCTTTATATACCAGGACTTCCAGAGCACGGAAGGACAGAGAAGAGAAAAGAGAATAAAAGAACTAGATGGGTAAGAACTTGCAAGGAACAAACTGAGAAGGGAAAGAACTAGATTGAAGGGCTAGAAAAGAGTCTAGAGGAATGAGATGGAAGATGAGGAAGAGTCAAATGGGAAAGCCCTAGCTGGGTAAGAACAAGGTGAAAAGGACCTAGATGAGGCAGAATTAAGATAGAACTTAAAAGGGAACAGCAGATAAACAGAGAGACATGTGGTGGTATTGTGTTCCCCAAAATATTGTATACCTTAATAAACTTATCTGGGGTCAGAGAACAGAAAAGCCACTAGATACTTAGGATAGGCAGTGATAGCACACACCTTTAATCCTAGCATTTCAGAGGTAGAATCTCTCTGGATCTCTGTGAGTTCAAGGCCACAATGGAAACAGCTAAGCGTGGTGATACATGCCTTTAATCCCAGAAAGCGAGCCTTTAATCCCAGGGAGTGGTGGTAGAAAGCAGAAAGATATATAAGGTGTGAGGACCAGGAACTAGAAGCATTTGGCTGGTTAAGCATTTGGCCTGGTTAAGCTTTCAGGCTTTGGAGCAGCAGTTCAGCTGAGACCCATTCTGGATGAGGACTCAGGCCTCCAGTCTGAGGAGACAAGACCAGCTGAGGATCCGGCAAGGTGAGGTTAGCTGTGGCTTGTTCTGTATCTCTGATCTTCCAGCTTCACCCCAATATCTGGCTCACAGGTTTGATTTTATTAATAAGAACTTTTAAGATTCCTTCTACAGAGAAATCAGGCAAGAAAGGAGCTAGGCAAGAGAACAGAACTGAAGCTGTGTATATGTGGATGTTATGCCAGAGGAATTAAAGTGAATGGACTAAGAGCTCAGTGTGCTGAGATTCATTTTTCCCGAAAATAGTCCTCGCGGTTAATAGTTCTCTCTCCTGAGCCCCTGGGATGTATAATATTGAGGCTGGTCCCTCTAATATTATACAAGACAGGATGTTTTGAAGGGAGATGAAACATTGCAACCTGCAAGTATAAGTGTCACAGATCTGAGGGGAAAGCAGTAGGAAACCAAGGAATGCCACAAAGTCACACTGCACAACAAACCTCACACAAGAGATGTATTGGGAGGGAAAAACCCAGGAGAGTGGCTGCCTCTGCTTGAGTGAAAAGCAGCAGAGAAATGAGCTGAAGACAAGGTTAATATAGAATTTTTTGTGGGGGAACTTTCCACGGTGGGGAATGGGGGGGTTTCAAGTACTGAATTTGGGCTTTTTACTCTGTAGGGTGGGGGCTGGGCCTGGCCATTAGGGCAGTTGGAGTGTTCTGTGGGTGGAACCTATGGTGATATTTTATTTGTGCTGAAATGTAATTTTATTTGTATGTTAATAAAGTTGCCTGGGGATCAGAGCTAAGAGCAAGCCATTAAGCAGAAGTCTGGTAGTGGTAGCACAAGCCCTTAATCCAGTCACATGGCACGCAGAATCTCTGTGTGTTCAAGGATACAGCTAGCATGGAGACACACACCTTTAATCTCAGTACCAACCATAGAGACCTGGAGGTCTGTATAGACAGGCAATGACAAGGAAGTAATGTGGTTGGGTTTACAGCCAATGAGAAGGCAGAACAAAAAGGCAATGAAAGGACAGGACACAGGAAAAAGGTCCCTCTCTCAGGTGAAGGACAGCAGTGAGAGGTAAGATAAGGTGATCTTAGCTCTTGGCTACTGCTCAATCTCTGGGCTTTTTTTTTTTTTTTTTTTTTTTTTGGTTTTTCGAGACAGGGTTTCTCTGTGTAGCTTTGCGCCTTTCCTGGAACTCACTTGGTAGCCCAGGCTGGCCTCGAACTCACAGAGATCCGCCTGCCTCCGCCTCCCGAGTGCTGGGATTAAAGGCGTGCGCCACCACCGCCCGGCTTTTTTTTTTTTTTTTAGATTTATTTATCATGTATACAGTGTTCTGCCTGCATGTATGCCTGCAGGCCAGAAGAGGGCACCAGATCTCATTACAGATGGTTGTGAGCCACCATGTGGTTGTTGGGAATTGAACTCAGGACCTCTGGAAGAGCAGTCAGTGCTCTTAACCTCTGAGCCATCTCTTCAGCCCCAATCTCTGGGCTTTTAACTCTTTATTTGGCTCTGTGTTTTTTATTTAATAAGACCCTTTAGAATTACATCTACAGGAATCTGGTGACTGGAGATCCTCAGGGGAGTGGCCTGGCCACTCGCATGCCTTGAGGGACTTACAGCAAGAAAATTGGTTAAATTCTGGAAGTTAACAAACCCAAAGATTTAGGGAGTTCCTCTAACTGGCCAGATTTACTAGGTCCCTCCCTCCTTACCTATAGGGTAAAAGGACCAGGTAAAGAACACACTGTCCCTGACTTGACCCCATGTGGTTGGACTTTTCATTGGAACCATTGACTTCCCAGTAATGACATGGACTTATTATTAATTATGAAAGCTTGGTCAATAGCTTAGCTTATTTCTAACTAGCTCTTTTAACTTAAATTAACCCACTTCTATTAATTTACTTCCTGCCTTGTGGCTTTATTACCTCATCTCAGTAGTGCTCATACTGCTCTCTCTGTCTTTTTTTTTTTCTCTCTCTCTGAGACAGGGTTTCTCTGTGTAGTTTTAGTGCCTGTCCTGAAACTCACTTTCCAGGCTGGCCTCAAACCTGGCTTTGACTCTCTTTGTGTCTTATGGTGTCTCTGCCCCCAAAATCCTATCTATTGGCTGTTTAGCTTTTTATTAAATCAATCACAGTGACATATCTTCACACAGTGTAAAGGAATATTCCACAACATTTCCTCCTTTTTGTCTAAATAAAAAAAGGTTTTGCGCGGCGGCGGCGGCGGCGGCTGCTGCAGCAGCAGCAGCAGCAGCAGCAGCACACGCCTTTAATCCCAGCACTTGGGAGGCAGAGGCAGGTGGATCTCTGTGAGTTTGAGGCCAGCCTGGGCTACAGAGTGAGTTTTAGGAAAGGCACAAAGCTACACAGAGAAACCCTGTCTCAAAAAAACCAAAAAAAAAAAAAAAAGAAAAGAAAAAAAAAAGTTTTAACTCTGACAAAAGGGGAAAATGTTGTTAAATAATCTTTTTGTACACTGTGAAGATGTGTCTTTGTCAAGGCACCTTCTGATTGATTCAGTAAAAAGCTAAATGGTCAATAGCTAGGCAGAATTTTCAGGCACACAGGATGCTGGGAAGAAGAAGGCAGAGTTGCCAGCCAAACATGGAGGAAACAGGAAAGCAGCATGGGCAGAACAGAGTAAAGGTAATAAAGCCACAAGGTAGAAAGTAAATTAATAGAAATTTGTTAATTTAAGTTATAAGAGCTAGTTAGAAGCAACCCTAAGCTATTGGCACCCAGATGTGGTGGCAAGAGTTTCCACCTAAAATCTGAGAGAGCTTAAGAAGAGATTATAAATGTAGCTAAGAGCACCTTCCTAGTTCATGTCACTCATGGCGGGCCATGGTACAGTGATGTGTCCCCTGGCTGTGGCGGGTTCGCGGCATGCAGGCTGGAGCTGGAGCTCCATGGCAGATTCCTGCCGAGTTACACAGAGGTTTCTCCAAGCCATGCAGCACACTATGTGAAGGATTTAGCTTTTGTTAGTACAGACCCCCGCCCCCCAAAAAATGGTTTCTGGGCTACATGCTGCTTTGATGGAGGCATAACCACTTCCAAGAGTTGGTGGTGCGGCTCCCATTTCAGTACTTTGGCTGGCTTTTGTGTTAATGTAAATATGTATGTTACCTTTGAATGTTTGTGTATTTTCAGAGCAGGGGGACCAATAAAAACACCAATGAAAACAGGTGGCCCAGGTGATCCAGCCTCTCAGAGTGCCTCTGTTGCAGTTTTATCAGAGTTCTGCATCCTGAACAGCTTCAAGACTGCTGGCTGAGATAGTCCAGCCTCAAAGACTACTCCAACTAGGACTTCAAATGTGGCTTAAACTTTCCCATTGGACAGAGACTGAACAATAGCTAGCTCTCCCAGGACTTGACCATTATTTTAATTTTCTCAGGATCCCTTAAAGATGCCAACATCCCCAGACAACAGGAAGTGGTCTTCTAGAAGACACGATGCCCACATTCCCAAGAGGTGGGATGGGTGGTTTTTGGTCATTTCAGTGGGTTATGGATGTTTATCATCATTTACAGGGGTTAGCTACAAGTTATGGTAATGGTCAGGAAAAATACTAAACAAAGGAGATTAGATTCAGGAATCTCTTTCTGATAGGAAAAGGGGATATAGTATAGAAAAAATTGGATAAAAGGGTGGATTGTTGAGTCTACTTTTGAACAACCACTAGTCTCAGATATTTACATTGGTGTGGATTTTTGTATATTGATACAAATTTAAGGATATTTTTTGTTAGAACATACTCTATATGTTTCTATTCTTGTTTAAGGTATTGTACCTATGCAGCCCATTAAAAAATGGAATGTAGGGCTGGAGAGATGGCTCAGTGGTTAGGGGCACTAGCTGCTCTTTCAAAGGTCCTGGGTTCAATTCCCAGCAACCACATGGTGGCTCACAGCCATCTGTAATGAGATCTGGAACCCTCTTCTGGCCAGCAGGCATACATGCAGACAGAACACTGTATACATAATAAATAAATAAATCTTTTAAAAAATGTAAAGTTCTAGTCCTTAAAAGCTATTATTACAAACTGTTCAGGATAATTAAGAAATGCAAGTTAGTAATTAGTCATCTATAACAATCAAACATGTAGTCATATTAGGTGTGTTTTCAAGGCTAAACAGATATATTTTAAATAGATAGATAGTATTCAAACAATTTGAAGACCTATAGAATATGACACTTAAAATGTTTTAATAACATAAGACTTTTCATGACAGTGAGACACATCTGCACCAGGCAGTACCAATTTACTTCAAAAAAGGATGATAGGGATCAAAGAGCCTCCATATGGTGTTTGCTTTCTTTGTGGCAAAAGCTAACCATTTGGGCAGTTTTATGCTGTCCAAGCTGGACAAGCTGAACATAAAAGAAAGTGACTGCCAAATTTTTCCAAGACAGGGTAGGACAGTTCTTCAAAAATTCCTGCTTCACAGAAAAGTCTGTCAGATATTCTAGGCCTACAGGCCGAAGATGTAAGAGGAACCTTGGGTGACTGTCCAGGCAGTTAGATGTTTCTATCATTTCTTAATAGTTTTGGAAATTGTGTGCAATGCACTTCTTGTTTACTAAGGTAATATTATATCCTTCTGGGGTCTTTGATGGAATTGAAGACTAGATAGTCATAGTTATAATTTTCCTTAGTTATGATAGAAGGTAAATTAGATACAGAACTTTGGACTCATCAAGATAGGATAAATAATGGAGTATTTTCTCTGAAATTGCCAAATACAAATGTACTGAACATTGTAAATGTAATTTTTACCTGATAATTGTTCTTATTGTATATAGTTTTACTGTGTTAAAGTTAAATACTTTCCTTTTTACTTGGATTAAAAAAGGGGAAATGTGAAATAATCTTTTTGTACACTGTGAAGATGTTGTCTTTGCCAAGGTGCCTTCTGATAGGTTTAATAAAAAACTAAATGGCAATTAGGTAGGCAGGAGGTATAGGTGGTAGATCCATTCAGAGAGAACTCTGGGAAGAAGAAGGGTAGAGTTACCAGGAGATGCAGAGGGAGCAAGACATGCTGGAGGACAGGTAAACCTATAAGCCACATGGCAATATGTAGATTAATAGAAAGAGGTTAATTTAAGTTGTAAGAGTTAGTTAGTAACAAGTCTAAGCTATGGCCGAGCTTTTATAATTAACAATAAGTCTTGTGCCATTACTGGGGAGCCAGAGGTTCTGACAAAAAGGTCTGACTACAACCAAGAGCAGAGTAAAGGAAAAACACCCTATCCCTGACTTGACCCCAAACCCAAGACCAGAGCCAAGAAACTGAGTCCCATCAATCCCTCAGTTTGCCTCACGATCAGACCACAGAATCCCACCAATCCCTAAGCTTTCCCCAAGATCAGGCCACAAAAATCCCACCAGTTTCAGGCCATCCTGGAAAGCTCCACCCCTGTCCCCCCACCCCCAAACCCTATATAAGGTTTGCTTAGTCAGTTCCCTGCTGCTTCTCACCCAAGTGGAGGCATCCACTCTCTGAGTTTTTCCCTCCCAATAAATCTCTTGTGTGAGCTTTGTTGTGGTGACTTTGTGGTATTCTTTGGCTCCTGATTGCCAGGATACCTTTCCCAGCCAAGCTGTAACACTTGCACTGGGGAAACCTTCCCCTTGCCTGAGCAAAGCTGTAACACTTCCATGGGCAAGCCTTTCCCCTAAGAGATGTAACACTTCCATTGGAGAAGCCTTTCCCCTCAGAGCTGTAGCACTTACATTTCCCATACACATGTAGGGTGTAAGGACTGTTGAAAAACATTCTCAGACAGGCTGAGCTACCTAGAAGAGATAAAGAGGCAGAGACCAACTGAGCTGGTGGTTAAGCAATTTAACTATGCTTGGAAAAGACACTCTCCAACTTGTTGAACTGCTTCTATGTTTTGTAGGGGAGCTGAAAAGTCTTCAATAACTGACCAACTCCTTAAACAATAGAAGTCTGTTATGTATGTTTAGTTCTCTAAAACATTGTGACTGTTCCTGACACTAGAAAGAACAAATGAACCTGATTGGTTGGTGTAAACAGATGGCTCTCTCCTGCACATCAGTTTCCAAATAGCCATTTAGAAGCTTATATTAATTAGAAATTCTTGGCTGATGGCTCAAACTTATTACTAGCTAGCTCTTATATTTAAATTAACCCATATTTCTTATCTATGCTTTAACACATGGCTCATGACTTGTTACCTTAATTTCTACACATCTTGTTTCCTCAGTGGCTGGCTGGTGTCTGTCCTGACTCCACCCTTCTTCATCTCCATCTTCAGTTTGATTGTTCCGCCTAAACCTTATTCTGCCTGGCTATTGACCAAAACAGCTTTATTTATCAACCAATGAGAGCAAAACATATTCATAGTGCACAGAAAGACCAACCCCCTTTCTGTCTAATCAAAAACAAATGTTTTCATTTTAACATAGTAAAATTTTATATATAACAAGACAGTTATCAAGCAAGAATTACAGTTACACTATCTAGTCTATTTGTATTTGGCAAAATTAAATAAAATACTTTATCATCTATTCTATCTTTGTGAGTCTAAAGTTTCATATCTAATTTATCCTTTATCATGACTAAGGAAAACTATAATTATAACTATCTAGTCTTCAACTCCATGAAAGACCTCAGAAGAATATAATATTACCTGAATAAACGGGAAGTGCATTTCAAGCAAGTTCCAAAACTCTAGAAATGACAGAGCATCTGACTAGGCCAAAGTTCTTCTGTAACATTGGAGCATCCATCTTCAGCCTATAGACTTAGAATATCTGGCAGACATTTTAGTGAAGCAGGAAAATTGAAGGACTGTCCTACCTACATTGGCAGAGTTTGCCAGTCACATGGTTACAGTCTGTGTCCTGCAGAATGTCTGGCAGTTTCTTCTGTGAAGTAGGAACTTGAAGGATCACCCTGCCTTATTTTGGTAAAGTTTAGTTGTCATTTTCCTATGGGTCATGCATGTCCCATTTATCCAGCATACTGTCAAGCAGTCCAGGCAAGAACAGTTTCTTGCCCAAATGGCTAGCCTTGCTACATTGAAAGCAAACTCCATAAGGAGTTCATTTGTTGTCCATCATCCTCTTTGAAGGAACTGATGCTGCCAGGAGCAAATGTGTCTCACTGTCAAGAAAAGTTTAAGTTCTTAAAACATTTTAAATGCTTCTATAGGTCTTAGAGTGTTTGAAGATTACCTAATTGAAACATATCTTTGTATACCTAGAAAACCTAACTAATGGCTCTAAATTTGACTACTATAGATGACTATTAATGTGTATTTTTTAATTATACATTACATTTTTAAATGAGCTGCATAAACATAATACCTTAAACAAGAGTATATATATATATATATATATACATATATATAGTGTAACAACATTGACTTTAAATTTGTATCAATAAAGTAAATCCATACTAATGTAAAATATCTTGAGATTAACAGTTCTTTTTTGGATTAAAGTAGATTCAATAATCTACCCTTTTTTTCATAATAATTTATCCTTTTCCCCATCATTTTTATATCATATCCCCCTTTCTTCTTTAGAAAGTGATTGACTATGGCCATTAACAATTTATAACCAATCCCCCTTAAATGAAAACAAATATTCATAAATAACATCTTGGGAATTTGGGGGAGTTCTCTAGACTACTTGTTGATTGGGAGAGCTGATAATCTTGTGGGGACCCTGAGAAAATTTAGAATTATGGTCAAGTCCTGATGGGGTATTGTGTGTGGCTGGTCCATCTCAGCCGGCAGCATTGCAGCTGTTTGGATGCAGAACTCAGAGGAAACTATAACAGAAGTGTATTGAAATATTGGATCATCTGGGCCATTCATTTTTATTGGTGTCTGGTCCCCTTGTTCTAAAAATATATAAACTTTTAAAGGTAACATATATATTAATATAAACATAAACTGTGTATTTTTTTTTCTTTCTTTCTTTTCCAGAGCTGAGGACTGAACCCAGGGCCTTGTGCTTGCTAGGCAATTGCCCTACCACTGAGCTAAACCCCCAACCCCATAAACTGTGCATTGTACAGCCAAAGGTAATTTTTTGTTTTATGTTTGAGCAGGTAAAACATACATCAAGTGTCTTGTAGTTACTTTAGGTTTCTTTTTCCATGTCTGTAGTCAGGATTTTCAGGGGTTCTTCCTTGATCAAACCTAATCTTTTCCAACCTGGAATGAATCCATGGACTCTCACCTTATGTGGAAACAAAAGCAGAACCCCCTTCCCAAAGCAACATATCCTCAGACTCAAATTTTGAAGTCAAGATATTTTAAAAATGTATAGATTGGTTTAACCTAGCAGTCTCCACAATCAGCAGTTAGCTTGTTAACAGTCAAAAAATCCAAAGAAAACACAACAACATACATAATCCAGACTCTGTATTTTCCACCATTACATGGCTCATTTTCTTTATATTATTTTACTCCTCCTTCTAAGGACTTTATTATTTTAAATCTGTATTTTCAATTTAAGGCTTTATGTATTTTTTTCTCTTTTCTCTTGCAAGCCTAAGCACATCTTTTAAACACACTGTGACCTGTTTAGAGGCCTTTCTGTCTAAATCTGTTTTTACTGTGTTTCTTAACCCTTTTTGTCCATATGAGCAAAAGCTAAATCCACCATACATTGTGCTGGCAGGAATCTGTGATGCTGTAGCTCATGCTCACACACTGTGAACCCACCATCCTGTAGCTCAAGCCTGTATGTTGTGGCGTCTCTGTACTGTGGCCCACATGAGAGACTCAACTAGGAAGCTGTTTTTGGCTCTGTTTATGTGTTCTGGACCCCTCTCCCCCCTTTTAAGCTTTCTCAGGCTTTATATGTGGATATATGGGCCATAGGTTGGAGTACCATGTTCTTTCCTGTCTGCCAGTTCCTGAACAAACATTCAGAGGCTTATATTAATTATAAATGCTTGGCTGATGGCTCAGGCTTATTACTAGCTAGCTCAATATTTAAATTAACCTATATTTCTTATCTATGCTTTTCCACATTGTTCATAGCTTGTTACCTTATTTTCTACACATCTTGCTTCCTCAGCGGCTGGCTGGCAGACATCTGTCCTGACTCCACCCTTCTTCATATCTGTCTTCAGTTTGATTGTTCTGCCTAAACCTTATTCTGTCTGGCTGTTGGCCAAAACAGCTTTATTTATCAACCAGTGAGAGCAACACATCTTCACAGTGCACAGAAAGACCATCCCACAGCAAGTTGAACTTAAAAGCTTACATCCTATGTCAGCTGAAAATGATGGAACACACAAGGAAAGCCCCTAATCCTTGAATCCTGATGGGGCAAAATTGTAACTGTGACTTGGCAACAGATGTTTATGGTATTTATGCTTGGAAACCCTGCTTCTGCCCCTTTTCAGGGCTGCCAGGAGAAACAATGCTCCTCAGTCCTTGCCCTGCAGCTCTGATTGATCAGCAACCACACTTGTGTGAAGACTTATTAAAGGCTTTGCTGTTTCACAAGCTCTCTCCTTCCTCATGTTTCCATGGACACAGTGTAATGAGTAGATGTCTGTCCACCCAGAAATAGTATCACATAACATCCTGAAAAAGTTAGCAAATAAAATAAAATAAAATAAAAAATAAATGGGGTTTTGTTTTTGCATGGAGGCTAGATAGAGGTCAACTTTGAGTATATCTCAAGAGTTGTCTACCTTGTTTTATTTTTGAGACAGGTTCTTATATTGGGTCCTGGGGATCTTGATAGTCTGGCTGGCCAGTCTCAGGGACATTCTTATTTCTGCCCCCCTTCATATTGGGATTACAAACCCATACCACCACACCCAGCTTTTTACGTGGGTGCCAGGGGTAGAGGTCAAACTCTGGTCCTCATGATTACATGGCAAGTACTATACTGACTGAATCATCTCTGCAGCCTACATAAACTGTGGACATCTATAGACTTTCTATCCTTTATTTTAGTACTGTGCCATGTTTTCTGTACAGTCGTCTGGAGCCCTTAGCTTGAGTCCTGGCTGCCTATGGCCACATGGCCCTCCATGTTGTTCAGTCTTTTCAAGCTCATTTCTTTATCTGAAGGACAGAGACCTAACCATTCCTCAAACAATCCCAAGGTTCAGGTGAAACATCTCAGGAGAAAGTGGTTGGTATGAGTCTTGGTCCTGCTATTAACATCTCTAGAAAGCCACCAGCCCTGTGAACATGTCTTAAGGGTTTTACTGCTGTGAAGAGATATCATGACCACAGCAACTCTTATAAAGGGAAACATTTAATTGGGGCTGGCTTACAGTTCAAAGGTTTAGTACATTATCATCATGGCGGGAAACATGGTGGTGTGCAGGCAGATGTGGTGCTGGAGAGGTAGTTCAGAGTTCTACATTTTGATCTGCAGGCAGCAGGAAGTGAACTGGCTTGAGCTTCTGAGACCTCAAAGCCCGTCCACAGTGACACACCTCCTCTAACCAAGTCACACCTACACCAACATGGCCACATCTCCTAATAGTGCCACTCCCTATGGGCCTATGGGGGCCATTTTTTCAAACTACCACAGAGGGCATGGCTCCTTTAAGTCCCATTGGATCTCACAGACTCTTAAGAACAATGTATATACAGGCCAGCTCATTCTATCTTCAGGAACCCAGCAGAAAGTGTATTAGGCGTCCTAATCTGATTCCTATAGGCCTCAAAACTTGATTACCTCACACTATAAAAATTTAGGAGAATCACAATCACTAATAAGAGCACCCTTCTTTCAGATCCAGGGCTTTATACTCCAGTACTAAATATTCTATCTTTAAAGAAAATAACCCAATGAGGCATGGTTTTAAAAAAGGGGGCAGGGGGTGGGGGCGACGACAGATGAATAAAAGAAAGGAAAAGGAAGAATCCAAACACGCTCAAGTTCACAGCCTGAGAATTTAAAAGCAAGTTGATGACAGGCAGTCAGCATGTCTCTCCCCATCCACAGTACCCCAGATGGGACAGCAGAGGCCAGGCAGGAATACACCCAGGCTACACAGACCAAAACAAACAAACAAACAAACAAACCAACAATTTGATATAAACTGGGCTTGTTAGTTTATGCCTGTAATCCCAGTACTCGGATTAGGCAGGAGGATTGAGTTCAAATCCAGTCTAGGCTATATATCTAGACCCTGTCTCAAAAACAAAAACAAAACAAACTCTAAAACCAAAAAAACCCCAAACATTGGTCCCATTAAAATAGCAGAGATTGCAACATCATCATCCAAAGCTAGAGGTTAAGTCCAGCTCAGATTGCCCATTTATCCTGGAACCACCTTATATTTTTATAAGTATACCATTAATTTTTTTTATATTAAAAGGGGTTATGCAATATTAGCTGTTATAGTTCGTGTGGTTGGGGTGCTAGGTAGCAATACTATTTCCTTAAAGCAGAATCTGAAAAGTCTCCTCACCTCTTCAAGGGTTTGGATTTCTGGAACTTTGCTGAATGAGAAAAGGGAATCTGGAGGCCTTTTTGGAAGCTTGTATGGGACACAGCTTAAAAACCATGTTGTGTAACTCAAAAGTCATTTTGTGTGACCTGAAATAATATGATGCTTGAGTTTGTCACCAGACAGCTTTGGTAAGAGCCAGCCCCCTGGCAGCCCAAATGGCAGCTCAGGATGGGCCTTGATATGCTAATAAGCTAACCAGAAGGTGGTGTTGATATGCCAATGAACTGTTATCCAAAGTGACTTCCCAATGAAATGACACAAAAATTAGTTTGGAATGGTCTCTAGGGTCACACTGCCAAGCTCCTGCAACAAGCCTCCTATAGCCTGTGTTGATACCAAGAGGACTTGAGACTATTTTTGTGGCCCTGGCCTCAGTGACCGCTGAACTTGTGGCACTATTGCTTGGCCCATTTTGGCCTGCCTGTCAGTGCTAACCATTGGCCTATATTCTCAAGGACCTCCTGGACTTCTACCAGTGCCATCCTCCCAGTCTACCACAACTGAAGGACTTCACAGTGGGCAGTGGTCAAGCCTGCACACTTCAAAAATGTATTCACTGGAGGTTACTCAGTGGAACCCTACAGCAGCAATTTTTTCCCCTTGGTTTTTGAGACAGGGTCCCTTTGTGTAGCCCCGACTGTCCTGGAACTCAATTAGTAGACCAGATTGGTCTCGAACTCATAGAGATCCACCTGCTTCTGCCTTCCAAGTGCTGGGATTAAAGGCATGTGCTATAACCACCCAGCTGAGACATCTGTTTAACTTGTATATTGACATGATATTGTTAGGAATGTTTGTGTGAATAAACCAAGCATATCTGAAAGGCAAACTTTGTGTGGACATCCTGATTGCTGATTGCCTTACAGTCCATAAGCTCATGCTCTCTGAAAAGCCTTAAAAGTAGTCTGTTCAGAAAAAACAAAAATGAAGGGACTTATGTGTAAACCTGAAAGAGAAATGGACAGTTGAAACAATCTTCTGTTTTACACACACCCAGCGGTGGGGTTGGCCACTCAGGTTGTTGATAGATTAATCCAAAGATATAAGTTCTGACAATAAAGCATTTTTCTTAAATAGTTAACAAAAATCAAGACTTGTACACTCTCAACTTAATTTTTTTGGGGGTGGGATGGGGGTTGAGATAGGGTTTTTCTGTGTAGCCCTGACTGTCCTGAAACTCTCTCTGCAGAGTAGGTTGGCCTCAAACTCAGAGATCTGCCTGTCTCTGCCTCCCAAGTGCTGGGATTAAAGGTGTGCACCTGCACTACTACTACCACCACCACCACCACCACCACCACCACCACCACCACCACCACCACCACCACCACACAGCTTTCAATTTAAAATTCTTATCTACACAAGTTTACAGTATTTATAAATAAGTTTCAACCAAACTGAATTATATTTACCAAACTATCTTCAGAGACAAAAATACTATCTAAGCTAGCTGACTTGAAAATCAAGTCAAATGTCAGACTTGTACATGACAAAGGATAAAGACAGGAGACACAACAGAATGGAACTTTGTCCAAACAATACAATGACCATTTAGGCAAATAACATTTTGATGGCAATACACAGATAAATTCAATACAGTCTGCAGGTCACTCTGCAGACAGGGCTGTGCAGAATGTTCAAGATGGGCAGTGAGCTGCATAGTGTAAGTAGAGACAGAATTCAGTACTATAAACTCATCAAGTGAGGAGGACCCCTGCCCTCACACCTCAGATGGCTCATAGGTGGCATTACACTGGCTGGAGGTGTGTGTGGGGTGCATATGCAATCTACAAATCCATAACCAGATGCCCCTGGACAGGTCTTACACAAGACCACTAATGAGCACACCCTCCAGGGCATGGACTAGATGTTGATAGCTGCCTCTGGCCATCAGTAAGTGGACTGAGGTCCCAAGGCCTCAACAGTAATTGGATAAACCAGGCTCACCCCAGACAATTGGCCAGATTGTCCAGGCAGCTTGGCCTGTGACCAGAGAGGCCACAGCACATGCAATGACATCAGGGAATGCCCTCCTTGCGCTGGCAGCACTGGGAGGGTGGCGCTGACCAATCATAGACATAGGAGAGGCGCAACTGCACCTCTTGCTTGCACAATCGGCCCCTGTGAAGCAGCGTCTGTTGCTTCTCCAGCATGTCCTCCGGGCTCTGTTTGTGTGTCACCAGGTACTGATTGCTGCAGCCCCGTGATTTGTACTCTGTGTCGAAGCGTGGGTCATGCTCCCGCTGCACATCCACTGGTGCCAGCCAGGCGCCCAGCGATACATCTTCACTGTGCCACGCGCGCAGGTATTCGCGGCTGAGGCGCAGGTAATGCACCAGGTCCGAAGAGAGGATGTACCCACCACCCAGAGCATAGGGCAGGTAGTAGTCGCAGAGTTGCCAGGCAGCTTCTCGCCAGCGACCTCCGGGCTTGACTCGCCCACGCCCAGAAAAGAAGCCCCAATAGAGGCGACGGCGACGTGCAGGCTCACGTGCGCGTAGCTCTGCCAATAGGGCGTCCAGGCGTGCAAAGGAGTCGTCATCCGCCTTGAGCACGAACTCGAAGTCCACGTGCTCGTCCAGCCAAGTCAACATGGCCAGGACCTTGGCCGTGAGGTTTTCGTAGGCATCGCGCAGGGCGGGCAGCAGCAGCAGGTCCCCGTGCTGTGCTTGCTCGAGCTCAAGAGTGCGCCGCTCCTCTGTGCCCAGGCCACTGGTGCCTACAGCAAAGCGCGCCCACACGTCCTTAGGGCCGCCGCGCCTCCCCTGTGCCAGCCACGTGCTGCGCACCGCGCTGCGGCGCTCAACCGCGCGGGGCGCACTGGCCACTAGCACTGCCAGGAAGGCCTTATCGCGGGGTTGAGGGGCTCCAGCGGCTGCGGGCGTCTCGCCCTCGGAAGCACAGCGCGCCAAATACAACAGAGTGGTGCTGCAAAACGCCAGGCCGCTTAGGGCCAGCACCACTCGGCGCCGCCATGCGCGCCGGAGTACCTTCATGGTGCGGGAGGGAGGGCGCCGAGTACGCAGGCGCGGAGGCTGGAAGGCCTCTACGCTACTCGGAGACCCACATTGCGGGCTTGGTCTGGTAGTGGTAGGAGGAGTCCCAAAGCACCCAGTGACTGAGTGCTTGGACTTCCAGGATCTGACATCCAGGGCGTTGTTGAAGGCGAGGCCTAGGTCAAGGATCCTTGACACGTGACCATGCGCGCCATTTTTATTGGTTGTTTCTCAGCGGCTGCTTCCGCCCATGAAAAAGATGGCGGCGCCGAGATTCACGCCTGAGGCCGTGCCACCTCTCACGGTTCCTGGTTGTCTTTCTCGCCCTTTCCCGGAAGAAAGATGGCGGCGGCCTGAGCCTAGGTCCGCGTACGACTTCGCGGGCGCCCAGCTGCGCTCCCCAGACCCGGCGCATCAGAAAGCCGGGGGTGAGTGAGGGGGGTCCCTGAAGCTGCTTTGTGAGGGGCGGGCTTGAAGGCCACTCGTCCACTATTTGGGTTGCTTTGGGTCTCAGCCCGCTTGACCCCTCGATCTCCTTGTTAAGAGTGCGCCCGCCCTCTTGCCCGGCTGCTTCTTCCGGAACTCTTGGTGCCGCGGGCGATTGAGGCTCGGGGCTCTGTTACCGGCTGACGTTGTGCCCTCAACTTGAGGTCCAGCATCTTTAACTCGGTTTCATCTTCGGTAAAATGTGCGCCATGAGTTCTAGTAGTACGAGTTGGAAATCGAAGGCCTGTGTAAAACCTTCATACCTGGCCCGGCTCTGGTGGTAGTTCTCTTTGGTACTATCGAGTGCAGTTCCTAAATTGACAGATCTTTTATTTATTTTTATTTACATTCTTATTTTTGTGTTGCTGGAGGAGATCGAATCCAGGACCTCACAAATGCTGGGCAAATGCGCTACTCCTGGGCTAAGATACCAGCCCCTAACAGTTTTTGGACTGTTTTAGAAGATGTTGTTGTTTTTTAGATTGTGATGGTCTTTTTTCTTCTGATTTTTTTCTTTATTTTCTCCTTTTGTTGTTGCTATTGTTCGTTTTGAGACAGGGTCCCATGTAGCCCAGATTGGCCTGAATTTACTATGTATCTGAGGTTGGTCTTGAACTCTTGATCCTCTTGCCTGTAATCCCAGCATGCAGGAGGTTTGCCACACTTTCAAGACTAGCCTGGTCTACTGAGCACATTCCTGGCCAAGCAAGGCAACATGGTGAGACCCTGTTTCAAAACAAAAACAAAAGCAAGCAAACAAAAAGAAATGTTTCACTGGAATTGTAATGTAAGGGTTGCAAAGAAGTACAAGTATTCCCCCAACCATCCTGTGGGTGCCTGAAACCTGAAACCTCAGCCCGGCAGAAGTGGCTCACCCCTATTCCCAGCACAGAGGCTGGCGGATCTCAGTGAGTTTGAGGCCAGCCTGGTCTACAGAGCGAGTTCTAGGATAGGCTCCAGAGCTACGCAAAGAAACCCTGTCTTGAAAAACCAAAACAAACAAACAAACAACAACAAAACCCCCCTGAAACCACAGGTTTATTCCTATACATAGTTACAGCAAAATTTAGTTTATAAAGTAGGCCCAGGGAGAGATTAACAACTAATCATAAACTAGAACATTTGTGACTTACTTTGGTAAACGTCATTGGACTACGATTGATGACAGGTCAAGAGGTACCATTGTCACCTTCACTGCAGGTGTTAGTATCTTCTCTGTTGACTACTTGTTGAGAACCTGATGTGTGTAGGGGCTATGACAAGATAAAGCTCCTTGAAATCCTGACTTAGGGATTTCAGGTCAGGTGGGGAGGAAGCAGCTGCCCAACTTGTTTAGCCATGTGGCAAACTTTTGCATTAAGATAAATAACCATTGTGGGATAGTAGTGGGGAATGTTGTTCCATGGCAGAAAACTTGTCTAGCATGGGCAAGGAAAAAAAACTGAACCAATGTGAGAAAGTCAGCTGATGGAGTCCTGGTTGCTTTTGGTTGCATTTTCTGTAAGATGTATGAGTAACTGACTGTTCCACATAGTTTATCAAAATAGTTACAATGAGAACTTTGTTCTTTAAAGGAGCAAAGTACAGTTAATACTAGGAGGAAGTTGCCTTGGTTCTGGTGTTTACATGGTCAGAAGAATAGAAACATGAGGAATACAGCTATATCTCAGGGCTTCTTGCCCTGAGTAACAACAGACTCCTTTAGCTCCTGGCTATTGGCAAGCTGTACAACATCCCAGGACACATCCTAAGTACTGTTTCATTGGCTTTACTCTATGCTTTTGAGTAATATTTAGTGTTTCTGGAGACAGCATTGATTGAATGTCTTTTAGGTTTTAATAGCTTGGCAATGTTGGGATAAAGAAACTAAGTCAGACAGAGTCTTTTCCAGGGGCAGAACGGGAGACAGCTCCCACACATAGGTGGGACTAGGTTGCACTCGGAAGGCCAGCAAATAGGCAAGAAGATAGACTGTGGGAAGAAAAATGTGTTTTCCATGTTCTGGTCAAATAAGACTTACTGGACACTTCAACTTTACTAATGTTTCTTGGTGAACATGAGTGAAGAAATACGTTGATGCAGGCACAAGTATAGATGTATATGTATATAGATGTGTAGTCTCTGCTGGGTTGGTACAAGTGTTTGCTGATGACCACAATTTTCAGTTGTTCAGCACATAGTGTACATAGGTCCAGCACAGAGTGTACATAGGTCCCCACTCCACACAAAACACTGAGGTGGAAACTATGGGATGATTAGTGAGAAACAGACACAGGGAAGTCAGATTACTTAACCAAGGTCTCAGAGCTTGGTGTTCAAGTTGGGATCTGGAGAGTGAGTGACCACAGCCATATGCTAAATACTGTAATAGTAATCAGGGATGGATGAGGTCAGATTTGCTTTGCTGTATTGTTGGCAGGCTATACTGTTGGTATGTGGGGGTAAGGTACTGGATAGATCAGCACCTGGAAGTAGTAACAAATTTGAGTTGGAACTTCAGCCTGGCCAAGTGCATTCCTCTGTTGCAGAATATTTGTTTAACTATGCAAAGATGTATGTTGCATTTGTTTAGCTATGTAAAGATGTGTTGCTGTTTTACCCTACTTGCCTAAGGCACCTGATTGGTCTAATAAAAAGCTGAATGGCCAATAGCCAGGGCGGAGGTATAGGTGGAACTTCCAGGCAGGGAGATTAAGTAGGAGGAGGAATTTAGGATCAAGGAGAAAGAAAAAGAGACGACAGGGAGATGCCAGTGGCCAGACAGATAGACACAGAGGAATCAGGAAAGTAGGACATACAGAATGAAAGAAAGCCTCAAGGCAAAATGTAGATGAATAGAAACAGCTTAAATTAAAAGAGCTAATGGGCTGGGCGGTGGTGGCCTTTAATCCCATCACTCAGGAGGCAGAGCCACGTGGAATCTCTGTGAGTTCAAGGCCAGTCTGGGCTACAGAGTGAGATCCAGGACAGGCACTAAAACTACACAGAGAAACCCTGTCTTGAAAAACAAAAACAAAAAACAAAACAAACAAAAAAAGCTAATGGGACAAGCCTAAGCTAAGACTGAGCATTCATAATTAATAAGTCTCTGTGTCTTTATTTGGGAGCTGGTTGGCAGCCCAAAGAACATTCCTCCAGTTTCTTTTTTCTTTTCTTTTCTTTTCTTTTTTTTTTTTTTTTTTTTTTTTAAAAAAAAAGATGTATTTATTTATTATGTATACAGTGTTCTGTCTGCATATACACCTGCATGTCAGAAGAGGGCACCAGATCTCATTATGGATGGTTGTGAGCCACCATGTGGTTGCTGGGAATTGAACTCATGACCTCTGGAAGAACAGACAGTGCTCTTAACCTCTGAGCCATCTCTCCAGCCCTCCTCCAGTTTCTTTTTTAAAAGTAAAAATATCGTTTGTTGTCTTTTTTTTTCCTTTTCCCTCTTCATCTTTTTTCCTATGGTACTACTAACCACTGCGCTACAGTCCCAGCTCCATATGTGTGGATTTTTTTTTTTTTTTTTTTTTTTTGGTTTTTCGAGACAGGGTTTCTCTGTGTAGCTTTGCACCTTTCCTGGAACTCACTTGGTAGCCCAGGCTGGCCTCGAACTCACAGAGATTCTCCTGCCTCTGCCTCCCGAGTGCTGGGATTAAAGGCGTGCGCCACCACCGCCCGGCTGTGGATTTTGTTTTTTGAGACAGGATTTTACTGTTTATCCATGACTGACTCAGCTTACATTGTTAGATCAGACTGGTCTTGAACTCATAGAGATCCACCTGTGACTACCTCCTATGTACTAGGATTAAAGATAAATGCCGTCATACCCCACTTGAATATGTAGTTGGTCCTGATTATTAAATCATGTTATAAAATAATTATGCCCTCCCTGCCCCCCAGACAATGTTTCTCTGTGTAGCCCTGGCTGTCCTGAATCTTGATCTGTAAACCAGGCTGGCCTCGAACACATAGAGATTCACTGAGTGTTGGGATGTGCCATTACCACCGGGCCTGGTCTGTCTTCTTTGTAGACTGTCAGGCTGAGCCTGCCATCAACCTTCAACTTTCCTGGCAGTGCTAGCAACTCAGAACCTTTGTAGTATCTCAGGCTCTAGTTTGAGCTGTGATTTCCCTTTCTTCCTTACTGCTACTTCTGGTTCACACCTTGCAGGAGTCCCATGGTCTGGCTGGTGGCAATGACGTCCAGGCAGAATTCCCTCTGTGGTCTGGCTGCTCATGGCCTCTGGCTCTTGGGCCTTGTCTTCTTGATGGATGCATCTGCTAGACCTGCCAACCACT
This sequence comes from Peromyscus maniculatus bairdii, assembly GCF_049852395.1. Taxonomy (NCBI): domain Eukaryota; kingdom Metazoa; phylum Chordata; class Mammalia; order Rodentia; family Cricetidae; genus Peromyscus; species Peromyscus maniculatus. The sequence goes on from NC_134853.1 coordinate 173,342,411, forward strand.
CATCCACTCGGGAAAGAGCAGCCAACAGGGAGGAAAATGAGATCCTACCCCCAGACCACTTGAATGGGGTGAAACTAGAGATGGATGGACATCTGAACAGGGACTTCCACCAGGAGGTTTTCCTGGGGAAGGACATGGATGGGTTTGATGAGGACTCAGAGCCAAGGAGAAGCCGGAGGAAGCTGATGGTCATCTTTTCCAAGTAGGTGTCTCATGTGTCCCCCACAGATGCATGTCAAGGGATACAGCATTTGAAATGATAATCCAGCTGCTATAAGCTGTTCCTCTAGCACATTAATTCTCAATATGTGGGTCACCACTCCTTTGGGGATCTAATGACCCTTTCACAAGGGTTGCCTAAGACCATTGGAAAACAAGACGTTTACACTATGATTCATAACAGTAACAAAATTATAGTTATGAAGTAGCAAGGAAAATAATTTTATGGTTGGTGCTCACCACAGCATGAAGAACTGTATTAAAGGGTCACAGCATTAGGAAGGTTGAAAAACACTGCTCTGTCTAGCACCTTATACTTTGATAGGACTTGTAGGGCCAAAGCCGATGTCTAGGCCCTCATGGCCAAGAAGACCTCAGGATAGACTTCTGCCCCCAGCCTACCTCTTCAGGATTTTGTGCATGACTTTTCAAACTATAGGCCCTATTAATTGAAAAGCATGAAGTCAGGCCAAATGGAAAGTGGAATGGACCCAGCAAGTTATAATTCCAAGTAGAGTAGGGATGGCCCAGGGCTGTCTGGGAAAAGGTCTGACAACCCAATAGGTCAAGAGCTGATGGGGGAGGAGGACATAGGCTCCCTTGATCTCATACTTTCCCTCCTTCTCTCCCTCCCACCTTTCTTTTTTCTTACATAAGATCTCATTGTGTAACCCTGTCTGGCCTTGAACTCACAAGTGATCAACTTGCTTCTGTTTGCTTATTTGCTTACTTGCTTGCTTCTTCTTCTTCTTTTTTTTTTTTTTTTTTGTGAGATAGAATCTCTCTATTATATAACTCTGACTATCCTGGAACTCACTATGTAGACTGGCCTCTGCCTCCCAAATCTTAGGATTAAAGATATGCACCATCACATCTGCTCTCTCTGCTTCCTCAGTGCTAGGCTAAAGGTTTCTGCAGCCATGTTTGTCTCCCCCCCTCCTTTTCTTATTAAGTTTTGCATTTACTTATTTTTTGAAGCTTGAGAACGATTTTATTAGAGTTTAAAAGAAAAATAACCCAGGGAAGGCAAACTGTAAATCTCAGCAGTTGACTGAAGAGAAGCATGCAAGAGAGAGAAAAAAGCTATGCCATTTGAGTTACTGGCATGGAGGTCTACCACATGGCAACAGACAGCCACATAGTATGGAGGTAAGGGGCTTTAGAGAAAGAGTAAAGAAGGATCAGAAAAAGCATACTTAGATTCTGAGTGTCCAAAAGAAAGAGACAAAAGAAAAGAAAACCAGAAAGTTGCAACTTTCTGAGTTAGGGTTCAGGTGGGCAGACTGAACTAAACTTCATAGCAGTTCAGCTCATAAGGACTGTCCATTTTTATTTATTATTTACTCTGTGTGTGTGTGTGTGTGTGTGTGTGTGTGTGTGTGTGTGTGTGTGTGTGTGTGTGTGTGTGAGAGAGAGAGAGAGAGAGAGAGAGAGAGAGAGAGAGAGAGAGAGAGAGAGAGAGAGGACGCCATCTATGAAGATAGAGGACGCTTGCATGAGTTGTTTCTCTCATTCTACCGTGTAGGTTCCTGGCATAAAACTCAGATTGTCAGGCTTGGTGGCAAGTGTCCTTTTCCACTGAGCCATTTCACTGGCCCTGACACAGACTCTTCCTGACATTCTTTCTACTAAGTGTGTTTAGGGATTCCTATAATCTATCCTCAAGTCCCAAGGTCTCTTTCACTAAGACCTTGTTCTATCCTTGGACAAAATGTTAGGTTTCTGAAAGGACTTTGCTATACCTTTGCATGTGAAGGTGTTTGTGTGATTTATCTAAAGTATTTAAACTTTGCTGTGATTAGAAGGGTTATGAGCTGGATATGGTGGTACCTTTAATTCCAGCACATGGGAGGCAGGGGCAGGTAGATCTCTGTGAGTTCGAGGCCAGCCTGCTCTACATAGCGAGTTCCAGGACAGCCAAGACTACACAGAAAAACCTTTCCTAGAAAAACCTAATTAATTAATTAATTAATTACTAATTAAATGATTATTAATGAATAATTAAATGAAGAATTATGATTCTTCCCATTTTACCTTAAGTGGAGAGAGTTTCTTCCTGGTGATGGTCTTTTATGTCCTCAAGTAGCAGCGCCTGATTTAATTGTTCCCTTACAATCTTTCTGACAGCCCCTGATCCTCTCTGGTGGCCCCTAGTTGAGTGCCTAGCCTTTGGGTTTTTATAACACTTCCAAATGGAATGAGTTGCTTTTTGTGGCAGGTTCATAGCTACCTGTGTAATTCCTGGAACCAGCAGCATTTGCCTTTCTGTTGAGGGTCCTAGAGCCTGGTCTGATGCTTGTCATTTACCTGCTTTTAGGGTAGATGTGAACACTGACCGGAGGATCAGCGCTAAGGAGATGCAACACTGGATTATGGAGAAAACAGCAGAGCACTTCCAGGAGGCTGTTAAGGAAAACAAGCTACACTTTGGGGCTGTGGACCCTGATGGTGACGGTACAGTGGACCCAAGTAGCAGAGCTAGGAGAAGTCAGGCAGGAAACTCTAGCCTTATGGGAAGGACCTGACAGATATCCCCAGGCCAAGGGACAGAAAGGTGGAAGAGGATACAGTAGGAGTAGGGATGCTCAAGGCATGAGTTAGTTTCTGACAGTACGCTGTGTGCTTGTTGGAACTAAAGGACACAGCAAGTACCACACTGACCTAAGTGTTTTTTTTTGTAAAATTCTGTGTGTATGTGTATTCATGTGTGTGGGTGGGCACAACTGTGCATATATCTGGGAGCTGGAATTAGCATTGGGTATTTCGAGTCCAGAGCTCACCGATTCCATTAGCCTAACTAGCCAGCTTGTGCCAGGGAGTCCCTGTCTGCCTCTCAGTGCTGGGATTGTAGATGGGCCTCCACATCTACCCAGCTTTTACATAGAAGTTAGGGATTCAAATTCTGGTCTTCATGCTTGCAGAGGAGATGCTTTACTCCTCAAGCCATTCAATTAAAGTATTTTAATTGAAAAGTAATTCTAGATCCTAGTTTACAATCTCAGTGTTCAGGAGACTAAAACAAGACCAGCCTGGGCTACATACTGAGACTACTTCTCAATAAACCAAAAAACCCAGTAGCTCTTAAAAGTTTGGGATGCCTCCCTGGTGTTCTCACACCATGTGCGGCCAGCTAGTATCTCTCTTGACCCCGAGGGATAAAAGTTCCAGCTGACTCTACTGTGAGGAAGTGGATATAGGGTGCTGACTAAAGCTGTGGACTGGGTACTGGTTGCTTTGCCCCTGAATGCCACTTGGCAAGATATCTGGAGCTGCACATATCCTCAGCCTTCCCTAGTACTAGGCAGTCAGCACAGAGGAGTTTGTACCCCTGCCCTGTGGCTGCCTGTGGCCCAAGGATTTATAGCAGATGTCCTAAAATAACTGTCTTTTTCATGACCAACCTTTCTTGCTAAATATCTTGACAGAGTGATCTCTTTTTAGGCCATGTGTCCTGGGATGAATATAAAGTGAAGTTTTTGGCAAGCAAAGGCCACAATGAGAGGGAAATTGCTGATGCCATCAGGAACCACGAGGAGCTCAAAGTGGATGAGGAGAGTGAGTGCTGCTGCCATAGGGTGGGTGGGCTAAGAGTGGGGGACTGACTCTGCCTTGGCTTGAGACTTGAGATTTGGAGCTTTAAAGTAGAGGCAGGGAGGACCTGAATCCAGTAAGAGATCTTTAATAGAGGGAACAGCTTTTGTCAAGGCCTTGAGTCACCAGAGCTGGGTAATGACATCCACAACATTCAGCGTGCCCTGGGACCTCAAGAGTGACATCACTTCCAAATGGAGATGTGGACATTCTGGTTTGGAGGTAATGTCAGATATGCTGGTCTTTGGGACATGGAACAGGACTCCGAGAAAGCTGGGGGCAATAGGAAGCCTCAGGGGCATTTGTCAGGAAGGGAAGTCTGGATAGCTGATTTGTAAAGCATAACTAAAGGACTTTGTTGCTGCCTCCAGTCCCGGACCCCTTCCCCTTCACCTCATTCCCTGGCCATATGTGGTGATTCATTCATAGCCCTTATCTGGCTCTGTGGAGGGTAAGGACATGTGGTGTCCTGTTACTTCCAATATGTCACTTATGGGTTGGTCACATTATATATAGTTCTTGGCAGATATACACACTGTACATCTATGCTCTACCTCCTCAGTTTGTCTGTGCAGCTGACCTCAATAGAGGCCACAGTATACAAAGTAGCACCTCACACCTAGGAGCACAGAAACCCTGGAAACATTTACAGACCATGATCACCCACATGTACCATGATGACCAGTACTTTACTTCTGTCCTTTTTTTTTCACCTGTATTTCTTTCCTCTTCCTTTTTTTTTTTTTTTAATTTAATTTTATTTTTTGAGACAGGATTTCTCTATGTAGGCCTGACTGTCCAAGAACTTGAACTGTAGAACAGATTGGCCTCAAACTCAGAGATCTGCCTGCTTCTGCCCAGCTTTTTTTTTCTTTTTCTTTCTTTTCTTTCCCCTCTCTTTCTTTTTTTGACAAGATCTCACAAGAGCCTTGAACTTAAAGCACTTTCTCTGCCTTAGCTTTCCCAGTACTGGCAGTTGTTGGTGCGAGGAATCCTACATGGCTAATCAGTTATTCTCTTCTTCCCTCCCAAAGAGATTGTGTGATTTTCCTCCACTTCATTCTGTTTTATGTTTCCATTACATGTCCTTCATTTCATATTGTCTGCTGGAGCTTCCTGAATGTCCCTCTCCTGTTCCTGTGGTGAGGCTAGTATATGCCTGTCAAGGTTGTTGGCAATTTTGAAGATGCCTTTCAGAGCATCAGCGCACCAGGGAGTATGGTGCCCTCACAGCAATCCCCTCTGTGACTTCTTTGGAATGTGGTCTGACTCTGGCCATTTTACTTGGTGTGTATCCTGAATGAGACATGTCACTCCTGTGTCTTGAGTCTAGGGTGTCTCTGTGGAGCTTGATCTGCCTTCAGGACTGAGTAGAGGTATTTAGAATTTACACTGTCAAAGATCTCCATACCTGAGGTTCCTAATCAGCCACATATGACCTTCTTGAGCCTGTGTATTAGCTACTTTTCTATTGTGATAAAACACTACCAAAGGCAACTTAGAAAGACTTTATTTGGGCTTATGAGTCTAGAGGGTTAGAGTCCATAAAGGCAGCAGATAGTAAGTATGGTGGCAGGAGCAGGAAGCTGAGAACTCACATCTTGAACTACAAGCATATAGCAGAGAGTGAACTGGAAGTAGGCAAGACTAAGTACTCAAAAGCCCACTCCCAGTGATTTACTTCCAGCAAGACCTCAACTCCTAAGCCTCCCCAAACAGTGCCATCAGCTGAGGACTGCATGTTCAAATGCCTAGATTATGGGAGGCACTTCTCATTAAAATCATTATATTTCCTGGCCCCCATAGTCTCATGACCATATAAGATTGTAAGGTTCTGGGGCTGGAGAGATGGCTCAGCGGTTAAGAGCACTGACTGCTCTTCCAGAGTCCTGAGTTCAATTCCCAGCAACCACATGGTGGCTTACAACCATTTGTAATGAGATCTGATACCCTTTTCTGGCCTGCAGTCATACATGCTGTATAATAAATAAATAAATAAATAAATAAATAAATAAATAAATAAATAAATAAATAAATAAATAAATCTTTAAAAAAAAAGATTGTAAGATTCTGATCAAAGAGACAGAACACCAAGGCTTCTTCAGGAAAACAGCTTTAATGTGCATTCATAAGCTCAAATGAACTATGTTCATTTAAAAAAAAAAAAGCCTCAAGTACAGTGAAACAGCTTTTTTTTTTTTTTTTTTTTTTTTTTTTTTAATGATTTTTGTTTCTTTATCTCCTGTGTATGGTAACTTACAATTCCATTGGTTATTTAAAAATCTTAAGGTGGTAAGGGCTGGAGAGTTGGCTCAGTGGTTAAGAGGATTTGTTATTTTTGAAGAAGATCTGGGTTCAATTCCCAGCACCCACATGGTGACTCACACCATCTGTAACTTTGGTTGCAAGGGAATCTGGGGTACCAGGCACATATGTGGTACATGCAAATACATGTAGGCAAAACATTTATACTCATAAAATAATAAAACAAGTAAATCTAAAACAATAAAGAAAACTGCTGAGGTGTATGCCTCTAATTCCAACACTTGAGAATCAAAGGCAGGCAGATCTCTGAGTTCCAGGACAGCCAGGGCTACACAGAGAAACCCTGTTTCAAAAAACCAAAACAACAACAACAACTAATAATAATACTAATAATAAACAACTCAGGGTGGGAATCTTTTTTTTTTTTAAGATTTATTTATCATATATACAGTGTTCTGCCTGCATGTATGCCTGCAGGCCATAAGAGGGCATCAGATCTGATTTTAGATGGTTGTAAGCCACCATGTGATTGCTGAGAATTGAACTCAGGACTTCTGGAAGAACAACCAGTGCTCTTAACCTCTGAACCATCTCTCCAGCCCTCAGGGTGGGATTCTAAAGATGTCCTGGATGTGGAGGCGATGAGGAGTACTTGGGGGAATGTCACAATGTTTCACATAAGCATTTTGGAAAGATTAATCCACAATATGACCTTTCTGTCTATCTTTCAAGGTCTCTGGGAAGGCACACTAAGCAAGGAGGGGTTTGCAGGAGAGAGATGATTAAATTTATGTATATTAAAGGACATTACTCCACCCATATGACTATTTTTTGTTTTTATTTTCCTAGAGAGTCCCTAGTTCTCAGGGACTCTCATGACAATAGTGCAAAATGCTTTTAGTCCAACTTTAAAATCTCCATAGTTGGGGGTGGGAGGCGGGAGGATGGGGGAATCCATGGCTGATGTGAAATTAAGTTAATTATAAAATAAAAATACTATAAAAAATAATAATGTATGATTTAAAAAAACCTCAATAGTCTTAATTTATTTGTTTATCTATTTATTTATTTATTTGAGGCAGGGCCTCTCAAGCCCTGGCTGGCCTTGAACTCACAGAGATCCACCTTCTGCCTCCCTAGTTCTGA